>NW_025963799.1:0-600000 GCF_023055435.1 Haliotis rufescens
AATCAACGGCTTTTTACAAATAATCCCCTAAAAAGTTGAAGCTCACCTGGCACGATATCCACATGTTTGGATATACTTGTTTGTTTGTTGTTTACCATGGCCAGTACCCAGCAATATTGATATATATTCCAACTATGTGACGACGGCCTGTAAATAACTGAGTCTGGACCAGACGAACCAGTGATTGAAGTTATAAACAACGCCCAACGACGTGACATTAATCCACCACGTGACCTAGCCTGACCACCTGATTCATTTAATCATCTCGTACGGCAAGCACAGTTTTTTTTATTTTAATACTTGGAAGAAACATCAGCGTTAGACTTGACTACAGGAAGTTCAGCTCAATCAACCAAGCCGTCGAAAATGTGGCGGTTTGCAATATCGTCAACAGCAGCCGATGTTGTCTGTCGATGGATGATGCATTAAAAAAACTGATACGTCTTATCGTAGTCATTATCCAGCCCTAAATGTTCTTGGACCCGTGATTTACGAGAAAACGTTTCAATGTTTAGGAATGTATACACGTCTTAGGTGTACCACAAACTCGTTTGAGTTCAGCCATTACGCTACTCCAGGGTACGAGTTAGATAAACATACAAGGTTATTGGAACTAGATGAGCTTCGAATGATGGGGCTGTTATGTTCAGCGACCATCTGGGTTGGCAGACACTGTGTTATGTTTGGGCGATACATTTGTATAATCAAATCGCTGCCCCCGTTTTATTATTTTGGTTTTATCGCTGACTTCAGAGACTTCCAGTCACACTCACTCACACTCACTCCTTGTTCGATGGGCATTTCATATGTTTCAGAACGGACTTTTCATTTGAAGCAAAGGCTGTCCTTATTGCCCGATATATGCAGCACGTTTTGTGTGTTAACACCTAAACATTTGTTTTCCTGGGAAAAGCCTTTTGGAATGATTGAGCTACAGACGATGCGAAGTAAACGAGAATGCAAAGCCAAACACCAACGCCAGATAATCGACTAGCCTGCTCTTGCTAATATAGAGTTCGACATAGCATATGCCGCATAACGTAAGTGAGTTGGGTTTAACGCCGCTTTTAACAGTATTTCAATTATATCACCGCGTGTCAGCTTAATGAGGGAGGAAAGCCCGAAGTGATGCAGGTCTCAGACGTTTACCACTTGGTGAAACCGACGCGCATGGGTATGGTCATCAGGCGGAACATGGGATTTATTATTATTTAATGTTTTTATAGAACATGATACATATATATATTTGTATCATGTACTATAAAAAAAAATTAAATAATAATAATAGTAAATCCCATGTTCGCCCTGATGACCACAACTTTGCTAGTGGGATATATAGAGAATACTACACTCATTCTCGTTAGATACCATAGAAAGTCCACCCTTGGCTTCTGATAAGTGCTGTTGCAGAGTACGGCATCGCCGTTAGAATATGGTAGACATACCACGCCCCACCGTTACGTCACACAGAAGCATGAAACGGTTGTTATTACCGATTTTCAATGTCTGGTTCACAGTTTAAAATTGTTTTTGTTTTTTCATTTTGCCGACCCGTCACCAGCCAAGATATGAATGAACTAATGAGAAGCATTGTTTTTATTGTGGTAATGATTGGTGGATCATGCGGGAAATTGTCATGACGTTTTTACACAAGTGCACAGACATCAATCCTGCTTGAGGCTCCGGTTTCCCGATCCGGATGTCAAGCCTACTCGACAAACATGCTCCGGTTTCTAAGGTCCAGGAATCAAGTATTTGCAATCGACAGTGTAAACCGGATGAAATTATGGTCAGTACTAGCTAATAAAGGTGTCGCTGGCAAAATGATAAAAGCTATACGGTCTATTTATACAGCTGTTAAGGCCAGTGTTAAATTTAAACATACATTTTCTGAAATGTTTCAGTGTCCAAGAGGAGTTCGTCAGGGTTGTGTGTTAAGCCCCCTTTTATTCTCGATGTTTATTAACGAACTAGCTGCTGAAGTTGAACAGAATTCTGGACCAGGAATACAACTTCATCCTGATATTACAGAGATATTGTTATTATTTGCAGACGATATTATTTTAATTGCAGATACTATAGGTGGACTTCAGAAGCGTATTGATGTTCTAGAAAAATATTGTAATGATTATGATCTAGATGTCAATTTGGATAAAACCAAGGTGGGTGTTTTAAAGAAAGGTGGAATGTTGTCAAGAAAAGAGATTTGGTACTATAAAGGTCTAAAGTTGGAGTGTGTGTCCTCCTATAGATATTTGGGCGTTACTTTTACGAGAAGCCTGTCCTGGTCAAGTCATTTTTCTAATGCTGGTCTACAGGGGAAAAAAGCAATGTTTGGAATTTTAAAGTCATTGATAAAATTACATCCTCTTCGATATGACTTATATTTTAAAATATTTGATATGAAAATAGTCCCAATTTTGCTCTATGGTTCCGAAGTCTGGGGTCTACACCAGAAACTATACATACATTGGCATGCAAGCGCTTTCTGGGTGTCAAATCGTCAACACCAAACAACATGGTTCGAGGTGAATGTGGGCGGTATCCATTATATATTTATGCATTCAAAAGAGTTATTGGTTATTGGATAAGGTTATTGAGTATGTCCGATTGTCGCTTTCCAAAGAAATGTTATTATATGATGCTTCAGGCAGAAAGTAATGGTAAAATTCATTGGGTCTCAAAATGTAAATCTTTATTGTTCCGTTTAGGTTTTGGCTCTGTATGGGAAAACCAGTGTATAAGTCATCCTCATTCGTTTTTGACAGAATTTATGTCGCGTCTGAAATGTAGTTATGAACAGGATTGGCATAGTCTTCTGGTAAAGGGTAGTAAATCTTTCTCGTATTCTCTATTCAAGGTATCGTTTGGTACAGAGTTGTATCTTAGCTGTGTGACCGTCAGTAAATTGAGAGTGGCGCTAGCTCGGTTTAGATGTTTTTCGCATCAGCTGTGTGTTGAAACTGGGAGATATGCTGATATCCCACGTAACAGAAGACTATGTTGTGTTTGTAATGCTGGGTATGTGGAGGACGAGTATCATTTTTTGTTAGTTTGCTCCGGTTATAACAAGCTACGCATGGATCACTTACCACAAGCATTTTATGAATATCCGACCATACAAAAATTTAATATCATTATGTCTACAACTGTTTGTAAATTAATTGAACGTCTAGCTATCTAAATCTATCAAGCGATGTCACTTCGTAGTACATCATTGTCACAACAATAACAGCTGTGTACATCACGTCCATTGTAATACAAATGTAACTATGGGCCGATGGCCTACACTTACGAAATAAACCGAATTGAAGTATTTGCAATATGATAATAAAGTAGTGTTCATGTATACAGACTGAGATTTGATTGGCCAATGAGAGTCGGTTTCACAAACAATGAAATCAAAAACTCTGTGTATAGAGTTTCCGCTTTTTATTGTTCGGGAGTTATCTGTGTGCGGCCCGGTGTCCTTGCTCCGGCAATCAATGCCACTTGTTTTACCTTGTGTGGACGTGGTATTCCGGTTGATGTCTTAGCTGGCTGATCCGTTTGTCAGGTTACGGAGGCTAATGGTTAATGTTATCTACCATTGATTAAGGATTGGGTAAACACCGCTCAGTCGACAGGCGGGGGCGGATTGAAGAGCAACCACCAACTTTGAGTGGAATACACACACAGCGTCTGGATGCGTTATTATGATTTCCGTCACGCCGTTAGATGTTAGACTTTAAGGGTGTCCATAGCCTTGCCTCAAGTTACGTATTAATGTCCATAGTCCTCCTCCAACTATAGCACATCCGCGCATACCAGTAACACACCAGCTTATATATGTCTGTGTCAGAAGTCCGTGTGGTTTTCAAGTCAGAACAGGTAAGAACAGGTAAGAACAGGTCACAAACAACCGAGGCTGGTCATAGGAGTAGGTTCAGTAGTTGCTTGGTCAGGCTCGAGAACTTTATAACGTGTCGGGCGTCGGGCGTCGGGCGTCGGGCGTTGAGCGTCAGCCTCATAATGATGATAGCTCTGGCTGCGTGTCGATTTTAACAGGCCTTCACTAAACGTCTAGAAAATTGCTCATTGCTACATTAAACACCGTTCGGTGACTCCTATCTGAAAATCTCGGCGTCGATGTCATATATCTGGAATATTACGACTGTGGCTTGAAACAATATGCACTCACTCACTCAAACAGACCACTGGGACTCTAGGGTACAAAGGAGGTTTATTGCTAAAAGCGGTGTAACCGCGAACTCCCTCACTCACTCAAACAGACCACTGGGACTCTAGGGTACAAAGGAGGTTTATTGCTAAAAGCGGTGTAACCGCGAACTCCCTCACTCACTCAAACAGACCACTGGGACTCTAGGGTACAAAGGAGGTTTATTGCTAAAAGCGGCGTAACCGCGAACTCCCTCACTCACTCAAACAGACCACTGGGACTCTAGGGGACAAAGGAGGTTTATTGCTAAAAGCGGTGTAACCGCGAACTCCCTCACTCACTCAAACAGACCACTGGGACTCTAGGGTACAAAGGAGGTTTATTGCTAAAAGCGGTGTAACCGCGAACTCCCTCACTCACTCAAACAGACCACTGGGACTCTAGGGTACAAAGGAGGTTTATTGCTAAAAGCGGCGTAACCGCGAACTCACTCACTCACTCATTCTATGAAGGACGTAGACACGAACACGTGGTCGGCCCTGCAGCCATTACAGAGAATCAGCAAGAACTTCCTGGAAACGGAAACCGCCAACGTTATGTTTCCGGCTGACACGAATGATTATTAGTTTCATGTTGACAATCATGGCACCATGTGTACATAATGATGCGTATCATTGCTGTCTTTCTTTCATTTAATAACCTATAAGAACATGACTTCTTTCGCGGTTAAACATGTTAACATGTTCTGGGAAACACCGTTAAGACTGCATCTTCCCGAGGCAAGAGAGTTAACTGACTTTAAAAGTTCAGTTTCCACCCTTGCCGAACTAGGCTGGAATTCCTGGGCTGGATCGTCGCGCCACCAGTGGCTACTACGAGTTATGTTCCTTTTAAGCCTCTACTGTGGACCAATCAGATTCCACCTCTCGTATCACTTGCATTTGCTACAAAGAAAATGGCACCGCCCTGTCAAGACGATCTGATCGATAATCAAGATCTATAATGTGATAAACCGGGCCTTACATCGCGAAGTCCATCAAATCAAGCAATCAACTTGATTAAAACATTAAAAGATATGGAAAATATCTGTTGACAACGAGTTGGCGGTGCACATGCTTTGCAAATCCTGCAATCGACCGAAATCTGCATGACAGTTTACGAACGGGATTTCGATTTCGTTGCGCGACTTTGATTGGACTATGCATAGACTCGTTAGTCCAGCCAAACTGTCATGCAACAATACCGGCCAAGTTCGACAAGGGTGGAAACTTGACTATTAAAGTCAGTTACCTCCCTTGTCTCCGGAAGATGTTTAGCAGGATACGCAGAGGACCCCAAACCTGATCGCGGCATGCCAGCCTTGCCATCATAGGCCCCTACACATAAAGTTACTGCTCGCTGGGCCTTATGGTTTCCAAGCAGATCTTATTTATTTTCAATTCCGATTTTCATTATTCATTTTTATTCAAATTGACTGTCATGAACAAATGTGAACACATTTTGTAGCTTCATGTCATTTTAATATTTCATATTTATTGTCCTAGATTCTTAAATTTGTTCTCGGTTTGTATTTTTTGACAATTTTATAATATTGAATGCCTATGATGATAACGCCACGAACGAATTCGAGTCCCGAGCTGGACAGTCGACGGGCCACGCACTTTCAACAAACTAAGATCCTCGGTCGACGTGAGATACCATTTTTATGCAATTAAATAGCGTAACGGTTCTTCAAGACTTCAGGAAAACTTTCAAAATGTTGACGGTAGATATTTGTGGAGGACATTCCAGATTTGAAGCATCACTTACAAACAAATCGTCCAATGCAATTCCCTATTTTGACTTATACCTTGACCACCCATGTCCGACTACATCGTCAACACCTCCTGATGGAGAAGCCTCAGACCCGTGATCTTGACGATGGGAGTTCTATGTTTCACGGAGTCCGTAAGCTCAGATTCAGATTTACCCCCAAAATCAGAGAGAAGACATGGAGATTTCAGAATATGTTCACTGTGGTGTGCACCCACCTTTCATTTCCTTTTGGTACGGACACTGTTTAAAGTCAACTGAAAGTCAACACATTATCATTCCACTTAACTATACTGAACCGCAAAAGCAACGTCACCATGGATAGATATATGAGAAACCTTATTTGTCCAAACACGGTAAACACACTTTGGGACATATTAAAAAGATGAAACTTGGCAAAACTGATTATCAAGGTTGAAATTAAGGTGTCAAATGTTCTTAAAGTGAAACACAACACTAGTCTATGAGCAAATGGCATCATAAATCAGTATCTCGTGTGTCCGCCATGTGCATTGATGACTGAGCGCACACTCGGAGGAACGCCTGATGCAGATCAGCTGCAGTTGTCGACCTTGGGCGGATGTCATTCAGCCGTCTTTGAATTTCGTCCCACAGGTGCTCAATGGGATTTAAATCGGGATTGAGGGCAGGCCACTGCAAGGTTCTGATGCCATTCTGCTTGAGAAAGTCTCTTGTTGCTCTCGCAGTGTGGGCACGGGCGTTATCAGGATAAAACTCGTGGTTGCGGCGACGTGCCAAATAAGGTATGGCGTGTGGTCTCAAGACTTGATCAATGTACCGAGCTGCTGTGACACCATTGCCTCTCCCTGGACCGATGTTCTGGAAGACCCTCTGTGCAAGAACAATTCCACCCCACACCATGATGCTCGGACCACCCCAAGAGTCTCTCTCGACAACACAAGCACCCGAATAACGTTCCCCACGGCGTCGCCAGACTCTCTCTCGCTCTCTCTGCCACCTGCTGTTGAGATACAGTAACGGCTCTCGTCTGAGAAGAGAACTCTTCTCCACTGCTGGTGGCGCCAATGCTGGTGCTATGTTGCCCTTTGAAGACGGTCCCGCGATAACAAAGTGATCTTGAAGATGCTGTCACACAATCTGACGATCCAGACGTCGGGCAGTGACCCTTGGTCGGCCATCTGTAGTGTTGGTGGTCTGGTACCGTTGCTTGAGTCTGTATATGGTCCTTACGTGGACTTGAAATGCATTGGCTACTTGCCGGGCGGTTTGTCCGGCTTGCAATCGGCCAAGGGCTTGGTGTCGCAGATTTCTTGTCAATCTTGGCATGTGGTAGCAATTCAATAACGAATGAATGTTATCCGATACATATGAAAGTACATACACATGACAGTACATACACATGAAAGTACATACATATGAAAGTACATACATATGAAAGCACATACACATGAACGTACATACACATGAAAGTACATACATAGGAAAGTACATACATAGGAAAGTACATACACATGAAAGTCGTACATATGAAAGTACATACACATGAACGTACATACATATGAAAGTACATACATATGAAAGTACATACATATGAAAGTACATACACATGTGAGTAAATACACATGAACGTACATACACATGAAAGTACCTACATAGGAAAGTACATACATAGGAAAGTACATACACATGAAAGTACATACATATGAAAGTACATACATATGAAAGTACATACACATGAAAGTACATACACATGAAAGTACATACATATGAAAGTACATACACATGAAAGTAATAACACATGAACGTACATACACATCAAAGTACATACATATGAACGTACATACACATCAAAGTACATACACATCAAAGTACATACACATGAAAGTACATACACATGAAAGTACATACATATGAACGTACATACACATCAAAGTACATACACATAAAAGTACATACACATGAAAGTACATACATATGAAAGTACATACACATGAAAGTACATACACATGAAAGTACATACACATGAAAGTACATACACATGAAAGTACTAACACATGAACGTACATACACATCAAAGTACATACATATGAACGTACATACACATCAAAGTACATACATATGAAAGTACATACACATCAAAGTACATACATATGAAAGTACATACACATCAAAGTACATACATATGAAAGTACATACATATGAAAGTACATACACATGAAAGTACATACACATCAAAGTACATACACATCAAAGTACATACATATGAAAGTACATACACATGAAAGTAAATACATATGAACGTACATACACATGAAAGTAAATACACATGAAAGTACATACACATGAAAGTAAATACATATGAACGTACATACACATGAAAGTAAATACACATGAAAGTACATACACATGAGAGTACATACATATGAAAGTACATACACATGAAAGTACATACACATGAAAGTACATACACATGAAAGTACATACATATGAACGTACATACACATGAAAGTACATACACATGAAAGTACATACACATGAAAGTACATACACATGAAAGTACATACATAGGAAAGTATATACACATGAAAGTACATACATATGAACGTACATACACATGAAAGTACATACACATGAAAGTACACACACATGCAAGTACATACATATGAAAGTACATACGTATGCAAGTACATACACATGAAAGTATATACACATGAAAGTACATACATATGAACGTACATACACATGAAAGTACATACACATGAAAGTACACACACATGCAAGTACATACATATGAAAGTACATACACATGAAAGTACATACATGTGAAAGTATATACACATGAAAGTACATACACATGAAAGTACACACACATGCAAGTACATACACATGAAAATACATACACATGAAAGTACATACACATGAAAGTACATACACATCAAAGTACATACACATGAAAGTACATACACATGAAAGTACATACACATGAAAGTACATACACATGAAAGTACATACATAGGAAAGTACATACACATGAAAGTACATACACATGAAAGTATGTGAAAATCAAGTCATCAAATACCACCAGCCTTAGCTCGTCCATGTCCACGTCGAATTTGTCCATGTCACCGTCCATTCGACTGCAGTCAATTTTCACCAGATATTAGATTTTTCAAGGGAATGCAACATGTTTGTGATTCAAAGGTAAATCTAACATCGCAACCGTGCAGGTATCTAACAACTAGTTCATTCAACAACATCTCTATATTCAGTTGTCCATTTTACCTTATAATGTATTGGTATATTTGTAAAGTTGTCACTCCTTTGTCAGCATTGATAACAATGCCTCTATTCAGCTGCCATTGTATTCATTGTACGAAAGTAGTATGGTGCCATTGTATTCATTGTACGAAAGTATTCATGTTGTCATTGTATTCATTGTACAAAAGTAGTCATGTTGTCATTGTATTCATTGTACGAAAGTATTCATGTTGTCATAGTATTCATTGTACGAAAGTAGTCATGTTGTCATTGTATTCATTGTACAAAAGTAGTCATGTTGTCATTGTATTCATTGTACGAAAGTATTCATGTTGCCATTGTATTCATTGTACGAAAGTATTCATGTTGTCATTGTATTCATTGTACGAAAATATTCATGTTGTCATTGTATTCATTGTACGAAAGTTTCCAGCTGTCACTGTATTCATTGTACGAAAGTATTCATGTTGTCATTGTATTCATTGTACGAAAGTATTCATGTTGTCATTGTATTCATTGTACGAAAGTAGTCATGTTGTCTTTGTATTCATTGTACGAAAGTATTCATGTTGCCATTGTATTCATTGTACGAAAGTATTTATGTTGTCATTGTATTCATTGTACGAAAGTATTCATGTTGTCATTGTACGAAAGTATTCATGTTGTCATTGTATTCATTGTACGAAAGTATTCATGTTGCCATTGTATTCATTGTACGAAAGTATTCAGCTGTCATTGTATTCATTGTACGAAAGTAGTCATGTTGACATTGTATTCATTGAACGAAAGTATTCATGTTGCCATTGTATTCATTGTACGAAAGTACTCATGTTGCCATTGTATTCATTGTACGAAAGTATTCAGGTTGTCATTTTGACAATATTCGTGCGTGTAAGTGAAATATGAGAGAAATATGTAAATATGAGTGAATGAGTTGTGTTTTACGCCGTTTTGAAAAGTATTCCAGTTATACTGGGCATACCATGATAATGTGGACCCCATGTGTTGTGTTGTCAGTTTCACCAACATCTGCCTCGGATACCTACTTCATCTTATACCGGCCAGACCGCCCCCGTGGTCTAGTGGTGGAACGTCCGGGGTTCGATCTCCGGCCGCGTCATGCCAAAAGACGTTAAAAGATGGTACTTGTTACCCTGTCTGGCGCTCGACATTGAGGGGCTTAAACAAGGACTGGTCGGCTCGGAGTCAGTATACTGTGTCTGAGTGGGGTATTCATGTTAAACTGCGGCATGGTATCTTAGTGGGCTAGCACTCTAAATCGGCATCAGGCCGGACTAGCACAAGCAACCACACACACACACACACACACACACACACACACACACACACACACACACACACACACACACACACACACACACACACACACACACACACACACACACACACACACACACGTGGGAACACACAGGAACATGGGTGTGTAGGAACATAGGCGTGTAGGAAGATGGGTGTATAGGAAGATGGGTGTGTAGGAACATAGGTGTGTAGGAACATGCACGCCGCTATATAAGTGCAATAATCTTGGACGCGACGTTAAACCCCATTTCACCTCACCTTATACTGGCCAGGCACCAGACTTGTTTGTTTGTAGTCGACACTGCCCTGTGTCCAGTTGGTCAGCGGGGGAGCTCTGGAATGTCTGCTGACCACACGGTAATAACTTGCTGGTAATTGTATTGAACAACAAGATCCTAGCAGATGTTGACATTTGCTTGCATTGAAGTATACCGGTATTATGAAGATTATTGCTAAACAGGGTCCCGATCACGCAACTCTACTGATGTCTAATCGATGGAAAAAGAGAGAATTAAGATTTACATTTCCTTACAGAGTCTTTAAGTAGGTCGTTATGGAAATAATCAGAAATACGAGCTTCGTTGGGACTTACATCGACCTGTGGTTGACGCAACCGAATTGATTGTGTTTATTAAGATGTGTGTAGCATATTTCTTACAGGATGAAGCAGATTCATTGACCGCGACTACGCGTAGAGTTACCGGAAGTAGTGTTGTCGTAAGTTGTGTTACCAGAAGTAGTGTTACCGGAAATTATCTTTATACCTTGGAGAGAGAACCAAACCCCAGCGGGACTACGGTCAAAAGGCATCGCATATGAATGAGTTTGAACTGACACTGATTTGAAACGTATTTCATTTTTGTCACGGCCTGATGGTCTGTTTGGTTCAAACGGTTGCGGGATTAGAGCCCGAGGGGAGGCTGGTACTGGGGACGGCCTCCGTGGTCTAGTTTTCAAAACTAGTCACAGCATTCAGAACACAATTAAAGCCACAGGAAAGCCACCATCCAGCCACAAGCTAGAACAATCAGGAGCTGTGTACAACATTCCGTGCAATTATGGACAAGTTTACATAGAAGAAACATCTGGGCCCCTTAAAACCCGAATTAAAGAACATCGAAGTTCCGTCTCCAAATATGAATCTAAATCAGTTCTTTCAGACAATATCCTTGACAACCCAGGCCACAGCATTCAGTGGGAGAGAGTCACAGCCCTCGCCACCAACCTAAAAGACTTCAAGATCAGGAAACTACAAGATGCCGTCATCATCAATTTAAAAGACTCAAACCATCAATCAACCGTGACCAAGGCTACTACATACCACCGGCACACCACAAACTCATCAAAGACCCCAATCAGTCATAATCCTTTAGGTGTTTATATTCCTGGCTTCGCCATTTTCTTTATATTATAGGCTTCACCGGTCAATATGTTTTATTCGTCTGTGTACATAACAGGCTTCTCCACTCCAGTGTAACTGCATCTTAAACCTACTCAATTGTATAAATACTGCCTCCTATCCTGTATATATACTTGTCAAGCATACCCTGTACATCACTTACTTGATAACGATGTTAGAACCCACACCGAAACGTCGCTCCTAATTGTAATGAAGAAGTTGTTCATCCATATGTCCTTACTATCCTACTATCTTTACCATCATTTCTTAGTACTCCAACTTCTATATGACCCCCAAAGAAGGCATGCATCTGTTCCAACATACGGGTACTACCCGTATCTCAAACTGTGTACAACGGAAACTCGCGAATCCGGATACCTCTCCTTTCTGGTAGGTAAAGCCGTCACTCCGTACTTATTATCTGGACGTTTGCTTATCCATACCGAGACAATCCGGGTTAACGGGGTGTTATTGTGCCCGACGCAGTTTGAAATAAAACACATTAAAATTCCTCTTCTAACTGGCGTATCGTTAAGTCTTAATATACGACATCCCAACCTACGAGTCGTGAGTTGCTGAGTTGCTGAGATGCCCGGTGTGCTAGTCACCAATAGATGAGCAACGTTCAGAAGCATGGATCCTCTTAAATGTTAGCAGCATGAAATTAACACGTGCCTATTCCAATCTCTGCGTGGAGTGTTACAGGTATGTTACAGCGATATGTGATCCGTGAAGACCCGGGGAAGAATAGGTCTGCAGCATCCCATGTTGTCGTGAGAGGCGACTTACGGGATCGGGGTCAGGCCCGCTGATTTGGTTGATGCATGTCATCGTATTCCAATTGCGTGATCGATGCTCATGATGTCAATCACAGGATTGTCTGGTCCAGGCTCGATTAATTACAGATTGACGCCATATAGCCGGCGTTAAGCCACAAACAAACTACAGCGGTACACAAACATTGACACGTCAGCTGGCATTGGGGGGGGGGGGGGGGGTTGTGGCATATTTCACTTAACACACTCAGCGGGTCGGCACTGATGTTGATTACAAACACCAACGTGTTGAGGAGAAAAAGCAACATGATGCACAAACTATTACCTTCCTGTTTCCACCCCCTGGAAATATACACGTCACAGTGCACTTAGCTAGAATCAGGCAGACTAGTTGACACGTTGGGGTGCATGGACATTGACGTGGAGTCGGTGGTGTTGGCAGGATGTTTACAGAGAGTGGTAACAGTTTCTGAAGCATGTTGGGTTTTGCTGACAGTTAGATGAGATTAGACTTTGTAGGAACATGGGAGTGTAGGAACGTGTGTGTAGCAACATGGGTGTATAGGAAGATGGGTGTGTAGGAAGATGGATGTGTAGGAACATGGGTGTGTAGGAACATGTGTGTGTAGGAACATGTGTGTGTAGGAACATGGGTGTGTAGGAACATGGGTGTATAGGAAGATGGATGTGTAGGAACATGGATGTGTAGGAACATGGGTGTGTAGGAACATAGGTGTATAGGAAGATGGATGTGTAGGAACATGGATGTGTAGGAACATGGGTGTGTAGGAACATGGGTGTATAGGAAGATGGGTGTGTAGGAACATGTGTGTGTAGGAACATGTGTGTGTAGGAACATGTGTGTGTAGGAACATGGGTGTATAGGAAGATGGATGTGTAGGAACATGGATGTGTAGGAACATGGGTGTGTAGGAACATGTGTGTGTAGGAACATGGGTGTGTAGGAACATGGGTGTATAGGAACATGTGTGTGTAGGAACATGGGTGTGTAGGAACATGTGTGTGTAGGAACATGGATGTGTAGGAACATGGGTGTGTAGGAACATGGGTGTGTAGGAACATGTGTGTGTAGGAACATGGATGTGTAGGAACATGGGTGTATAGGAAGATGGATGTGTAGGAACATGGGTGTGTAGGAACATGTGTGTGTAGGAACATGGGTGTATAGGAAGATGGGTGTATAGGAAGATGGATGTGTAGGAACATGGGAGTGTAGGAACATAGGTGTATAGGAACATGGGTGTGTAGGAACATGGGTGGACAGGAACATAGGTGTATAGGAACATAGGTGTATAGGAACATGGGTGTGTAGGAACATGGGTGTATAGGAAGATGGATGTGTAGGAACATGGGTGTGTAGGAACATGGGTGTGTAGGAACATGGGTGTGTAGGAACATGGGTGTGTAGGAACATGGGTGTGTAGGAACATGGGTGTGTAGGAACATGGGTGTGTAGGAACATGGGTGTGTAGGAACATGGGAGTGTAGGAAGATGGATGTGTAGGAACATGGGTGTATAGGAAGATGGATGTGTAGGAACATGGGTGTGTAGGAACATGGGTGTGTAGGAACATGGGTGTGTAGGAACATGGGTGTGTAGGAACATGGGAGTGTAGGAAGATGGATGTGTAGGAACATGGGTGTATAGGAAGATGGACGTGTAGGAACATGGGAGTGTAGGAACATGGGTGTGTAGGAACATGGGTGTATAGGAAGATGGATGTGTAGGAACATGGGTGTGTAGGAACATGGGTGTGTAGGAACATGGGAGTGTAGGAAGATGGATGTGTAGGAACATGGGTGTATAGGAAGATGGACGTGTAGGAACATGGGTGTGTAGGAACATGGGTGTGTAGGAACATGGGTGTGTAGGAACATGGGTGTGTAGGAACATGGGTGTTTAGGAACATAGGTGTATAGGAAGATGGGTGTGTAGGAACATGGGTGTGTAGGAACATGGGTGTGTAGGAACATGGGTGTGTAGGAACATAGGTGTATAGGAAGATGGGTGTGTAGGAAGATGGGTGTGTAGGAACATGGGTGTATAGGAAGATGGATGTGTAGGAACATGGGTGTGTAGGAAGATGGATGTGTAGGAACATGTGTGTGTAGGAACATGGGTGTTTAGGAACATAGGTGTATAGGAAGATGGATGTGTAGGAACATGGATGTGTAGGAACATGGATGTGTAGGAACATGGGTGTGTAGGAACATGGGTGTATAGGAAGATGGGTGTGTAGGAACATGTGTGTGTAGGAACATGTGTGTGTAGGAACATGTGTGTGTAGGAACATGGGTGTATAGGAAGATGGATGTGTAGGAACATGGATGTGTAGGAACATGGGTGTGTAGGAACATGTGTGTGTAGGAACATGGGTGTGTAGGAACATGGGTGTATAGGAACATGTGTGTGTAGGAACATGGGTGTGTAGGAACATGTGTGTGTAGGAACATGGATGTGTAGGAACATGGGTGTGTAGGAACATGGGTGTGTAGGAACATGTGTGTGTAGGAACATGGATGTGTAGGAACATGGGTGTATAGGAAGATGGATGTGTAGGAACATGGGTGTGTAGGAACATGTGTGTGTAGGAACATGGGTGTATAGGAAGATGGGTGTATAGGAAGATGGATGTGTAGGAACATGGGAGTGTAGGAACATAGGTGTATAGGAACATGGGTGTGTAGGAACATGGGTGGACAGGAACATAGGTGTGTAGGAACATGGGTGTATAGGAAGATGGGTGTATAGGAAGATGGATGTGTAGGAACATGGGAGTGTAGGAACATAGGTGTATAGGAACATGGGTGTGTAGGAACATGGGTGGACAGGAACATTGGTGTATAGGAACATAGGTGTATAGGAACATGGGTGTGTAGGAACATGGGTGTATAGGAAGATGGATGTGTAGGAACATGGGTGTGTAGGAACATGGGTGTGTAGGAACATGGGAGTGTAGGAAGATGGATGTGTAGGAACATGGGTGTATAGGAAGATGGATGTGTAGGAACATGGGTGTGTAGGAACATGGGTGTGTAGGAACATGGGTGTGTAGGAACATGGGTGTGTAGGAACATGGGAGTGTAGGAAGATGGATGTGTAGGAACATGGGTGTATAGGAAGATGGACGTGTAGGAACATGGGAGTGTAGGAACATGGGTGTGTAGGAACATGGGTGTATAGGAAGATGGATGTGTAGGAACATGGGTGTGTAGGAACATGGGTGTGTAGGAACATGGGAGTGTAGGAAGATGGATGTGTAGGAACATGGGTGTATAGGAAGATGGACGTGTAGGAACATGGGTGTGTAGGAACATGGGTGTGTAGGAACATGGGTGTGTAGGAACATGTGTGTGTAGGAACATGGGTGTTTAGGAACATAGGTGTATAGGAAGATGGGTGTGTAGGAACATGGGTGTGTAGGAACATGGGTGTGTAGGAACATGGGTGTGTAGGAACATAGGTGTATAGGAAGATGGGTGTGTAGGAAGATGGGTGTGTAGGAACATGGGTGTATAGGAAGATGGATGTGTAGGAACATGGGTGTGTAGGAACATGGGTGTGTAGGAACATGTGTGTGTAGGAACATGGGTGTTTAGGAACATAGGTGTATAGGAAGATGGGTGTGTAGGAAGATGGGTGTGTAGGAAGATGGGTGTGTAGGAACATGGGTGTGTAGGAACATAGGTGTGTAGGAACATGGGTGTGTAGGAACATGGGTGTATAGGAAGATGGGTGTGTAGGAACATGGGTGTTTAGGAACATGGGTGTTTAGGAACATAGGTGAATAGGAAGATGGGTGTACAGGAACATAGGTGTGTAGGAACATGGGTGTGTAGGAACATGGGTGTGTAGGAACATGGGTGATTAGGAACATAGGTGTATAGGAACATAGGTGTATAGGAACATGGGTGTGTAGGAACATGGGTGTGTAGGAACATAGGTGTGTAGGAACATGGGTGTATATCCTACCACATCAAGCTGACACTCCGTGCAATAACTGAAATACTCCCACATCAAGCTGACACTCCCTGATATAACTGAAATACTACCACATCAAGCTGACACTCCCTGATATAACTGAAATCCTACCACATCAAGCTGACACTCCGTGATATAACTGAAATACTCCAACATCAAGCTGACACTCCCTGATATAACTGAAATACTACCACATCAAGCTGACACTCCGTGATATAACTGAAATACTCCCACATCAAGCTGACGCTCCCTGATATAACTTAAATACTCCCACATCAAGCTGACACTCCCTGATATAACTGAAATACTCCCACATCAGGCTGACACTCCTTGATATAACTTAAATACTCCCACATCAAGCTGACACTCCCTGATATAACTGAAATACTCCCACATTAAGCTGACACTCCTTGATATAACTGAAATACTCCCACATCAAGCTGTAACTCCCTGATATAACTGAAATACTACCACATCAAGCTGACACTCCTTGATATAACTGAAATACTCCCACATCAAGCTGACACTCCCTGATATAACTGAAATCCTACCACATCAAGCTGACACTCCCTGATATAACTGAAATACTACCACATCAAGCTGACACTCCTTGATATAACTGAAATACTACCACATCAAGCTGACACTCCGTGCAATAACTGAAATACTCCCACATCAAGCTGACACTCCTTGATATAACTGAAATCCTACCACATCAAGCTGACACTCCCTGATATAACTGAATTACTACCACATCAAGCTGACACTCAGTGCAATAACTGAAATACTACCACATCAAGCTGACACTCCTTGATATAACTGAAATACTACCACATCAAGCTGACACTCCGTGCAATAACTGAAATACTCCCACTTCAAGCTGACAGGTATTGATATAACTGAAATACTCCCACATCAAGCTGACACTCCGTGCAATAACTGAAATACTCCCACTTCAAGCTGACAGGTATTGATATAACTGAAATACTCCCACATCAAGCTGACACTCCGTGCAATAACTGAAATACTCCCACTTCAAGCTGACAGGTATTGATATAACTGAAATATGGTGTCATACGATGTCAAGCGGCGTAAAACTTTTCACTGGTTGTTTGATTGAGTTTGGTTGTTCTCTTGGCATGTAGCATGAATGTAGGCTGTGTGTGTGCTGAATTAAGAAGAGTGATTTTCTTTCAAATTTAAGAATTTTTTCCCCTTTAGTTATACCTTCTATTGAGCTTAAACGATGCTTCGCTGCGCCGAAACGTAACCGATATTCTTAATTTCGAGTTAATTCCGTTCACATCGTTTCACAGATTGCCTCAGATATCCGCATCCACATGGTGTGCGTAGGCACAGTTGGTCATCTGGCTGTGTGTCATCGCCCTGTTTACAGGAAGCCAATGCTTCCATCTCAATATATTGATGCAGCCTTACTAATACAATATCATTTATTTTACAAAGAGACATGAATATTTGTTAAAAGCAATTTGGTCTCTGTGACGAGTAGAATAGCCAAAGATACCAGTTCGGTCGTGATACGCTACATACTGTGCGGACACACACTAGACTGGGCAACTGTCTATTTAGCCTGGTTGTATGTGTAAGATACGCTGACAGCCTTGGTCAGTTTGATCCGGGTTAAGTAAGGTCTTTGCAACCAATGGTTGATAGAGGCGACTGACTTGCTTCATTTTGGATCATCGTTCCCGGGCGTTGCTCATAATATCAATCACTGGTTTGTCTAGTCAATACTCGATTATGTTCAGGGCACCCTCATACTACTCGATATTGTTGGTTCGATCATGTCTTTGTCTTTGATTCGTTGGCTAAAATCTACATCCTAAGATCAATTATTTGTATAAAGAAAGAAGCGATTCAGTTGTCTTCGTCTTTGCATTGTCACTAAGTCAAACAATTACGGAAATACATGTGATCTTGATTTGGTTTTGCAGTTTTATGTTCTTGTCATGATTTTATGCGCAGCTACGTACAGTGTCAGGTGACCCTGAAAAGTGCTGACCACAGCATATTCAGTTTACCAGTTCACTGCAAAAAAAACATATGTACACTACTGTTCAAAACAAACATCCCCTCGATCGCGACACGAATAATTCACGCCCCGTTCGCCGTCGAGAAGACCACTTTTAATATAAGGCTACACAATTTCCTAACATACGACAATTAACGCTTTGCTTGTGGATGATAATAGCTTACAACAGTACTACATCATACCACCCAGTAAGAAAGAAGCATACAGGAAGGTTCAGATTGTACCAGCAGAATATGTAAGGAGATATTAGTTTACAATTCTCGGATTGTCGAGATTAAACCGCAATTCAATAATGAACTGAGACGATAGACACGTGCACATGCTCTACGTCAGTTGTATTTCCTGATTACAAACATTAACAAATGTCCCCAGTAAAGGTTTATCTGGCTATATAAAACACATCTTCTCAAATGTTTGCTTTTGAAAAAGTATCGTGATCGCAAAAATGAATCGAAAAATCGAAAGGCCTGACCACCCGATCCCGTTAGTCGCCTCGCACGACAAGGTTGCTGCAGGCCTATTCTACCACGGATCTTCAAGGGTTGAGAATCTCGATATATTCTGGCCTCTTTCCCACGCCATACTCACACGTTTGTGGCTAGCTGTCATCTTGATGACCCTAAATTCACTCAGCGGCAATGTTTGATAATGATCAATCTCTCACGACTGTCTTAAAGTGTACCAAGACCATGCCACTTTTTACATCTTCGGTATGCTTATGCACATTGCATTACCTTGACATCATACATGATGATCACTGTTATCGACACGTGAACATCCGGGTTATAATAGGTCGTCAGTAACCTAGGCTTGTCATAAAAGGCGACTATGCTTGTAATAAAAGGCGACTATGCTGGTCGTAAAAGGCGACTATGCTTGTCATAAAAGGCGACTATGCTGGTCGTAAATGGCGACTATGCTTGTCAAAAAAGGCGACTATGCTGGTCGTAAGAGGCAACAAACGGGATCAGGTGGTCAGGCTCGCTGACCTGGTTGATGCATGTCATCGTTTTCCAATTGCTTAGATCGATGCTCATAATGTCAATCAGATGTCTGTAACGTACACCAGTGAAAGACAATATTATATCTCCTTTCTCTTATCTTTATATACTCAACTAATGTGACAGTATTCATGGCGTTGCAAATATATATATCCCTCACGGCGACTGAAATGGGTTTCTTTCAAAGCAACGTCAAAAGGACGGACGCCGAGTGGACGTGTGCTAAAGTAATTACAGCTAAAAAAATCACTGGCTTCCTGAAATGTGTTCTTCTCATACAAAGGGTCACGTGACACATTCCTGTCACCTGACATAAGTATCACGTGACTTGTTTGCATACATTGTTAGGCAACAGTTTTATCAGACGAGATTGCAGGTTGGCGTTGTGCCAAGAGCGACTCATCATTTTCTCCTCACGAGGAACATGATCTTATTCCGTTTATGCTTTTTGAGTGACACTGGTTTATTTTGTTTCACGAACATCTTGTATACTTGACACGTTGTGCTTAAGGAATAAATGAACACAGACGCTATAATAATTCTCAAGGGCACGCTTGTTGGTTGAAACAAAAACAGTGTGTGTGTAGTGTGTGTGTGTGTGTATGTGTAGTGTGTGTGTGTGTAGTGTGTGTGTAGTGTCTATGTGTGTATAGTGTGTATGTGTAGTGTGTGTGTGTCTGTGTGTGTGTGTAGTGTCTGTGTGTGTATGTGTAGTGTGTGTGTGTGTGTAGTGTCTGTAGTGTCTACACAATAAAAACACTTTGTTCCACACATACTATATGAACTGTTTTCCACCCGTTTTTCTTCGAGTTTACATTCCGTCAGACATGTGATTAAACCCCCAGGTACGGAGTGATTTTGACATGATGTTTATTCACAATGCTTTTGTCGGCTATGCAAAAATGGTTATATTGAGGACGAAGTCCATTTTGTGTTTATCTGCCCGTTTTACGCATCATTCAGACAGAAGTATATTCCTGTCAGATGTTATAACAATCCACGTGTTAATACCGTTAGCAATCTCTTAAATTTTAAAAATGACTGTATACTCAGAAATGCAGCTAGGTATGTGAAGGAAGCTCTGTTACTACCAACAAAGCCTTATACCCTAAGTATTGAATTCAATGTAAATTGCCTCCATTGTGTGTTACGAAATGTAATTTAAATGTACATTGGCTGCCAACCTCCCATACATGAAGAAAACATATTTTTAGTAGAAATCCCAGGCTTTACGCTCGCTTCAATATTTCCACAATATATGGTGGTCAGTTTTCACCAAACTTCAAACTACCGCGCTCTGAAAGGGAAGATTATAAGATGGCGAAAAAGTGAACGTCACCAGCCGAAAGCCAGCTGGTTGAATATGATTGAATGACATGCAATGACCTACAAGACGGAAAGTCGAAACTCACCCGCTGTTGTGGTAAACTCAACCTCGTTGCTGAAGTTGCTGGTCGTACCCGTCGTCCCTATAGACACCATGAAGACACGGTACCGCTGACACGGAATCAACCCCACGAGCGCCACCTGACGTCGGTCACCATGGATACCGCGTGTCACACTGTATCTCCCAAAGGGAGAGTCGACTAGATCGTAGGTGAGTTCAAATCGGAGGATGCAGGGGGTGTCAGGTGGTACGATCCAGTAGAGTGAGGCACGGGTTTTTGTCGCTGAGAGCACAGTCAGGTTGTTGGGGGGTAAAATCAAGTCTGAAAAAATGATTTTGATATTTTAACATTAAGTTTTCTTGAACATGAAACAAATAAAGACGAACGTCCCTTACCCGTTTCGTCGGGTTGAAAAGATGGCTGATGGCTGATGCCACGTAAACACTTTAACTCACTCACAGATTGTCGTAACCTTCAAGTTGAAGGGACGAAAAATGGCAAGTTTTATATAACCGAATGCTATGTAGTTGCAGTATATGAGATAATTGTAGAGGACAGAGCAATCTGAATATACACCTGGGCTAACAAAAGTATGGACTTACAAATTTTTATTTCCATAGAATTAAAAACGTTATCAAAAAGCTCCATCGAAAATGGATGTGTGTACTTTATTCTGTCCGGCAATTTTAGAAAGTGGTACAATGTAACAAATGTTATATTTGGAATACTGTCTTTGTAAAGTATTGATTCTAGTACTTTTGGGGGTTGAGTCGCATCCGTTGAGCCAGAGTGAGGCAGTGTGGGCTCGAATCCCGGGTGGGACTCAACCCAAAAAGTAATAGAATCTGTATGTTTGTAAGAAAGTGTTATCCCAATTATACAAAATTTCTTAAATGCCAGGCATATATAAGGGGGAGCTTTAACACTGTATCCATCTGGGAATCGAACCCGGTCTATCGCTTCGACCGCCCGTGACTAATTGCCTCAGATGAGCTTGGCACAGGCCGTCAATATTCAGCGGGTCTGTCTGTAGGATTATCAATGTCGATAACGAGTTATTTCTGTGCGATATAGTGATACATACTATGTGATGGATAGCATCTTAGGTCTAATGTTACTAAAAGCTATAATTCATGATAACGCGAAAAACGAGGCCATTGATCCTGACAAATAGATACTTTGTTAACACACAGTGTGGGCCTCTGGTGAATGACGGGACGTACAGTACCGGCCATATGCAACTCACACTTCCAATGCGGCCACAACGAACGACGCCGATGTTGAAAGCAACAGGAGTCAGAGAGTGAGTGGCGTTTCTGCCTCAGTAAGTTATTTCACAGCAGTCTGTAAGTAGTCGAGCCTGGTCCAGACAAACCAGTGCACGAAGATGCAAACTCCGACCAACGTCTGTGTACCGGGTTACATATAAACATTTCTGTCAAAGCCGAGATATCATCTCCTCTGGCGGCGTAAAACCCTATTCATTCACTCTATACAAAGTGGCGTAACTGCGTACCAAGACTTCGTTTATCCTGACATTTACTAACTTAGGTAAGGGGCCACCTAAGTTGGATAACTTTTGCCCAATCCCGTTGACCATATATGTCAATAAAATATGTTTAAAACAAACTTAGACGTCTGTACTGTATTGTCCGGATCATCGGGAATTCAGTAAGTGAGTGGATGAGTGAGTATTGTTTTACGCCGCTTTTAGCAATATGCCAGCAATATCACGGCCGGGGACACCAATGATGGGCTTCACACATGTGGGGAATCGAGCCCGGGTCTTTGGCATGACGAGCGAACATTTTCCGGAGTTCAGTTAGCCTGGAGAATGAAAATCGGCTTGGCATAATTTGAACCAACCACGTAGATACCATTTGTTCATTCAAGCAATTTTTTTAATTTCATTGTTCCAGTCCTCAAAGGAGATAAAGAAAAAACAAATAACAAAAGTCGGTTAGATGCCGGAGGCCAGGTCATGACACCAGGCTATGACACCTGGTCATGACACCAGGCTGACACCAGGCTATGACACCTGGTCATGACACCAGGCTATGACACCTGGTCATGACACGAGGCTATGACACCTGGTCATGACACCAGGCTATGACACCAGGCTGACACCAGGCTATGACACCTGGTCATGACACCAGGCTATGACACCTGGTCATGACACCAGGCGGACACCAGGCTGACACCAGGCTATGACACCTGGTCATGACATCAGGCTATGACACCTGGTCATGAAACCAGGCGGACACCAGGCTGACACCAGGCTATGACACCTGGCCATGACACCTGGCTATGACACCTGGTCATGACACCAGGCTGACACCAGGCTATGACACCTGGTCATGACACCTGGCCATGACACCTGATCATGACACCAGGCGGACACCAGGCTATGACACCTGATCATGACACCAGGATATGACACCTGGCTGACACCAGGCTATGACACCTGGTTATGACATTAGGCTATGACACCAGGCTATGACACCAGGCGGACACCAGGCGGACACCAGGCTGACACCAGGCTATGACACCTGGTCATGACACCTGGTCAAGAGGGATTCAACATTACTTTAATCTGATGGAGCAAAAGACTCTTCCGTGCGATACATTACTTATTATTGTGCATAGACGTTGACCGGATTCGGTTAACTGGACCCGTGAAGATCCCGGGGTGGAATAGGTCTTCAGCAACCCATGCTTGCCGTAAAAAGCGATTATGCTTGTCGTAAGAGGCGAATAACGGGATCGGGTGGTCAGGCTCGCTGACTTGGTTGATGCATGCCGTCGTATCCCAATTGCGTGGATCGATGATCATCATACTTAATCCTTGGATTGTCTGGTCCAGACTCGATCATTTACAGACCGCCATCATATACTAGTAGCTGGAATATTTCAGAGTGCGGCGTTTAACAACAGCTGTCAACTTGAATAAAAATCACTTTCCCTGAAATTCTATAACGCCAGTGAGAATATGACGCTTAACTTTACAATATGTATGTGTGTGTGTGTATGTGTTGATTGTTTTATGCCAGTGTTTTGACATTACCTCTATTGCTGTATTTTATGCCGCCATTGTACTTTACTGCTATTGTAGTTGTTGCACAGTAATTTATATTGATTTGTAAACCTAGTTGATTTTATAATACAGTGTATGGCATTTCTTTGTTATTTGTTGGTTTCACACTGACTTCGTTTGCGTATAGATTTCTGGGTAAACTTAATGTTTTAATTTGGAAGTCGACAATACAAATAATTGTGATTCTGTCGAAACATCAGCATATTTTCAGGTGAGTGATTTCAGTCCACATTTAACGAGTAGTGATGATAATGGAAGCTTTTGTAATAATTGATTGCTCTCGTTGACATAGAAATATATTTAATTCACGGTACACGCACTACATACTACTATAATAAGAGAAATAACACCGTTGCCATGACAACCATTAAATTATTAAACCTGAAGCTTCATTTATTAAAGTACCTGAGAATTGATATTTCTTATAGTTTAGGTTACATTTAATAATTTAGTATTACTATTTTCCCTTATCTCCTGGGGGGGGGGGGGAGGGGGGCGGAAACGGTTTTATTCAATCAATGTTTACCATTGTACCATAATAACATTGTTTTCTTGTTTCCTTTAATGTCAGGTACGTAATTTTGATCAGTAGTGTTGGGTAGATGTGTTGAGAAATTGTCAAAGAAGGCGGGCGAGAAGGGTTTTCGCCTTTTTTTCCCGATTTACACCGGATAGAAAGTATACGCGCATATTTTTTTGTGGCCGCTAATGAAACAAACAAGAAATGGACGGCGACGAGTTTGATACATAGTTGTGTTTTGTACCTGAAGTTTGCAGTGTTTTGTACCTTAGGTTGGCAGTGTTTTGTACCTTAGGTTGGCAGTGTTTTGTACCTTAGGTTGGCAGTGTTTTGTACCTTAAGTCTGCAGTGTTTTGTACCTTAGGTTAGCAGTGTTTTGTACCTGAAGTCTGCAGTGTTTTGTACCTTAGGTTGGCAGTGTTTTGTACCTTAGGTTGGCAGTGTTTTGTACCTGAAGTTTGCAGTGTTTTGTACCTGAAGTCTGCAGTGTTTTGTACCTTAGGTTGGCAGTGTTTTGTACCTTAAGTCTGCAGTGTTTTGTACCTTAGGTTGCCAGTGTTTTGTACCTGAAGTCTGCAGTGTTTTGTACCTTAGGTTGGCAGTGTTTTGTACCTTAAGTCTGCAGTGTTTTGTACCTTAGGTTGGCAGTGTTTTGTACCTGAAGTCTGCAGTGTTTTGTACCTTAGGTTGGCAGTGTTTTGTACCTTAGGTTGGCAGTGTTTTGTACCTGAAGTTTGCAGTGTTTTGTAACTGAAGTTTGCAGTGTTTTGTACCTGAAGTTTGCAGTGTTTTGTACCTGAAGTTTGCAGTGTTTTGTACCTGAAGTCTGCAGTGTTTTGTACCTGAAGTTTGCAGTGTTTTGTACCTGAAGTCTGCAGTGTTTTGTACCTGAAGTTTGCAGTGTTTTGTACCTGAAGTCTGCAGTGTTTTGTACCTTAGGTTGGCAGTGTTTTGTACCTTAGGTTGGCAGTGTTTTGTACCTTAGGTTGGCAGTGTTTTGTACCTTAGGTTGGCAGTGTTTTGTACCTGAAGTCTGCAGTGTTTTGTACCTTAGGTTGGCAGTGTTTTGTACCTTAAGTCTGCAGTGTTTTGTACCTTAGGTTGGCAGTGTTTTGTACCTGAAGTTTGCAGTGTTTTGTACCTTAGGTTGGCAGTGTTTTGTACCTTAGGTTGGCAGTGTTTTGTACCTGAAGTTTGCAGTGTTTTGTACCTGAAGTTTGCAGTGTTTTGTACCTGAAGTCTGCAGTGTTTTGTACCTGAAGTTTGCAGTGTTTTGTACCTGAAGTCTGCAGTGTTTTGTACCTGAAGTTTGCAGTGTTTTGTACCTGAAGTCTGCAGTGTTTTGTACCTTAGGTTGGCAGTGTTTTGTACCTGAAGTCTGCAGTGTTTTGTACCTTAGGTTGGCAGTGTTTTGTACCTTAAGTCTGCAGTGTTTTGTACCTTAGGTTGGCAGTGTTTTGTAACTGAAGTCTGCAGTGTTTTGTACCTTAGGTTGGCAGTGTTTTGTACCTTAGGTTGGCAGTGTTTTGTACCTGAAGTTTGCAGTGTTTTGTACCTGAAGTCTGCAGTGTTTTGTACCTTAGGTTGGCAGTGTTTTGTACCTTAAGTCTGCAGTGTTTTGTACCTTAGGTTGCCAGTGTTTTGTACCTGAAGTCTGCAGTGTTTTGTACCTTAGGTTGGCAGTGTTTTGTACCTTAAGTCTGCAGTGTTTTGTACCTTAGGTTAGCAGTGTTTTGTACCTGAAGTCTGCAGTGTTTTGTACCTGAAGTTTGCAGTGTTTTGTACCTTAGGTTGGCAGTGTTTTGTACCTTAGGTTGGCAGTGTTTTGTACCTGAAGTTTGCAGTGTTTTGTACCTGAAGTTTGCAGTGTTTTGTACCTTAGGTTGGCAGTGTTTTGTACCTTAAGTCTGCAGTGTTTTGTACCTGAAGTTTGCAGTGTTTTGTACCTTAGGTTGGCAGTGTTTTGTAACTGAAGTTTGCAGTGTTTTGTACCTGAAGTTTGCAGTGTTTTGTACCTTAGGTTGGCAGTGTTTTGTACCTTAGATTGGCAGTGTTTTGTACCTTAAGTCTGCAGTGTTTTGAAAATAGGTTGGCAGTGTTTTGTACCTTAAGTCTGCAGTGTTTTGTACCTGAAGTTTGCAGTGTTTTGTACCTTAAGTCTGCAGTGTTTTGTCTTCAGCCTAGTAACGTTTTTGATGACGCTTGTTATCTTATGGTCAAACCAGGTTCTAAATATATACTTTCTTTTGCACGGGAGTTGTTGTGAGGTTCATGTGGGAGGCCGACCCGAATGACACATCCTGTACATGGTTACCACTTTTAGGAAACTTACAAACGTGTGCTCACAAACCACGGATCATAAGCAGGGAACTTACAAACGTGTGCTTACAAACCACGGATCATAAGCAGGAAACTCACAAACGTGTGCTTACAAACCACGGATCATAAGCAGGAAACTCACAAACGGGTGCTTACAAACCACGGATCATAAGCAGGGAACTTACAAACGGGTGCTTACAAACCACGGATCATAAGCAGGGAACTTACAAACGGGTGCTTACAAACCACGGATCATAAGCAGGGAACTTACAAACGGGTGCTTACAAACCACAGATCATAAGCAGGGAACTTACAAACGGGTGCTTACAAACCACGGATCATAAGCAGGGAACTTACAAACGGGTGCTTACAAACCACGGATCATAAGCAGGGAACTTCTTGGATTTGAATCTTTGACCAGCGGATCCTGGTACATAAAGGACCGCAACTCTTCAAATCGTAAAAGCGGCGCCTGGCACAGCCTCATCAAGCAGTTAAACAAAATATATATTTGAAAGATTTTCCCCAAAATAATTAAAATAGAGGTTTAACGAAGGAGTTGTTTGAAACATTCGAAACAAACCGGTGTCCATAACTAAAATATTCGGAACCACACCGGTGTCGAGTACAAACATTTGGAATACACCGGTGTCGAGTACTAAACATTCGGAACACACCGGCGTCGAACATTCGGGACACACCAGTGTTGAGTACAAAGCATTCAAAACACACCGGTGTCGAGTACAAACATTAAGAACACACCGGTGTCGTTTACTAAACATTCAGAACACACCGGTGTCGAGTACTAAACATTCAGAACACCCCGGTGTCGTGTACTAAACAAAACTATATTTCAGTGGAGCATTGAATAAACTACATTAAACTCGACGCGGCTTCATTGATCCTCGTCTGTCACAACCACAGTTGCCCTGCAAGTTAACCAGAATAACAAACCCTTCATGGTTCTATATTTGGTTTGTTTGTTATTAAAACACACAATTTTTGCTACGTCGAGGCTGTATCGACTGTAACGTTCCTCCATTCCCATTAATAACACATACTGTTCTGCCGGTACGCCAATGCCTATTTCAAGGCAGGTTATCTTGACAATGTCAAAACTACGATAACTTTTCACTGTCGGACCCGGTATATGTGAGTAGCGGAGGTGTTGGGGTTAAGGGTGGGGGTGGGGGTTGGGGTAGGGGTAGGGATGGGGGTTGGGTTGGCGGCTTTGTGCTTGTGGCTGGATGGGTGGGTGGCGGCTTACTGTGTCGGAGAGCCTCTCCAGAGGTCCCCATCACCAATACACCCCACCGCATCTTTCAACTGGTAAGAACACTTTGTCGAATAAAACATGTCGAACATGCTATGGTATGTGCAAACTCTTGACCCCAAAAAACTCCCGCCACGCCCCCTCCCAACTCCAGTCACGACCCCTTCGATGAGAGCTGGAACCGTCTTGTCGCCTTGTTAGAGTTGTATAAATAGCATTAAATTTATCTGAATAATTGGACCATGGCCTAGAAGCATTTTTGGAAGTAATTGCGATTCAGACTTACGCCAAGTAAATGTCAGACATACTTTTTTCACGCTGCTCTCAACCACTACGTACAGATACATGACATTATGGATGCGTTATTGATTTTACCAATCGCATTAGCGTACTATGAAATGTCAAAGTGCCTATAGCATTGATGTGAGAAATTTATGCGACTATGAACGTTGTCATTGTCACTACAGAAGACACGATAGCTTCATCACGACTACACCAATATATATACATAGAAGGTGTTGAAGGATGTCTCATTGGCGATTGGACTAAAGCACACCTGTCCATTCACTGTGTGAACAATAATATTCTGGGAATGGACATGTTGTGGACACACACACACACACACACACACACCAACAAATACACAAACACATACAAACACAATTGGAGTATGAACCTTTATAGAGTGAGGGCCACGCTGTATGAACAATGGAGCTTGCGACTGTATGACTGTATGAACGTTAGAGCTTGCGACTGTATGGACATCGGAGCTTGCGACTGTATGAACAATGGAGCTTGCGACTGTATGAACAATGGAGCTTGCGACTGTATGACTGTATGAACGTTGGAGCTTGCGACTGTATGGACAATGGAGCTTGCGACTGTATGAACAATGGAGCTTGCGACTGTATGAACAATGGAGCTTGCGACTGTATGACTGTATGAACGTTGGAGCTTGCGACTGTATGGACAATGGAGCTTGCGACTGTACGATTGTATGGACGTCGGAGCTTGCGACTGTATGAACAATGGAGCTTGCGACTGTATGAACAATGGAGCTTGCGACTGTATGACTGTATGAACGTTGGAGCTTGCGACTGTATGGACAATGGAGCTTGCGACTGTACGATTGTATGGACGTCGGAGCTTGCGACTGTATGAACAATGGAGCTTGCGACGATGTTCATACAATGTTTGGCCCTCACCCTTTGGAGGTGCATACTCCAATGACCTCACAGAGAGTGAAAGTCAATTCTTATTAACTTTTATATCACTGTGTTTTACCCCGAGGGATGCAGCGTTTGATCTATACGTGTGACTTCATGTTTTACCCCGAGGTATGGAGCGGTGGATCTGTACGTGTGACTTCATGTTTTACCTCGAGGTATGGAGCGTTGGGTCTATACGTGTGACTTCATGTTTTACCTCGAGGTATGGAGCGTTGGATCTATACTTGTGACTTCATGTTTTACCTCGGGGATGTAGCGGTGGATCTGTACGTGTGACTTCATGTTTTACCTCGAGGTATGGAGCGTTGGGTCTATACGTGTGACTTCATGTTTTACCTCGAGGTATGGAGCGTTGGATCTGTACGTGTGACTTCATGTTTTACCTCGAGGTATGGAGCGTTGGATCTGTACGTGTGACTTCATGTTTTACCTCGAGGTATGGAGCGTTGGGTCTATACGTGTGACTTCATGTTTTACCTCGAGGTATGGAGCGTTGGATCTATACGTGTGACTTCATGTTTTACCTCGAGGTATGGAGCGTTGGGTCTATACGTGTGACTTCATGTTTTACCTCGAGGTATGGAGCGTTGGGTCTATACGTGTGACTTCATGTTTTACCTCGAGGTATGGAGCGTTGGATCTATACGTGTGACTTCATGTTTTACCTCGAGGTATGGAGCGTTGGATCTATACGTGTGACTTCATGTTTTACCTCGAGGTATGGAGCGTTGGATCTATACGTGTGACTTCATGTTTTACCTCGAGGTATGGAGCGTTGGGTCTATACGTGTGACTTCATGTTTTACCGCGAGGGATGTAGCGGTGGATCTATACGTGTGACTTCATGTTTTACCTCGAGGTATGGAGCGTTGGATCTATACGTGTGACTTCATGTTTTACCTCGAGGTATGGAGCGTTGGGTCTATACGTGTGACTTCATGTTTTACCGCGAGGTATGGAGCGGTGGATCTATACGTGTGACTTCATGTTTTACCTCGAGGTATGGAGCGTTGGATCTATACGTGTGACTTCATGTTTTACTTCGAGGTATGGAGCGTTGGGTCTATACGTGTGACTTCATGTTTTACCTCGAGGTATGGAGCGTTGGATCTATACGTGTGACTTCATGTTTTACTTCGAGGTATGGAGCGTTGGGTCTATACGTGTGACTTCATGTTTTACCTCGAGGTATGGAGCGTTGGATCTATACGTGTGACTTCATGTTTTACCTCGAGGTATGGAGCGGTGGATCTATACGTGTGACTTCATGTTTTACCTCAAAGGGATGTAGCGTTGGATCTATACGTGTGACTTCATGTTTTACCTCGAGGGATGTAGCGTTGGATCTATACATGTGACTTCATGTTTTACCTCGAGGTATGGAGCGTTGGATCTATACGTGTGACTTCATGTTTTACCTCGAGGGATGTAGCGTTGGATCTGTACGTGTGACTTCATGTTTTACCGCGAGGGATGTAGCGTTGGATCTATACATGTGACTTCATGTTTTACCTCGAGGGATGCAGCGGTGGATCTATACGTTTGACTTCATGTTTTACCTCGAGGGATGCAGCGGTGGATCTATACATGTGACTTCATGTTTTACCTCGAGGGATGGAGCGTTGGATCTGTACGTGTGACTTCATGTTTTACCTCGAGGGATGTAGCGTTGGATCTATACATGTGACTTCATGTTTTACCTCGAGGTATGGAGCGTTGGATCTATACGTGTGACTTCATGTTTTACCTCGAGGGATGTAGCGTTGGATCTGTACGTGTGACTTCATGTTTTACCGCGAGGGATGTAGCGTTGGATCTATACATGTGACTTCATGTTTTACCTCGAGGGATGCAGCGGTGGATCTATACGTTTGACTTCATGTTTTACCTCGAGGGATGCAGCGGTGGATCTATACATGTGACTTCATGTTTTACCTCGAGGGATGGAGCGTTGGATCTGTACGTGTGACTTCATGTTTTACCTCGAGGGATGGAGCGTTGGATCTGTACGTGTGACTTCATGTTTTACCTCGAGGGATGTAGCGTTGGATCTGTACGTGTGACTTCATGTTTTACCTCGAGGGATGTAGCGTTGGATCTGTACGTGTGACTTCATGTTTTACCTCGAGGGATGTAGCGGTGGATATGTACGTTTGACTTCATGTTTACACTGAGAGCCATACAACAACCAGCTGTATTGCGAATAAAACAGTTCCCCAAAAGGGAGGTGACATGAGCATATGTATGCTCAACTTGCTTTACAGGAACATCTGTGGTAGTTAGTTTACAAGACATGTATTCAATTAATATCATCTTTTGGTGAGAAAGGTGTGTTTAAGAACTATCTCAGTAAGTTCTTCACAATGACAGCGCGTCGTAATACATTTACATCAAGTACAAGACGTCAAAATGACCGACACGATAAACGTGACGGAAGAGATTTCCGAAATTGTTTATAAACTTTGGCGGTTACATGTGTGGTCATCATAGATCACTTGGCTGATCATTGGCAGGTGATTATAAAGAGGTGACAAACAGAGGCTAAGGTCAATTCATAGATTGCTGTAGACTGTAACTGTCAGTCTAGACACGAATTCCAAGAGTTTTCCCTAGGAATGTGGAAGTCGGCGTCAGTGCAGTGTTTACGTCATCTCAACAATACAGTCTCGCGAAAAACGTATGAACGTCATTTGCGTTCATACACAAATTGACCGGCCCCTCTTCCGGTAGAAAGAAGTATATCGTGGAAACCTCAAATAATAATAATAATAATAAAAATAATAATAATACACACACACAACACACACACAAACATGCATGCATATATGTATGCATATTCTAATTCACAATGAATGATCAATTCTAATCAGCGATAATCGTTAATCATAATTATAAGTGTTCATGCATGTAAAAATTAGAAACTGTTTTACCTACACTTCAAACAGCAGTAGCGCCTACAGCTCGCCCTCAGCCCGTCGGATGACGTCAGACTGGTGAATAGCTCCACTGTATGACGACACAGGATGTGTTGTCTCACGGCCCGAAATAAACACCGGTCACGTGACGCGCTAGCGAGGAGCTGCTGTTTACTTGTGGGACTGATAAGTGTTGTCAGAGCTGTCATGGAAACCACAGATGTCACATCCAACAGAAAAAGGTGTATATTCCATATATGTGACAACACTCTGGTCGTGGAATCTCCTACACTCTTCCAACAGGGCACTATAATCCAATTCACATGGCACCGTTATAATCCAGTTCTGTTAGAAACTCCAGCAGTTCGTCATCCCAAGCAGCGGTGAATCTCCACTGGGAAAACCTGCCCAACACATAAAGCCTGTCTCGCGTCCGGCGTCAGTAACACAAGATCCATCGTCGGCTGTGGTAGGTAATGACGCGACATCGTTGTTGAGGACGTGGTCACGTTCCTCGATTGGTCAGCAGAACTCCCCTCCATACAGCGTTAGAGTGAGTCTGTCGACCGGTCGTCGTCACGAGCTCGGCTATTGGCGGACGATGATGAACGGAGACAGGGAACAGAGGCTGTTTGGCTCGTGCGGAGAGCGCTCAGCTCAGCTTGTATTGAACCGTTCACGCGACCACTCGGCTGCCTGCGATAGCGATGCGAGAGAGCGTGTATCACGTTTACTGTTTTTAAACCAGTTTTCTGACTCTTGCTTGATTTTGCACTAAGCACAACAGCTTTATAGAAAACAGTTATATTTGAATCATGAAAATACAAGTTGGGGACAAGTAATACTTGTACAAATATTTGCCCCCCCCCCCCTTGTCAAAAAAAGTTAACTACGGCCTTGATATCCGTGCAGACGAGCGAACGCATTCACCACAGAACTATCTCCTGATACGGTACAAACAAGTTCTAGTGCGTGTCTAGTGTTAAACCAGTTGTAGTGCGTGTCTAGTGTTAAACCAGTTGTAGTGCGTGTCTAGTGCCAATTAAGAAGTTAGACGGACGACAACATAAGGCGGGATGTGAGCTGCTGTGTTGACAATTAAATCCTCTACGATATCCTGTTCCCGATTACTGTCTGAGTGTAAAGGTTATCCATCGCCGTCAGTAGTAATCACTGACCACCCCCAGAATAACAGTCAACACGACCCATGAAGATCCGGGGTAGCACAGGTCTCCAGCAACCCATGCTTGCCGTAAGAGGCGACTAACGGGATCGGGTGGTCGGGCTTGCTGACTTGGTTGATGCATGTCACCGTATCCCAATTGCGTGGATCGATGCTTATGATATCAATTACTGGATTGTCTGCTCTAGATTCGATTATTTACAGACCGCCGTCATATAGCTGGAAGATTGCTGAGTGCGGCGTTAAACAACAAACAAACAAACAAACAAACAGTCAACACACCGGCATTTCAAATTGAAATGCATGAGGTCACTTTCAAGTTATCTCTGTTTATTTAAGCATGTATGACATTAAGAAACAAATACCATCACGTGACCTTGTCCTGTCATATAGAGCAGGCAATGGGAACCTCAACACAGTGGGCTGGCTAAAATTAGATTATATATAGCGATAAGTTCGTCTTTCCTCATCATATGAAGAACGTGCCATTGATGCGTGGTCACTGACGTCACGAGGTAAGGGTTATCACAAGTAATATTTGCCACGTTGGGCAAATGACTTAGCAGGAGAATATTTCTAACACAAAGTGCAGAGTCCTGCACCTTCAATTGTTTGGAGTGAGTGAGTGAGTGAGTGAGTTGGGTTTAACGCCGCTTTTAACAGTATTCCAGTTATATCACGGCGTGTCAGCTTAATGTGGGAGGAAAGCCCGAAGTGATGCAGGTCTCAGACGTTTACCACTTCGATAAACCAACGAGCACGGGTATGGTGCTGAAAAACCTAGACACATATTCGGGGCGAACCGGGATTCTAACCCACAATCAGGTTTCTGGCGTGCCGAAGGGACGCAACTCTGCACAACGAATCGCGGCGCCTTAGACGACTGGGCCACCCTTAACCCCATTATTGTTTGGAGATCTCGAGTATGACGTATTTACAATCATCAAAAGATGCGATCAGTGTGACCTTCGGCGAGACATCCCTACTTCCAGTCAGCCGAAGCGCCTTTTGCGCTCGGTATCCATTCGTAACCACTCGCCCCTTTCCGTAACCTACAAGAAGTCTCGTCCCCCTATCAATAAATGGTATTTGCGAAAATACGACAAACCAATCAGAATGCACGTATGACTTACAATTACTTCGGCCAAAGAATCCCTCAGGAATAATTTTTGATTTTACATAAGTCTTGAATTTAAAAATATACTCTAGATACATTTAAACATGTTCAACTTTATTGTATAATAATGTAAGCCCCAATGTGTTTTCAGTAGCATCAGGAATATATATGATATATGCGGGGAAATATACGTGAATCATTACGCAACGAATGACAATTCTTTTAGTTATGCCCGTTTGCGCTTAGGCGGAACCCAGTCGCAAAAATGGGCACGAGTGAGGCACGAGTCGCTATTCGGCTTGTCCCGGAATAACACGAGTTGGTCACGAATGGCTCGGTATCCCGAACTGCGCAAGTTCCTCACAGAACCAAACTGATCCTTCTGTAGGAAAAAACAAAGCTCTTGCCTCCACTTTGTACATTTATTTCCCAACCTCTTCCCGGTTATGTCGACAAGGAACTCTTTTGAATGTGGGGTTATCGCAGTCTCTCACACAGACACTGAAACCAAGGCCGTAGTTAACTTTTTTTTGACAGTGGGGCAAATATTTGTACAAAACTTGTATTTTCATAACTTCTTTGAGTGGCATTTAGAAGTTGGAATGGTAACTAAGACAAAATTATTATGGATGAGCAACTTCTTTATTACGTCGCCCAATTGTAAGAAAGAAGTTGCTCATCCATGACAATTTTGTCTTAGTTGTATTTTCATGATTCAAATAAAACTGTTTTGTATATAAAAAAAACTCCAGGGGGCAACATTGGTGCAAAATGTGGAACATTTTGTGCTATCTTCCGCCATGATATTCTCACTCACTCATTCACTCTCATTTTTGTCTTACTTAAATCTCCTGCGTCTGGTACCCTAGTACGTGTCCTTAGTTCATATGAGTGAGTGAGTGAGTGAGTGAGTGGTTTCGAACTTCAGAACCTGGTGGGCATGAGAAGTCATGTTGTGTAAAGTGACGCACTTTGCTGTCCTGGGTTGGGCTGGTTTGTCAGCACCACACAGTTGCTAATGGGCTCCGGCAAAGGTAAAAGTGAGCGATTTGCATTTCTTTGAACCAACTCACCTCACAACACTTTTGGTTTTGTTTCAGACAGTGGATTAATTGGATGAGTATTTTGGACTGTTTTCATAGCGGTAGCTTTGAGGCTCGGTGACAAGATGTTCTGGGTGTGAGGGAGTGAACTGCCACATTGCATCCATGCTGTAGAGCGCCGGACTTCCATGTTGTTTGTTTGTTTGTTTGTTTTTAACGCCGCACTCAGCAATATTCCAGCAATATATGACGACGGTCTGCAAATAATCGAGTCTGGACCAGACGATCCAGTGATTGACATCATGGGCTTCGATGCACGCATTTGGTATACGATGGCATTCATCAACCAAGTCAGCGAGACTGACCCCCTGATCCCGTTAGTCGCCTCAACAAGCACAGTCGCCTTAACCGGCACGCATGGGTTGCTGAAGACCTATTCTACCCCGGATCTTCACGGGTGTAAGTTGGTTCGACTCTACATGCCCAATGTGCGTCCTTCTAAAACACCCCTGGGTTCCGAGGATGACAAACGCATCCCTGTATTGTCCTATAACACGCGGGGGCACGGATGGCCCAGTTGTCTAAGGCCTCGCGATTCGCTATGCAGAGTTGCGTCCCTAAGGCACCCCAGAAACCTGTGATGATTGGTTCGAATCCCGGTGCGCCCCGATTATGCGGTTTGTCAGCAGTGCACCTGTGCTCCTGGGGTTTCACCCAAGTGGACAAAGTCTGCGACCTGCATTACCTGGATCATGTTTTAGATTCGCAATGGGTGATACGTGTTTGGCGTATCTAAGTTCATTGAATCGGATACATATGTTAAATCTATTTTTAAAAACAAGTTTTGCTCTAACACATCATAAATCACGAGGTTATGCTCTTCAGAGAATCATCTTTTCAAGGCCCGGACTGAATTTTACATCAATGTCAGACTTAGTTGCTATATCTATGTGTGATTTTATAAACGCATCATTCAATTCACAACATCAATGCACTGTGGCCTTTGGCTGCCGACGCGGAGGATTTGTTATGCGGAGATATAAGATTAAAGTTTACAAACAACGTGTTTGTCGAGCAATATGGTATGCACAAGCCTAATATAGGTGTAGAATGACCAAAGACAATGTGACTAAGTAACTCTGGTGTTCCACAAAGCGACAGGTAACTACTCATAAAATCCAATATAGCTAAAAATAAACACGACTGAAATCCAATATAGCTACAAATGAACACTACTGAAATCCAATATACATGTAGCTACAAATATACACTACTGAAATCCAATATAGCTACAAATATACACTACTGAAATCCAATATAGCTACAAATAAAAACACTACTAAAATCCAATATAGCTACAAATATATACCACTGAAATCCAATATAGCTACAAATAAACACTACTGAAATCCGATATAGCTACAAATAAACACCACTGAAATCCAATATAGCTACAAATAAAATGATAATGAAATCCGATATAGCTACGAATAAACACGACTGAAATCCAATATAGCTACAAATAAACACTAGTGAAATCCGATATAGCTACAAATAAACACGACTAAAATCCAATATAGCTACAAATAAACACGACTGAAATCCAATATAGCTACAAATAATCACGACTGAAATCCAATATAGCTACAAATAAACACTACTGAAATCCGATATAACTACAAATAAACACGACTGAAATCCCATATAGGTACAAAAATAACACTACTAAAATTCCATATTACTATAAATGAAAACTTTTGAAATCCCTTGTAGCTGCAAAATAAACTCCACTAAAATCCAATATAACTCCAAATAAACAGTTCTAAAACGCCTTCATCGCTACTGGAATCCCTAATCAGTAATACCTTTAATCTCCTGTATTTCCACTGCAACTACAAACAAGTAAGGTGTCCTCAAATATCCTACACATTCTACACTTAATTCACTGTAATTCACCCATTATTTCACTGTACATTCACGGCTGTGATATTGCTGGAATATTGCTAAAAGCGGAGTAAAACCATTCATTCACTCACTCACTGTACACACACACATTAATGCACTGTACAAACATCCCTTAATTTACTACCAAATTAACCACTTCATTCACTGTATTTCACTACTTAATTCATTGCACATTCAACCATTAAGTCACTGCACATTCAACCATTAATTCACTGTACAATCACCCATTAATTTACTAACAATTAAGCACTTCATTCTCAACACATTCACCCTTTATTCTCTGCACATTCATCCCTTAATTCACTTACATTCACTGGAAAGTTAATAAAACCCAACTGAAAATCAGGCCTCGTGGGATGAGCGATGGCAGCAGGACAACATCGGGCTTGTATTTAAGAAGCTGTTTCCGTCGATAGTCCCACAAACCGGGACAGGTGCATTCATAGCGAGAATTACATAATAACAGCTTTGGGAAATACTTGGTTTCTCTCACCAGCCTTGTCCATATCAAGACGTCTCTCCGCAACCTAACCCAAACTGCCCAGCTAATAAGAAGGGTCGAAACTCTCAACGTGCTGAAGGCGGAGTTATTCGACCAATATGGCGACCAGTTAAACGAACTACGGTCTATATTACAGGGTGCCAGGCATCGACCAAAGTTTAATCAACTTCCACGTGGTTGTGTAGAGAGACGTATCGGGGAAAACTTGCCTGGATGTGGTATTAACAATTAAATGCAACATTTTCATCTTTATGCTATCCGATTTAGTTTCCGGCTGGGGTGAACCGCACGGGTGGGACTTCACAGCAGATAAGTGTATCGGGCATTTCCAGTGGACTGTTTTTGTTCAGTTGGTTAATCGACCGATGAGCATGGTTAGCTCAGCGAGATAGCTGTCTAGATCTTAAATAGAGGCCCTTATCCGAAGAGGAATCGATCAAATATTTTTGTCCAGTATTTGGATTGAAAGCTGGTGAACCAGTTTTTACGTGTTCATCCATAAATTGAAATGCGAAGGTTGACTCAGAAATCTGTGCGTACAGAACTACATGGTGAATCAGTAAATAATCACACAGGATCAATAGAAACTGGTCGAGATTCTTTCATTAACTCATTTAAACTTTTTCCGTACAACTTCCTAAGGAGTATTCCGTTAACTCACTCTAGAGCCTGCATCTGTTATTCCCATAAGAGTCTCCCTTTACCCCTATTACTCCCATTAGAGTCTCCGTTTAGCCCTATTACTCACATTAGAGTCTCCCTTTAGCCCTATTACTCCCACTAGAGTCTCCCTTTACCCCTATTACTCACATTAGAGTCTCCCTTTACCCCTATTACTCACATTAGAGTCTCCCTTTAGCCCTATTACTCACATTAGAGTCTCCCTTTACCCCTATTACTCCCATTAGAGTCTCCCTTTACCCCTATTACTCACATTAGAGTCTCCCTTTAGCCCTATTACTCACATTAGAGTCTCCCTTTACCCCTATTACTCACATTAGAGTCTCCCTTTACCCCTATTAATCCCACTAGAGTCTCCCTTTACCCCTATTACTCACATTAGAGTCTCCCTTTACCCCTATTACTCACATAAGAGTCTCCCTTTAGCCCTATTACTCACATTAGAGTCTCCCTTTACCCCTATTACTCCCATTAGAGTCTCCCTTTAGCCCTATTACTCACATTAGAGTCTCCCTTTACCCCTATTACTCCCGTTAGAGTCTCCCTTTACCCCTATTACTCCCATTAGAGTCTCCCTTTACCCCTATTACTCACATTACAGTCTCCCTTTAGCCCTATTACTCCCATTGGAGTCTCCCTTTAGCCCTATTACTCACATTAGAGTCTCCCTTTACCCCTATTACTCCCATTAAAGTCTCCCTTTACCCCTATTACTCCAACTAGAGTCTCCCTTTACCCCTATTACTCCCATTGGAGTCTCCCTTTAGCCCTATTACTCACATTAGGGTCTCCCTTGAGCCCTATTACTCACATGAGAGTCTCCCTTTACCCCTATTACTCACATTAGAGTCTCCCTTTAGCCCTATTACTCACATTAGAGTCTACCTTTACCCCTATTACTCCCATTAGAGTCTCCCTTTACCCCTATTACTCACATTAGAGTCTCCCTTTACCCCTATTACTCACATTAGAGCCTCCCTTTAGCCCTATTTCTCCCACTAGAGTCTTCCTGTAGCACTGTTTCTCCCATTAGAGTCTCCCTTTACCCCTATTACTCCCATTAGAGTCTCCCTTTAGCCCTATTACTCACATTAGGGTCTCCCTTGAGCCCTATTACTCACATGAGAGTCTACCTTTACCCCTATTACTCACATTAGAGTCTCCCTTTAGCCCTATTACTCACATTAGAGTCTACCTTTACCCCTATTACTCCCATTAGAGTCTCCCTTTACCCCTATTACTCCCATTAGAGTCTCCCTTTACCCCTATTACTCACATTAGAGTCTCCCTTTAGCCCTATTACTCACATTAGAGTCTACCTTTACCCCTATTACTCACATTAGAGTCTCCCTTTACCCCTATTACTCACATTAGAGTCTCCCTTTAGCCCTATTACTCACATTAGAGTCTCCCTTTAGCCCTATTACTCCCACTAGAGTCTCCCTTTAGCCCTATTACTCACATTAGAGTCTCCCTTTAGCCCTATTTCTCCCACTAGAGTCTTCCTGTAGCACTGTTTCTCCCATTAGAGTCTCCCTTTAGCCCTATTACTCCCATTAGAGTCTCCCTTTAGCCCTATTACTCACATTAGGGTCTCCCTTGAGCCCTATTACTCACATTAGAGTCTACCTTTAGCCCTATTACTCACATTAGAGTCTACCTTTACCCCTATTACTCACATTAGAGTCTCCCTTTACCCCTATTACTCACATTAGAGTCTCCCTTTACCCCTATTACTCCCATTAGAGTCTCCCTTTAGCCCTATTACTCACATTAGAGTCTCCCTTTAGCCCTATTACTCCCACTAGAGTCTCCCTTTAGCCCTATTACTCACATTAGAGTCTCCCTTTAGCCCTATTACTCCCATTAGAGTCTCCCTTTAGCCCTATTTCTCCCACTAGAGTCTTCCTGTAGCACGGTTTCTCCCATTAGAGTCTCCCTTTACCCCTAAGACTCCCATTAGAGTCTCCCTTTAGCCCTATTACTCACATTAGAGTCTCCCTTGAGCCCTATTACTGCCATTAGAGTCTCCCTTTAGCCCTATTACTCCCGTTAGAGTCTTCCTTTAGCCCTATTACTCCCATTAGAGTCTCCCTTTAGCCCTATTACTCACATTAGAGTCTCCCTTGAGCCCTATTACTCACATTAGAGTCTCCCTTTAGCCCTATTACTCACATTAGAGTCTCCCTTTAGCCCTATTACTCCCATTAGAGTCTCCCTTTACCCCTATTACTCACATTAGAGTCTCCCTTTAGCCCTATTACTGCCATTAGAGTCTCCCTTTACCCCTATTACTCCCGTTAGAGTCTTCCTTTGGCCCTATTACTGCCATTAGAATCTCCCTTTACCCCTATTACTCACATTAGAGTCTTCCTTTAGCCCTATTACTGCCATTAGAGTCTCCATTTACCCCTATTACTCCCATTAGAGTCTTCCTTTAGCCCTATTACTCCCATTAGAGTCTCCCTTTACCCCTATGACTCCCATTAGAGTCTCCCTTTAGCCCTATTACTCACATTAGAGTCTCCCTTGAGCCCTATTACTCGCATTAGAGTCTCCCTTTAGCCCTATTACTGCCATTAGAGTCTCCCTTTACCCCTATTACTCCCGTTAGAGTCTTCCTTTAGCCCTATTACTCCCATAAGAGTCTCCCTTTAGCCCTATTACTCACATTAGAGTCTCCCTTGAGCCCTATTACTCACATGAGAGTCTCCCTACACCCCTATTACTCACATTAGAGTCTCCCTTTAGCCCTATTACTGCCATTAGAGTCTCCCTTTACCCCTATTACTCCCGTTAGAGTCTTCCTTTAGCCCTATTACTCACATTAGAGTCTCCCTTTTGCCCTATTACTCACATTAGAGTCTCCCTTTAGCCATATTACTCACATTAGAGTCTCCCTTTAGCCCTATTACTCCCATTAGAGTCTCCCTTTAGCCCTATTACTCCCATTAGAGTCTCCCTTTACCCCTATTACTCACATTAGAGTCTCCCTTTAGCCCTATTACTCACATTAGAGTCTCCCTTTAGCCCTATTACTCCCGTTAGAGTCTTCCTTTAGCCCTATTACTCCCATTAGAGTCTCCCTTTAGCCCTATTACTCCCATTAGAGTCTCCCTTTAGCCCTATTACTCCCATTAGAGTCTCCCTTTACCCCTATGACTCCCATTAGAGTCTCCCTTTAGCCCTATTACTCACATTAGAGTCTCCCTTGAGCCCTATTACTCGCATTAGAGTCTCCCTTTAGCCCTATTACTGCCATTAGAGTCTCCCTTTACCCCTATTACTCCCGTTAGAGTCTTCCTTTAGCCCTATTACTCCCATTAGAGTCTACCTTTATCCCTATTACTCCCATTAGAGTCTCCCTTTAGCCCTATTACTCACATTAGAGTCTCCCTTTACCCCTATTACTCCCATTAGAGTCTCCCTTTACCCCTATTACTCCCATTAGAGTCTCCCTTTAGCCCTTTTACTCACATTAGAGTCTCCCTTTAGCCCTATTACTCACATTAGAGTCTCCCTTTACCCCTATTACTCACATTAGAGTCTCCCTTTACCCCTATTACTCCCACTAGAGTCTCCCTTTACCCCTATTACTCCAACTAGAGTCTCCCTTTACCCCTATTACTCCCACTAGCGTCTGCCTTTAACTCCCTTTAGAATCTCATCCTCTGTTTAGCTATAGAGTCTCCCTATTACTCCCTCAATATTCTCCCCTCAACTCTAATTAACCATCATAGAGTCTCCCTATTCCTCCTTTTAGCGTCTTTCTTTATTCAGTATAAGCGATTCACTTAAGGGTCTCCCTATGACTCCTATTAGAAGGTCCCTTTAATCGCTATAAGAGGCGACTAACGTTGATCGGGTGGCCAGGCTCGCTGACTTGGTTGATGCACGTCATCAAATCTCAATTGCGTGGATTAATGCTCATTGTTTCAATCACTGGATTGTCTGGTCCAGACTCAATTATTTTTCAGACCGCCGTCATATAGCTGGGATATTGCTGAGTGCGGCGTTAAACAACAAACAAACACACACACTTATTTAATACCGTGTACAAACCTATGTTTGAAGGAGACAATGTTACAACAGTCTTTCACACTGTCACACGGAGTCGGCGTGAATTGTTTCTGCTTAATGGACAGGTCAAACACTGGTCAGTTATTCCATTGAGTTCCCGATAAACCGATAAAAAATAGCACGTATGGTAAATGTCACCGCGCGAGTTATCTTTAAAGCAATAATAAAACACAGTGCTTGTAAAGGTCGATCTAATAAAGGAGTATTCACTTTTGCTTGACGAGATAGGGTTAGGACAGCATTTCACTTCAGCACGAGTCGAGAGAATTACCACTTAATAAAGGATGACGTCACATGGTGGGTGATGACGTCAAGGTTTGTGTGACAGAACAATTGAAATGGCAGAGATCAATACGTTGTTGACAAATGGGGTCAACAGGTTTGTATTCGGATCGTGAATTAACAGTTGCTTGATGTCAAATGACGTCAGACGTGTTAAAAACGATCTTAAAAGGCAAGTCCAATCAAAAGTTATATTTTTTGTACTTTCACGATACAAAGTATCAACTGAATGCATACGGATTTGTAAAGTGTTACTTCTGAAAAGGTTTCAGGTTTATGAACCTACTTTACCATCCGATCCCGTTGGTCGCCTCTTACAAGCAAAGTCGCCTTTCACGGCAAGCATTGGTTGCTGAAGAACTATTCTACCCCGGATCTATATGCGTCAGAACGATTTTCACATGAGCAGTTTATATAAACTAAAAGTAGTTTAGCAGTCGACAAATGTTCGCGGCTGTTTACAGGAATATAGGCAATACTTGAAGACAGATCACTTGCCGAATTAATAAGCGGTTTTTTTTTAAGTACTGCATTTAACTAAACCTGCAGCATATACAAGTCATCATTACATTGGGACGGGCTTAAATAACAGTGTAGAGTCGTGCACTTACAGAGGAGATTGAGGCACGTTGGGACATATTACGTTTTGTACAGATGGCGGGATAACGGATAATCTTGACTGGTTATTCTCTTATGCTACTATTCAACACAGAGAACGAATCCCACGAATCGCCACGATTTGTAAATTTTAGGATTCGTGAGGATTCGTGGAATTTAGCAAATATTCTGGTTAAATTCGTGACGCTCTACGATCTAGTTACGATACAGGTACGATAGAGTTACGAATATTCGTGGGATTCGGCTTGATTCGCATGAATATTGTCAAGAATTCACTACGATTTACAAGAAGCTATTACGAATACTGCACGAAAGTTAGGAATCAGTTACGAATCAGTTAAGAATACGCCGAATGCATGTACGAATCAGGTACGAATAAAAATGAATTCGTGACTTTTCTTGACAATTTTGGGCTTTTTCCCCCAAGATAGCTATAAAAAGGCCCCAACCCATGCTTGGGCATCAGCTTCAAAATGGATGTCCAACGTAGAGCAGCTGTATTATTGGCCCTGCAACTGGAAGCAGCTAATGACCTGAAATCAATGTTAATTTCCTTATATACCCAATTTACCGGCAATCGTAGCTGATTCGTGATTGGGTCGTGAGCTTCGTACCTGCTTCGGCGTGTATTCGTGGCATTCGTGACAGATTTGTAGCCGATTCGTCGTAAAGCCACGAACTCACGAATCCCCGAATGAGTTAAGGATACCTACGAATGCCTACGAATCGATTACGATTCAGTTACGATGCCTAAGTATGCATTACGAATTTGTTACGAATTAACTACGATATTTTTTAATCGGGAGTTCGTGGCCGAAACTTTGAACAGCTCAAAACCTTTGCCACGAATTCCCGATAGCTCAAGAATTGTAAGAACTAACTACGAATATATGCGAATCAGTTAAGAATTTCACGAACTGATAACGATTCAACTACGAATCCTAAAATTTATCAATTCGTTGGATTCGTGGTCTGTGTGGAATAGTAGCATTACAGTGACATTTCATATTTACTTGAACTGGGTCGGTGTTCTGCTGTTGGGCTTATCATCATAGTTTCAGTGGCATTTATCTATGCTTGGTCAACTACAAGAGAAATGTTTGGGCCGAGACTTTAAACCTGCTCCCACTGCAAAACGAATATATTTCTAAAACGTTTTTGGAACCTATTTATAAGCAGTATATCTGCACTTGTACACAGCAGACGTAATTCAAAATTAGCATAAAGTTTCACCAAAATCAGTAACGGTACTCTCGTGCCATTGGATGTTTTGGTTCATCAATCACCTGATTGTCTGATTTCTTTACAGGCCGCAGTCGCATTGCAGGAGTACGTCTGTGCAGTGTCAGGTAATACATTCATACTTAATTCTAATGGAGCAGTGCCACATGGAATACTTGTCATCCACGATGTTTGAAAAGGTTGTTCATGTCTGGAATATGCATATTTCTCATGACCGCAACTCTGTGACTGGGTGTATGGTTTTAACATGCCTCAAAGGAATCAACACGATGACGTCAAAATACCTCCAGCAAAGCGACGTGGACTCGCCCTCTCCATGTATAGCATTGTTACCAGAACACTGCATGATCTTCATCTCGCATGCTACTATGTTAACAAGCTGTAACAACTGGTCCAACTATTGAGGTGAAATGAAGTAAGACGTCGGGCCCACTGAGACAGCAAACTCCGAGCCGACCAGTATCCCTTAACGCCAGGCGAAAGAAGGTCACAGCAAGTACCATCTGTTAACGTCCCTTGATGAGGTGCGAGAGGTGGTCGAACCACCGACATTCCGCTTTCCGCTGTATCCACTAGACCATGGAAGTGGTCTACAAATAACGAATACAGTCAAGTCCCGTTAATCCGACATGGTTAGTAGCATATTATTATGTCGGATTAACGATGGTCAGACTTGGCAACTTGGTGGATCTGATGGTCAGGCTTGGCAACTTGGTGGATCTGATGGTCAGGCTTGGCAACTTGGTGGATCTGATGGTCAGGCTTGGCAACTTGGTGGATCGGATGGTCACGCTTGGCAACTTGGTGGATCGGATGGTCAGGCTTAGCAACTTGGTGGATCTGATGGTCAGGCTAGGCAACTTGGTGGATCGGATGGTCAGGCTTGGCAACTTGGTAAATCGGATGTTTAGGCTTAGCAACTTGGTGGATCTGATGGTCAGGCTTGGCAACTTGGTGGATCTGATGGTCAGGCTTGGCAATTTGGTGGATCCAATGGTCAGGTTTGGCAACTTGGTGGATCGGATGGTCAGACTTGGTGATTCGATGGATCCAATGGTCAGGTTTGGCAACTTGGTGGATCGAATGGTCAGATTTGGCAACTTGGTGGATCGGATGGTCAGACTTGGTGTCTTGATGGATCGGATGGTCAGACTTGGAGACTTGGTGGATCTGATGGTCAGGCTTGGTGACTCGATTGATCGAATGGTCAGGTTTGGCAACTTGGTGGATCGAATGGTCAGGCTTGGCAACTTGGTGGATCGTATGGTCAGACTTGGTGATTCGATGGATCCAATGGTCAGGTTTAGCAACTTGGTGGATCGAATGGTCAGGCTCGGCAACTTGGTTGATCCAATGGTCAGGTTTGGCAACTTGGTGGATCGGATGGTCAGACTTGGTGTCTTGATGGATCGGATGTTCAGACTTGGTGTCTTGATGGATCGAATGGTCAGGCTTGGCAACTTGGTGGATCCAATGGTCAGGTTTGGCAACTTGGTGGATCGGATGGTCAGACTTGGTGTCTTGATGGATCGGATGGTCAGACTTGGTGTCTTGATGGATCGAATGGTCAGGCTTGGCAAATTGGTGGATCCAATGGTCAGGCTTGGCAACTTGTTGGATCTGATGGTCAGGCTTGGTGACTCGATTGATCGAATGGTCAGGCTTGGCAAATTGGGGATCGGATGGTCAGACTTGGCAACTTGGTGGAGCGGATGGTCAGACTTGGTGATTCGATGGATCCAATGGTCAGGTTTCGCAACTTGGTGGATCGAATGGTCAGACTTGGCAACTTGGTGGATCGGATGGTCAGACTTGGTGTCTTGATGGATCGGATGGTCAGGCTTGGAGACTTGGTGGATCTGATGGTCAGGCTTGGTGACTCGATTGATCGAATGGTCAGGCTTGGCAAATTGGGGATCGGATGGTCAGACTTGGCAACTTGGTGGATCGGATAGTCAGACTTGGTGATACGATAGATCCAATGGTCAGGCTTGGCAACTTGGTAGATCGGATGGTTAAGCGTGGCAACTTGGTGGATCGGATGGTCAGGCTTAGTAACTTGGTGGATCTGATGGTCAGGCTTGGAAACTTGGTGGATCGGATGGTCAGGCTTGGCAACTTGGTGGATCGGATGGTCAGACTTGGTGATTCGATGGATCCAATGGTCAGGTTTGGCAACTTGGTGGATCGGATGGTCAGGCTTGGTACTTTGGTGGATCCAATGGTCAGGTTTGGCAACTTGGTGGATCGGATGGTCAGACTTGGCAACTTGGTGGATCTGATGGTCAGACTTGGTGATTCGATGGATCCAATGGTCAGGTTTGGCAACTTGGTGGATTGAATGGTCAGGCTTGGCAACTTGGTGGATCGGATGGTCAGACTTGGTGATTCGATGGATCCAATGGTCAGGTTTGGCAACTTGGTGGATCGAATGGTCAGGCTTGGCAACTTGGTTGATCCAATGGTCAGGTTTGGCAACTTGGTGGATCGGATGGTCAGACTTGGTGTCTTGATGGATCGGATGGTCAGACTTGGTGTCTTGATGGATCGAATGGCCAGGCTTGGCAACTTTGTGGATCCAATGGTCAGGTTTGGCAACTTTGTGGATCGGATGGTCAGACTTGGTGTCTTGATGGATCGGATGGTCAGACTTGGTGTCTTGATGGATCGAATGGTCACGCTTGGCAACTTGGTTGATCGGATGGTCAGACTTGGCAACTTGGTTGATCAAATGGTCAGACTTGGCAACTTGGTTGACCGGATGTCAGGCTTAGTGCCTTGATTGATAGTACGACGTGTTGATCACACAGTAACCAGTGGTTGTTTCGAATATGTCGGATTGTTGCGTTAAAAAACAAAAAGCAAACCAAAACCAAGCACAGTATTGTATAAGACCCGGCTTGTATAAAACCCAGTGTGTTCACGGTATATTAATGCATCAAATTCTTAGACCTATTGGTTTCCAACAAGAATATCATAAAGATCAGACAAAGATTAGCATGACAATGCTACACCTTCTGACAGTGTTCAGACTAATGGTGTACCACAGCGTGCACAGTGCAAACATCGCGTGGAGAGATTCCCCCAAAGTGTTTCCCCCTCATGTGGAATCCTGTGTAATACTGGTTTACATGCGTAGCATGCATTGCGACCACCTGTTTCCTGCAGTGTATACTGCATGTTAGTGAAATCTGACTCAACACATTCTCAGTGTGCAAAGACTACGTAAACTGTATAACTAAATGAGGACAGACGTTGTGATAACAACATCGTCTGTACAGTGAGATCAGAAGCGGTGATTTCATCTAACACAGGTAAAGGTTAATGTCCGAGCAAATAACACGATGTAATCAAATTATTACATGTTGTGAAAATGTCTTGGGAGTCCCCCCCCCCCCCCCCCCCCCCCCCCGGTCGACTAAAGGGGCTGTGTCTTTTAGGCACGCCAGAAACCTAGGACTGGTTCGAATCTAGTTATTTTCAGTACCATACCTGTGCGTGTGGGCTTTCATCAACGCGATCAAAATCTAAGACCTCTTCCAAAATTTCTTCGGGCTTTCCTCCCACATCATACAGACACTCTGTGATGCAGCTGAAATCCTGTTCGAGCGGCGATAAACCATACTCACTCAGTGTTCAATAATCTTACACACGAGTCCTGGCAAAGAGAACCATCTGACTGCGTCTGCGGCGTAGAATGTCACATTGATAACGAGTGAGAGAGAGAGAGAGAGAGAGAGAGAGAGAGAGAGAAAGAGAGAGAGAGAGAGAGAGAGAGAGAGAGAGAGAGAGAGAGAGAGACGCCCCTGCTTCGTTATCAGCTTCCTTAATTGGTTAAAGAACGAGGAGGGAGGCGATAAAAGCAAGACAAATTAAGTAGGCTGGACAATTACTCGGTCCTAATAAATAAACTCAATTCGCTTCTTTGCCCTGTGTTGAATGGTAATTATGATGGTAATGAATGGCAAGTCAAGATAATCAGCTCCGAGGGATTCATTTGGGAGAAGCAAGGCTTCAATTTCGCCTAATGAAGCAATGGCATTTCCACCACTGTTTGCCCCCTACTTTGTACAAACAGCACGCACTGAAGATAACCCACAATGTAAGAAGCTTGGCAACACAGAAATCGAGTTAATCAGGAAATATCAAATTTGAGACAGCGTGAGGTTGAAAGGAATTCTTCTTCGGTGACTTTAATAGGTTTAGATATCACGCCTGAAGGGTTTCAATGTGTATTGTCCGAATGTCTTATCGTGACAAACCAAATCCCATTGTCATGTTTAAACCTCATATCGTGTATTATCTTTCCCATTACAATTACTGTGACGTATTGCTCGTCTATGTGTACACACTAAATAAACATTCATCTGCAAGTAGTGTGTGAATCAACAAAGATATTCTTTCTCCGGATCCTTGAACGTGTATTAGACATTGTTGAGTGAGTGAGTGAGTGAGTGAGTGAGTGAGTGAGTGAGTGGGTGGGTGGGTGGGTGAGTGCGTGAGTGAGTGAGTGAGTGAGTGAGTGAGTGAGTGAGTGAGTGAGTGAGTGAGTGGGTATCCGTGTGTCATCAACTTTTTCACATGGCAGGCGCTCCATGTACGCGGAAACTGCCAGGCGATGAGTATTGACATGAATCACCATAGCAACGCGTTGACAGTCGAATGCATACGAGGATCGATGTATAACTTCTAAGCCTCAGGTAGAAGGGGTTGCGTCATAATCTGATCACTGCGCCGTCCACGAGTTTGTCCATGTTCCAGGGTCACGGACCAGTGCTTATTTTAGTGATTTCACAGAGAAACAAATCGTTCAAATGACTCACGTTTTTGTGCATATACCTACATGACATCGTGCAATGTCCACAAGAAAATATTTCACTATTACGTCGGTGTTATTACTGATGTTCACAACGTATCAGTCACTCCTCGAAAGAGGAAACAGGAAACAAAAGACATCCTGGGTCATAGACCAGAGTTAGATTTCGTTTTGAAATGAACAAAATCGACCTTTTTCCCGTCATGCTATCCATGCCTCTGTACTTGATTACGTCATACAGCAAATGTGTGTCACTGTGTGTTATTTCCAACAGTTTACATTTCCAGTCGGCCACAACGAACCCTGACCACGCTGCGTTCTACCGTGCGAGTTTCTCGACATGATTGCATGACCTCATGGGTCGTCCTCGGGTCAGCAGGATGTGGGAGCAGGTTTGTGGCCTGCCCTCACTCTACCCTGTCATGTCAAACAAGGACATCAGTTTTGTTCTGAGTAAATGTGTCTGTCGAATGACATGGGTAGTACCTTCATTACAAGTGTTTCATCGGGGAACAGACGAACGCTCGATAGTTCGATCAAGCATATACTTGTTACATAGTTGGTTGGTTGGTCTGTTGTGTAACGTCGCATTCAGCAATATTCCAGCTATATGACGGCGGTCTGTAAATAATCGAGTCTGGACCAGACAATCCAGTGATTGATATCGTAAGCATCGATCTACGCAATTGGGATCGATGACATGCATCAACCAAGTCAGCGAGCCTGACCACCCGATCCGCGTTACATAGTACCATGTTTGGAGAAGATCACGCACGGTCCTAGTAACAACGTTGTACTTGACAGAGAGGACACTGGCGAGTGGGTATACTTTGACGTCAGTCTGTTAATGAACGTGAACTGCGAGTCGGTACTGATTTCTTGAGAGGTCAAGATCCTTGGATCCTAACCCAAATGAGCACGTGGAACGAACAAGAGTGTTGTGGACGTCAACGTTAACCAGAGCCACACCATCTGTCGCATTACGCCAAGTTCTTCACGAGTGGGCTGCCATTCCACAAGGTGCCCTTGCCATGGTTCTTCGTTCCATCACAAAAGGTGTCGTGCAGTCATTCACGTGACGCCAGGCGTTACGACTCCCATGCAGTCATTCACATGACACCAGGCGTTACGACTCCCGTGCAGTCATTCGGGTCACTGGTGGACACACACGACACCAGGCGTTACGACGCCCGTGCAGTCATTCACATGACGCCAGGCGTTACGACTCCCGTGCAGTCATTCCGGCCACTGGTGGACACACACGACACCAGGCGTTACGACGCCCGTGCAGTCATTCACATGACGCCAGGCGTTACGACTCCCGTGCAGTCATTCCGGCCACTGGTGGACACACACGACACCAGGCGTTACGACGCCCGTGCAGTCATTCACATGACGCCAGGCGTTACGACTCCCGTGCAGTCATTCCGGCCACTGGTGGACACACACGACACCAGGCGTTACGACTCCCGTGTTTGACATGGTGGAGTAACTGGCGCACGTACTCCCCTAACCTTTAATGAATTCTCTGGTTAACTTTGTCATCTTCAATCTCACATCTGTACCACGGATCGCTGTTTGTCTTGCAGAAGTCGCAGGATGAATCTCTTGACAACCACACATGCCTTTCTTTTTTTTATCGCTTTCCTTGAAGATTGCATGTTATCTACATACAGGTGAGGTGAAATGGAGTTTAACGTTGCGTCCAAGATTATTGCACTTATAAAACGACGTGCATGTACGTGTGTGTGTTTGTGTGGCTGCTTGTACTAGTCCGGACTGATGCCGATTTATAGTGCTAGCTCACTGAGATACCATGCTGCAGTTTAACATGAATACCCCACTCAGACACAGTATACTGACTCCGAGCCGACCAGTCCTTGTTTTAGCCCCTTAATGCCGAGCGCCAGACAGGGTTACAACAAGTACCATCTTTTGACGTCTTTTGGTATGACGCGGTCGAACCCCGGACCTTCCGCTCTCCGGCGGACGCTCTACCACTAGACCACGGAGGCGGTCTATCTACATACAGACCAGAGGTGGAGTGTCAAGCTGTGACACCTTGTCTGTGTGGTTGGTGTTCAGGGGTGGTGGGGTCGCCTTGTGGTTAAAGTATTCGCTCGCCATGCCAAAAGACCCGGGTTCGATTCCCAACATGGGTACAATGTATGAAACCCATTTCTGGCGTCCCCCGCGGTGATATTACTGGAATATTGCTATAAGCGGCGTAAAACCATACTCACTCACTCAGTGTTTGGTGTTTAACGTAGCACTCAGCAATATTCAAGCCCTATGTTGGCCTACTGTCGTGTCGAGTCTTGACCAGACAATCAATTGATGTATATTACATGTTCAACGATCAACGCTGTACATTATGACAATACCTTTTGTAACATCATGTCTACATGTGATGGTGAGTTCGGTCAGAACAAAGATAAGACTTGCATCATTGATCTGTCTGGGCAGCCCGCAGTGTTAAACATCATGGAACAACGCCAGACTTTGCGTGAGTGACACTGGCAGGAATTGGCGAGTGGAGTGAGAGGTTCGTGGGGGAGGGGGTGGGTGGGGGTGGTATTAAAACGTGGCAGTAGCTGGTGATGCGGCTAATCTTCATCCAATAAGCTGCTCAAGTGATACTTATCATGAAGCGGAACAAGGAGGCACATCACGACAGGTAGACTGACAACAATAGATCTAGTCTGTGTTGATGACCAAGAGCGTACAGGCAACTGAAAGCAATTTAGTCTGTAGACATAACACGATATTTCGTGCTATAATTGTTTCTCAGAAGTTGACGGATGGCAAGTAAGCACAGTTTATGGATAACAACTGTTTTATTTGACTGAAATGGCGACATTTATAGATCCTTATACCGTTTTCAAGCAAGGCTGACTAATTGACATGGTACAGAAAATATATATAGTAGGTGGAGGATTAACAGTAACAACAAATGCACACATGAGAGATTAACATATGTAGGTTAAATAATACCAGCAGAAGGATGACAAAGTAGACACAAAGTAGACACAAAGTAGACACAAAGTAGACACAAAGTACACACAAGTAGACACAAAGTAGACACAAAGTACACACAAAGTAGACATAAAGTAGGCACAAAGTAGACACAAAGTAGACACAAAGTAGGCACAAAGTAGGCACAAAGTAGACACAATTTCTGTATAACAACGCCTTTAATACGGAAAAGGCGACGTTTCGGTATAGATCCTTATAACGTTGTCAAGCATGGCATGTCTTGCTTGACAACGGTATAAGGATCTATAAATGTCGCCATTTCAGTAAACATTGTTATCCATAAATTGTGTCTACTAGTCTTGTCTTGCTTGACAACGGTATAAGGATCTATACATGTCGCTATTTCAGTAAACATTGTTATCCATAAATTGTGTCTACTTGTCATGCTTGCCAACGGTATAAGGATCTATACATGTCGCCATTTCAGTAAACATTGTTATCCATAAATTGTGTCTACTTGTCTTGCTTGACAATTGTATAAGGATCTATACATGTCGCCATTTCGGTAAACATTGTTATCCATAAATTGTGTCTACTTGTCATGCTTGTCAACAGTATAAGGATCTATAAATGTCGCCATTTCAGTAAACATTGTTATCCATAAATTGTGTCTACTTGTCTTGCTTGACAACGGTATAAGGATCTATACATGTCGCCATTTCAGTAAACATTGTTATCCATAAATTGTGTCTACTTGTCTTGCTTGACAACGGTATAAGGATCTATACATATCGCCATTTCAGTAAACATTGTTATCCATAAATTGTGTCTACTTGTCTTGCTTGACAACGGTATAAGGATCTATACATGTCGCCATTTCAGTAAACATTGTTATCCATAAATTGTATCTACTTGTCTTGCTTGACAACGGTATAAGGATCTATACATGTCGCCATTTCAGTAAACATTGTTATCCATAAATTGTGTCTACTAGTCTTGTCTTGCTTGACAACGGTATAAGGATCTATACATGTCGCCATTTCAGTAAACATTGTTATCCATCAATTGTGTCTACTTGTCATGCTTGACAACGGTATAAGGATATATACATGTCGCCATTTCAGTAAACATTGTTATCCATCAATTGTGTCTACTTGTAATGCTTGTCAACGGTATAAGGATCTATAAATGTCGCCATTTCAGTAAACATTGTTATCCATAAATTGTGTCTACTTGTCCTGCTTGACAACGGTATAAGGATCTATACATGTCGCCATTTCGGTAAACATTGTTATCCATAAATTGTGTCTACTTGTCATGCTTGACAACGGTATAAGGATCTATAAATGTCGCCATTTCAGTAAACATTGTTATCCATAAATTGTGTCTACTTGTCTTGCTTGACAACGGTATAAGGATCTATACATGTCGCCATTTCAGTAAAGATTGTTATCCATAAATTGTGTCTACTTGTCTTGCTTGACAACGGTATAAGGATCTATACATGTCGCCATTTCAGTAAACATTGTTATCCATAAATTGTGTCTACTTGTCATGCTTGACAACGGTATAAGGATCTATACATGTCGCCATTTCAGTAAACATTGTTATCCATAAATTGTGTCTACTTGTCTTGCTTGACAACGGTATAAGGATCTATACATGTCGCCATTTCAGTAAAAATTGTTATCCATAAATTGTGTCTACTTGTCTTGCTTGACAACGGTATAAGGATCTATACATGTCGCCATTTCAGTAAACATTGTTATCCATAAATTGTGTCTACTTGTCATGCTTGACAACGGTATAAGGATCTATACATGTCGCCATTTCAGTAAACATTGTTATCCATAAATTGTGTCTACTTGTCTTGCTTGACAACGGTATAAGGATCTATACATGTCGCCATTTCAGTAAACATTGTTATCCATAAATTGTGTCTACTTGTCTTGCTTGACAACGGTATAAGGATCTATACATGTCGCCATTTCAGTAAACATTGTTATCCATAAATTGTGTCTACTTGTCTTGCTTGACAACGGTATAAGGATCTATACATGTCGTCATTTCAGTAAACATTGTTATCCATAAATTGTGTCTACTTGTCTTGCTTGACAACGGTATCAGGATCTATACATGTCGCCATTTCAGTAAACATTGTTATCCATAAATTGTGTCTACTTGTCATGCTTGACAACGGTATAAGGATCTATACATGTCGCCATTTCAGTAAACATTGTTATCCATAAATTGTGTCTACTTGTCATGCTTGACAACGGTATAAGGATCTATACATGTCGCCATTTCGGTAAACATTGTTATCCATAAATTGTGTCTACTTGTCATGCTTGACAACGGTATAAGGATCTATAAATGTCGCCATTTCAGTAAACATTGTTATCCATAAATTGTGTCTACTTGTCATGCTTGACAACGGTATAAGGATCTATACATGTCGCCATTTCAGTAAACATTGTTATCCATAAATTGTATCTACTTGTCGTGCTTGACAACGGTATAAGGATCTATAAATGTCGCCATTTCAGTAAACATTGTTATCCATAAATTGTGTCTACTTGTCATGCTTGACAACGGTATAAGGATCTATACATGTCGTCATTTCAGTAAACATTGTTATCCATCAATTGTGTCTACTTGTCATGCTTGACAACGGTATAAGGATCTATACATGTCGCCATTTCAGTAAACATTGTTATCCATAAATTGTGTCTACTTGTCATGCTTGACAACGGTATAAGGATCTAAACATGTCGCCATTTCAGTAAACATTGTTATCCATAAATTGTGTCTACTTGTCTTGCTTGACAACGGTATAAGGATCTATACATGTCGCCATTTCAGTAAACATTGTTATCCATAAATTGTGTCTACTTGTCTTGCTTGACAACGGTATAAGGATCTATACATGTCGCCATTTCAGTAAACATTGTTATCCATAAATTGTGTCTACTTGTCATGCTTGACAACGGTATAAGGATCTATACATGTCGCCATTTCAGTAAACATTGTTATCCATAAATTGTGTCTACTTGTCTTGCTTGACAACGGTATAAGGATCTATACATGTCGCCATTTCAGTAAACATTGTTATCCATAAATTGTGTCTACTAGTCTTGTCTTGCTTGACAACGGTATAAGGATCTATACATGTCGCCATTTCAGTAAACATTGTTATCCATAAATTGTGTCTACTTGTCATGTTTGACAACGGTATAAGGATCTATACATGTCGCCATTTCAGTAAACATTGTTATCCATAAATTGTGTCTACTTGTCTTGCTTGACAACGGTATAAGGATCTATACATGTCGCCATTTCAGTAAACATTGTTATCCATAAATTGTGTCTACTTGTCTTGCTTGACAACGGTATAAGGATCTATACATGTCGCCATTTCAGTAAACATTGTTATCCATAAATTGTGTCTACTTGTCATGCTTGACAACGGTATAAGGATCTATAAATGTCGCCATTTCAGTAAACATTGTTATCCATAAATTTTGTCTACTTGTCTTGCTTGACAACGGTATAAGGATCTATACATGTCGCCATTTCAGTAAACATTGTTATCCATAAATTGTGTCTACTTGTCATGCTTGACAACGGTATAAGGATCTATACATGTCGCCATTTCAGTAAACATTGTTATTCATAAATTGTGTCTACTTGTCATGCTTGACAACGGTATAAGGATCTATACATGTCGCCATTTCAGTAAACATTGTTACTCATAAATTGTGTCTACTTGTCTTGCTTGACAACGGTATAAGGATCTATACACAAAGTAGACACAAAGTAGGCAGAAAGTAGGCACAAAGTAGACACAATTTCGTACGAACGCTTTAACCACTAGGCTACCCGACCGCCCCTGTAATAATTATGTGGGGCGTTGCTGCATAGTTGACGGTACAGTAGATATTAAGATGTACCTTACGAGAGACCTGGCTTGGCGATGAATATGATTTGAGCTAGGGCGAAATGGCTCCTTTGCTGACACGAGGGCTTAACAGGGAGGCCCTAGTGAATCCATATGATAGGTAGGTCAGTAGGTCAAGCCAACATAAGGAAGACAAAAAGGAATAGGTTGGAGTAGGTCAATATTGTGTATCTCCTCCATATATAATATATATATATTTTGTAGTAACTGTACCAGGGTACTACATGTATGTATCCATGAATTAAAAGTCCCAATACAAGCAGGGGGCGGTGGGGTAGCCTAGTGGCTAAAGCGTTCGCTCGTCACGCTGAAGACCCGCTTTCGATTCCCGACATGGGTACAATGTGTGAAGCCAAATTCTGGTGTCCCCCGCCAAACTCATTCACTCTTAGGGGGCACGGGTGGCCTAGTCGTATAAGGCGCCGCGATTCGCTGTGCAGAGTTGCGTCCCTTGGGCACGCCAGAAACCTATGATTGTGGGCTCGAATCCCGGTTCGCACCGATTATGTTTCTAGGTTTGTCAGCACCATACCCGTGCTCGTGGGTTTCACCGAAGTGGTTAACGTCCGAGACCTGCATCACTTCGGGCTTTCCTCCCACATTAAGCTGACACGCCGCGATATAACTGGAATACTGTTAGAAGCGGCGTTAAACCCAACTCACTCACTCACTCACTCATTTGCTCTTAATATGCATTCGACATTAATATATAACGAGTACGGTAAAACCCATCAAAGAAGCAGTCGCCGTGTGCTCAGCGAGGGGATTATTAGTATCCCAGCCCTAGGTCCTTTGTTTGCCCTACTCATACTGACCTAAAATCAAACGTGACGGATAAGCTGATGACACGTGACCGGCATTTGTCAGGTATACTTTAACTTTCCCTTATATAAAACTGTTCATAACTGATTACCTAAATCTTATCATTCAACTGAGTTAACTTGATAATTAGTTTCAATATGACATGTTGGGTAAGCCGCTGTGGAGATATTATAGTTTCAACTGTGTTAACGAACTAATGTGGATTATAAAAATTAAAAGGATTTGCTTGACTCTTTTTGCAATCTCAGAAAAGAACCAAGTTCCATTCTGTCAAAACATTTGATTTTACAACTCTGTACACAAATATCTCACATGTCAGACTTCATTCCTTGATCCATGGGACTTTTGTTACAAAACGTAGCGAACACAGATACAGTCACGTATCGATATGCAGAGGTTCTGGACAATTTGTGAAAAATGAAAGCAAATGCCATCTACGTAACATTTGGGGGTAGGACATTTAGGCTAGAAGAAGGCATACCCATGGGCACCCACTGTGCTCACCTTTTGCGAACATCTGGTATCATAACTATTCGATAGTGATTCATGAACACATGCTCATGATATAGTCGGAATCGTAAATAGCCCTGCTTTATACGGAGATTTCCTATTGGATATGGAAAGGGTTTTGTCGTTACATTTACAAATTAAACCTCATTGGTTTAGGTTAACAAATCAACACCAACTACTGTACAGCAATTACAATGGAAGTACACAACAGATTGAGAGTACAATATTCAATGGCTATATTGGCAGTGATCAGTATCAAATACAAAAACTAGTGACTTTTGTAATGCATTTGTTGATTGTATACGATTTGTTGCTTGTTTGTTGGTTTCACACTAAGTTCTTTTACGTACAGATTTATGGGTAAACATATTGTTTTATTTTGGGAATCGACATGTTATAGCTTACAAATGTGAACATTTTGGATCTGTAAACATGTGATCTATAGAACGGCCCGGCCGGATTGACGTGATCCTCAACAACCCCAAGTAGACTGGTTGATTGTGTGGCATCGTACCTCGTTGCCCATGGCATCAATCACTGGTTTGTCTGGTCCAGACGCTATTTACAGGCTATGGGCATACATACAGCTTGAATATTGCGGTGTGGGGTGCGGCATAAGAAGAAACAGTCATGCTACAGAATACCCTGCGAGTGAGTAGTTATTGATTGGACTGACATGTCGAAACGGTAATGAAAGAAATAATGTTTATTTCTTAAATACTATGTGTATCGTGTTAAATACTTTGAACACTAACTGTATTCAAGACAACAAATGAGGGAGTGCGCCAACACCGGCCCGGGAGACACCAAGCATGGCTTCAGGTTACTGTCCCCACAAGGGAATCAAACCCGCGACTGTGGTATGACGAACGACCACTTTGACCAGTAGGCTACCCTACCACTCCTGCATCAGGCCGAACTACCCTCCACTGTTGTCATCTATAATTAGAAACACCATCCGACGTGTGTCGACTTGGCAACGCCTCCACATGTTGCCGATCATATCGTAATTTTCTCTTCTGTTTCGTCTTCCGTTATACCCGAGGGTAAAACAATCACTACAGTCTCGTGTCATTCTGCGTAACGTTTGTACCGCAATCCAAAACACCAGTTTCAGATCTGTCTCCAAATAGGGAAACCTGCACGTGCGACCATTTTCCGATCATCAATGTATGATGGCCGGACCCCATCCCTGTATCTGGTCCATGGTCACGTGACGCAATGTAACAGGTGAATCCAACTATCTTTTTTACATTTCGAATAGAACCGTACAAAAATATCACGTACGATTAACAAGCTCAGGGGCGACCCAGTCGCTGGCTGAATATGTCAGAGTAACACATTAATCTGTAGCGTAACAAACCAAGTGTGGTGTGAAGGCTTCAGCAATATTTCAGCCATATCGTGGTTGGGACCTCAATACGTCGCTCGATGGGTATTGGAAATTTCTTAGTAAAAATAATGTATATTTCAGAGAAGAATTAAACTAATACTTTACGAAATATTAATTGAATGGTTAGACACTTTGTGAATTGATACTTAGGATTATTTCTCAACTAAGAATCTTTAAGATAAATGGAGTGAGTGAGATCTTTGGTACCCATGTGGGGAATCAAACTCTGGCCTTGGTGATAACACTTTAACTCAGGCCTATCACCACCGCCCCTAGTGTAGGTTTTTGTGGCGGACCGGTAGCCTGGTGGTTTAAGCGTTCGCGCGTCACGCCGAAGACCCGGGTTCGATTCCCGACATGGGTACAATGTGTGAAGTCCATTTCTGGTGTCCCCCGCCGTGTTATAGCTTGAATATTGCTAAAAGCGGCGTAAAACCACACTCACTCACTCACTTCTCTAATGATTTAGCAGGTGTGTGTTCAAATCTCAGACTGGGATCAGTTTATGTCAATAGGCCAAACCGGGGTTTTCACCATGTCGATCGAGCCCCACTGCCCTTGAGTATGGGCATGTGTTGTTAAGTGTAGATTCCCAAATTGAAACAATTGTTAATCCAGAAATCTGTACGTTAATGAAACAAACAACCAACAAGTGGTATATAATCAAGAAATGTATTACAAAATTCACCAAGTTCACAAATTAATACAAATAAATTCAGGGTAATTACGATGGCAGTACACACTAAAGTGGTAGGACAGTATTCAATAGCAATATATAACATGATGGCAGTGATCAGTATCAAATACACAAATACAGTGGTGATAGCAAAAGTCAGTCATAAGAGTATATTCACCCAGCGGCGACTACCGTCAGGTTTCCGAGATGGGCATGGCAGGGAATCAGGGATGCTGAGCGATCCTCACATGAAAACCGGTACCAGAGCGATTAAAAGCGTGAGACGAAATGTGTGAGAGATACACAAACACGCAGCTGCCCCCTTATATATAATCCAACTCGCTTCCAGAACACCACAGAACATCCCCTACCTGTCCACGGTATGCCGGACGTTTACACGCCACACCAGTATCTGAATATAGTAACTTCCTGACGACTGCTTAGGTTAAATAGTACTACACTGTCCCAAAACAATGCAACGAGCGTCTACCGAATCTCAACAGAAACAATGTAGCACAGTTACAATCACTGCCACATAAAAGTGCATTTATACCATGAGGATGTATGTCAGTTTGATGGTTTTGTCAGGGTTTCATTAAAGATCCGGGGTAGAATAGGTCTTCAGCAACCTATGCTTGCCGTAAAAGGCGACTATGCTTGTCGTAAGAGGCGTCTAACTGGATCGGGTGATCAGGCTCGCTGACTTGGCGAATACCAATTGCGTAGATCGATGCTCATGATGTCAATCACTGGATTGTCTGGTCCAGACTCGATTATTTACTGACCACCGTCATATAGCTGGAATATTGCTGAGTGCGGCGTTAAACAACAAACAACCAAACAAACAGTCCCGTGAAGGATACTGACGCATATTGCTGGAGACTCAGATGCAACCAAAGCAGCTTGTGTGAGGCATGGCCTCGTTTCTGTCAGTGCAGACAGTGTTATTGGATTAAGGTATATTTCATCAAGTGAAGGTCATACACGTATTCAATCTTCTTTATCACTGGAGTGTTTAATCTAGTTATTGGTCTGCTCCTTGTCTAACATCCTGACAGTGACGGAGAAGACTTGGATTTTATTTGAGATAAAAATAAACTCTTGTGGGGGCGATTAAACTCGATAATACGTGTCTGTTCTGTCGCGGGTTCTGCCAACGATGTAATTGAAGGAACTGAGGCGGTGTGGATGAGGTATAAAAAGGATTTATTACCTGTAAAAATATATAAATATCATCAACATGAATTGACGAGTCGAGGAAGAAAGAATGTCTTCCCTCGACGATGGCGTGACATGAAGTCGCATTTTGTTACGTTGCATAGCATGGCACAATATAATATTCAAACGCTGTTACTTTATATACTATAAATGCAGCAATAAATGATTTCGGCGGCACACGTTATGTGTGACGTCACCACATTATAAACAAAGTAACATTTTTATGATCTTTTATGTAATAATAAAATATATATACATGATAAACAAATGGAACTTAACCAGATCTTTCACTCACAATCTTACTTACAGGATGGTGCTTTAAACTTAGTGTTTGAATTAGTAATCTCGTGCAACGCGATGCCTTTAGACCGAGTATGATATAAACAATTTATAACATTAATGATTTAGTTTCTACAATCGCGTTACCTATTCTATTGACTAGATTTCCATAAAGAAAGTAGATAGACACGGGTACATACCTGTAAAAATATATAAATATCATCAACATGAATTGACGAGTCGAGGAAGAAAGAATGTCTTCCCTCGACGATGGCGTGACATGAAGTGGCATTTGAAAGTGTCCACGTCACACCCCAGGTATTAGCACGAGATTCTGCTGGTAAGACAAACAGGAGTAAGATTGAGAGATGAAGCGTCCGTAAAATGAAAAAGAGATAACTCTTGGCAACTAATAAATCCGGCGACACCGGTTACCATTGGATGGCCTTGAGAACTGTTTCCTTGTGTATGGTTGGAAACCTCAAACGATTCAGAGATACCAGCGGCCGATGATGTATCCTCAGAAAGGAAAACATCTTTATCAGAGGAAACAGATGGTTTGGCAAGAATACTGTAGTCAGTTACCCAATCGCCATTTCTGAGCCAAAACGGAGGAGCTCTGTTACGGGTAGGCCTCCCCATATCAGAGTTCCGTTCTGACACATGATCAGTGGAGTCTGCAACTACATCCTCGTCATGAGCAGACGTTGTATCGGGCTCCTCTTCCGCTGAAGCAGATGACTGTTCAGGAGGGCTGGAAGTATAGCGTGTTTGAGAACTGTTAGATGATGGTCCAGGAGACGTGTCAGCAGGAAATGAGTCTTCAAGCTCAATCACAGTTCCTACTGTTTCCGTGGATTCCTCTCTATAAGCTTCAGTTCTTTCTTCTAGATCTTGACCAAAGTTAGTTCCATTGGATCCAGTAACCTGAGACACTGGTGGACTAATCGGATCTGGTAACAATACAAATACTTCCTCGGCATTTTCGTCTTCTGACTCCATGAGTTCTTGGTATTCTTTCACCTTCAAGGATACAGATTTCTTCGTCCCTGCCTTTCTTTCATTGTGTTTCTGATGTCCAAACACTGGTTCCGCTGGTATTGACACAAGTGGCAGGAGCATGTTCCGATGAAGTGTCTTCTTCAGTCCTTTGCCATCTTCCTGTTGCAGGGTGAATACTGGGATGTCCTTATTTGGTTGGTTTATAACTTGGAACACATCCCGTCCCCACTTATCAGCAAGCTTGTGTTTCCCAGTAAGTCCTACAAGACGAACAAGGACACGGTCACCAGGTTGGAGAGTTGAGGCGCGCACTTTAGCATCATATCTTTTCTTATGACGTTGACCAGCTCTTTGGGCTTCCCGTGATGCACTTTCATAGGCAAAGTTTAATCTCTTTCTCAATTTGTTGATGTATTCTGTCGTGGTAGTGTGATCATCACCAATCTTCTTGACTCCAAGGAAAGCATCAACAGGCAGGCGTGGATGTCTACCAAACATAAGGTAGAAAGGTGAGTATCCTGTACTCTCATGCTTTGTGGCATTGTAGGCGTGAACCAGTGGAGAAACATAAGTCTTCCAGTCAGTTTTCTTATCTTCTTCAAGGGTTCCCAACATGTTCAGAAGAGTCTGATTGAATCTCTCACACATTCCGTTTCCTTGGGGATGATATGGTGTGGTTCGAGTCTTCCGAATTCCTGTCAGTTGACATAACTCCTTGATGATATTGCCTACAAAGTTTCTCCCTTGGTCGCTGTGGAGTTTGGCTGGAAATCCATAGTGCACAAGGAAATTATCAAAAAGAACTCTTGCTGTTGTCTTGGCGGATTGATTCTTGGTTGGTATGGCAATAGCATATCTTGTAAAATGATCTGTGATCACAAGAATGTTCCCGAATCCTCCTTTTGATTCCTCCAATTGCAAGTAGTCCATGCACACTAACTCCATTGGTTGGGTTGTCTGAATGTTGACTAGCTCAGCTGATTTCCTTGTTACAGGTGATTTTCGCCTGATGCAGTTTCCACATTTACGAATGTATCTCTCTACATCTTCATTCATGCCAGTCCAGAAGAATCTGTTTCGAATTAAGTCGAGAGTACGGTCTCTGCCTTGATGTCCTGAATTATCATGGATGGCCTTGAGAACTGTTTCCTTGTGTATGGTTGGTAACACAATTTGATGTACAACTCCATCACAACTGTTCACACTTCGATAGAGAACTCCTTTGTTTAGAAGAAACTTGTCCCATTCCAGAAGGAGTTTCCTGACGGATTGATCTTCAAGAGAACGTTGGCGTGCTGTTGGCTTGTGTCCTAGGTTCAAAAGTGATATCAGCCGAGCAAGTGTTTTATCCAGTGATTGTTCTTTCCTCCAGTTGTGTTCTTTCGAGGCTAAAGGCAGGGATGGTTCCTCTGGATATATGGCCTCCTCATGAAAAGTGAGACTTTCAGCACGAGTACCTATCGCCTGGTGAACTTGACATATTGCCTTGATACTTGGAACATCAAGTTTGGTTAAATCAGCTCCATGATTATGCCGTCTGGACAATCCATCTGCATCTTGGTTCTTGTTTCCCTGGCGATAAATGACCTTGAAATCATAGGCTGAAAGTGCTGCTAGCCAGCGATGTCCAGTGGCATCAAGTTTAGCAGTAGTGAGGACATATGTCAAAGGATTATTATCCGTCTTCACTTCAAACTTGTTTCCATAGAGATATTCGTGGAACTTGTCAGTTACTGCCCACTTGAGTGCCAGGAATTCCAGTTTGTGAGCTGGGTAATTCTTCTCACTCTTCCTTAGAGCTCTACTGGCATAGGCTACAACCCTCAAACATCCTTGTTGCTTCTGATAAAGAACTGCTCCAAGTCCAGCTCCGCTTGCATCTGTGTGTACCTCAAAAGGCAGGGAATAATCAGCATAGGCGAGTATCGGTGGTTGCGTTAAATGATGGATGAGAGTATCAAATGCTGCTTGCTGTTCTCCTGACCAGATCCAATTGTTGATCTCTTTTGTAGGTCGCCTGCTCTTCTTCTTGGGTTGTCCTATGAGCAAATCATTGAGTGGCTTAGTGATCTTGGCAAAATCCTTCACAAATCGCCTGTAGTACCCAGTAAATCCTAGGAATTTGCGAACATCTTCTGTATTCTGTGGTACTGGCCAGGTCTTCAGAGCACTAATCTTCTCTGGATCCATTAACAGATACAATGTGACCAAGATACTTCACCCTTTTTCTGAAAAGCTGACATTTAGATGGTTTTAGCTTTAGTCCGTTATTTCTGAGTCTTTGAAATACTGCTTCCAGTCTTTCCAAGTGCTCGTCAATTGTGCTTGAGAAGATGATGATGTCATCAAGGTAGATTAGACATTCTCTTAGATTTAAATCTCCCATGCATTTCTCCATGAGCCTTTGAAATGTTGCTGGAGCGTTGGTTAGACCGAATGGCATTCTATTACATTCATAAAAACCTAATGGTCCAACGGAAAATGCAGTTTTCTCCTTGTCCTTTTCCTCAAGCTCAACTTGCCAGTATCCAGAGCGCAAGTCCAACTTGGAGAACCATTTCGATCCAGACAGACAATCTAAGGTTTCATCAATTCTTGGAATTGAGTAGGAATCCCGAACTGTTCTTGAATTCAACAATCTCATGTCAAGACAGAAACGAAGACTGTTATCCTGTTTGCGGACTAACACCACATTAGATGAGTAGGGACTGTGAGATTCTCTAATGGCTCCACATGCTATCATCTCATGTAAGTGTTCCCTTACTTCTTCAAATAATCCAGGAGGGATTCTTCGATGTGGCTGCTTGAAAGGAGTATCATCTGTCAACCTGATTCCATGCTTCACAGTGTTGCAACAACCTAAGTCTGTGATATCTGAAGACATAATGCAATCCCAACGCTGTAGCATGTCAGAGACTACTTGCTTCTGTGGGTCATCAAGATGGCTGTCAGAGAGATCAATCCTTGATTTGCAATGCTGAGAAGAAGTATCTGTTGTGTCCTCTGATACATGATTCGTCTTTTTAGCAGATACATCCAGGGGCACTTGTGTAATGACACGAACTTGGTGGAGTTGACAGAGTCTGGTCTTTGGACGGATGGTGATGACTCTTGCAGACAGGTTGCAGCATCGAACTGGTATTCTGGATAACTTCCCATGTTTTCCAACTTCAACTAGGCGTGGACAAACAGACAAACCTGTATGCATGTCGTATTCAACTTCAAGATGTTCAGTAACAGCAGTGTAATTCCCTGGACTATGACGAATAACTCCACTGAGGGTGACCATCTCATTTGGCTGAATAAGGATAGGTTTATCATTGGTAGACTTGACTGTTCCTAGAATTCCATTGTAACTAATTGAATCCAGTGCAGTAGTCCATTCCTTTGGTAATCCCTTTCCTGCTTCCTGGTTTCTGGCTTTTAATCTCTTGAGAACATTGATGCCAATCACTGCAGGGATGTCCTTGTTGTATTTTGTATCCTTGGTTATTAGTATAGGAATCTGAAATTCGACATCATAGCAAGGAATGTATATTGATACATCAATGTATCCAGAGTAAGGTATGTTAGTGTCTCCAGCTCCAGTTATTTGAAGTTCAAACTCAGTTAGGGGCCGACATTCAATCTCTGATAATGTAGAATTGTAAAAGGCTTGACTGACAGTTGTAATCTGGGATCCTGTATCTAAAAGTGCAGAACATTTAATGCCAGCGATGACTACTTGAGTTTCATTAGCCTCTCCGATCATTCTGTCATGTAAATCTGTTGGGTTAGGGCTATCACTTCCATTGGCCTCTACTAGCCCTTCAGCAGTAGGCCATTCTAGTTTAAAGATCCACCACGTCTCCCACGTTCAAGTCTACCACGACCTCTGCCTCTAACTGGGATACCTGTAACTGTAGAAGAATCCTTCTGGGCTTCTAATACTGAAAGTCTATCCAAGATCTGCTTCAGAAGTTTGTTGTCCGTCTGGGGCTGTTGCTTTGGCTGCGCTGGTTCCAGCTTTTCCAGTCTCTTTATAACTTCTGATAGCTGCTGAGATATCTTGGCAGAAACATTTGTTTCTGGTGTGGGGTTCCTATCCATGACGTGTGGTTGCTGTTGGACCTTGGATCTCATCCTTGGATGTGGCTCTCCTTGCATCTCACGTTCAATTTCTCTTGTGGTCTGCAGAAGATCCTCAAAATCCTGTCCTGAGTAAAATGAAGGCCGGGTAGCATTCTTTAATGTTTCCCGAAATAATCCACTCCAGAATTTATTCCTCAGAATACTGTCTCTCGATGTAGCATCCATGTAGCTTCCTCTATCTGTGGCTCTCTGTAGTAGGGTTTCCAATCTAATTCCCCATGATGCAACTGATTCAGATTCCTGTTGACGAGTCGTGTAGAAAGCTTGCATCAGGGATTCCGGATTATCCACCGTGCCATATAGTCCTTCCAGTTTCCTCACGATAGTGTCAACTGTTGCCCTCTCACCTAGTGAAAGAAGAACACTTGATGCATCACCTTTGAGGGACTTCCTCACAGCCTGAGACAGAATAGCAGGTGGGTAAGCATCATCTCGAATAAGGCATCTGACTTCCCATTTCCAAGTTTCAAATGATGACTCCGTTTTCGGTACAGGGGTTTCTCCGGAAAAGTGGGAAATCCTAGGCAACTGAAACTGGTACATCTGCTGGTTGAGAGATCCTCTGTATTCGTATGGTGATCTATTTGTAGGGACATGTTGATCAGTGGTGTGTCCAGGTTGAAATCCTAGATGTCTTGGCGTGATGGGCTCCCTTTTATGTACTGGCGTAGATACGTTGCTTTGGTGAAGCAAGAAGGAAGGGGGTACAGGATGAATGTTATACCGGCCAGTGGTAGTGAGATATGCTAACATCTTCTGTTCGTCTTCCTGTGTTATGGGCTTGTCATCATTCCAGTTCTCACCTCCAGAAGCCATGTTGAACAATGAAGTACGGATACCGGACTATCTATTGCCAGAACAACAGATGCACAATCACCAAAGTTCCGATTATCCTCAGTGATAAACAAGGAACACACCAAGTGCCTCACCAACTGAAGCCAATATAACGAACAAAAATAATACCAGCTTGTGTATACACAAGACCTACTGCCAACTCAGGAAGAGCAAACCAACCAAACACAACCCACGGATGTGACAGCCAACCAATATCGCCTGATCCACTAAGGATACTGTGTAACACAAACGTCAGTTCATAGCAATAAAATGTAAAGCATAATACAGTGAAGAGCAAATGTAAAGCAGTCTACAGTGTGTAGCAAAGGGAGGTAATTACCAATGACAAAGTCAGGAATAGTGTCACCAGTAATTAAAAGAAAACTCAGTATGAAACCTACATGATTTTATTAAATAAGATTGTCTATAACCCGGAAGCAAAGTACCGATGTAAACACGCGTAGTCAAGAACAAGTTACGTAACCGGATGTAAACACGCGAAGTGAAGGCACGGAACGCGAAAAGTGACGCGAAAACAAGTGCTTGTTTACATTAGTAAGTGCTAATGCCGGTGATGTGGGTCGCGATCATTCTCATTCACCCAATGAAGTAAATACTAAAACTAATGCTAAATTAAGATATTGAAGAATGAAATAAACTAAGAAATAATCTAAGAAATTGAATAACAAAGTCCAAGATGAGACAATTATCTAAGTAGACATCGTTTATACAGATTGTCTAATTGTCTCCCAATATCTAAGACTAATATTAATAACTAAAGCTAACTACTAATGTTTATCTCAGACTAAGTATCAACTAACTAATAATAAATAACTGCAGTGTTAGTCAATATTCTTATCATCACATAATAAACACTTGAAGTATCTACTATATGGATTTATAAGAATATATATATATATACATGCAACAGGACCTAGTGCGCACAAATACTAATAAATAGATAAAGCTGGTAGTAAAGCATAAACATGCAGTATAGATATCACCAATTTCCACGGCATACACATTTCCAGCGTGAAATCAGCAGTGTAATAGTCAATCAGCAGACGTTAAAGTTCATCTTTGCAGATTGTAAAAAATAATGTTAACATTTCTGGAAGTGTTCGGAGTCCATCGCCATGAGAAGCGTACAACACAAGTACAGGTGGAGATATTCTAATGCACACTTGCCTGCATATAATGTCTATCACAGTCGTCCTTGAATATCACAGTCGTCCTTGAATATCACAGTCGTCCTTGAATATCAATGTCTGAATATAAATTATCACAGCTTGACAATATAGATTTATGATTATAAAATCATTAAAATGTCAAAGTATATACTTAAAAAGTCTGTGAAGGTGATTCAGGTGATAAGGATGATATGGTTGAAAACGATGATCACGTGGACGATAACGACTTCAATGATGATGTTGATGTTGTGATGACGTTGTAAATGATGTTGTGGCTCTACCTCAGTCCCTGTTCGGGCGCCATTTTGTCGCGGGTTCTGCCAACGATGTAATTGAAGGAACTGAGGCGGTGTGGATGAGGTATAAAAAGGATTTATTACCTGTAAAAATATATAAATATCATCAACATGAATTGACGAGTCGAGGAAGAAAGAATGTCTTCCCTCGACGATGGCGTGACATGAAGTCGCATTTTGTTACGTTGCATAGCATGGCACAATATAATATTCAAACGCTGTTACTTTATATACTATAAATGCAGCAATAAATGATTTCGGCGGCACACGTTATGTGTGACGTCACCACATTATAAACAAAGTAACATTTTTATGATCTTTTATGTAATAATAAAATATATATACATGATAAACAAATGGAACTTAACCAGATCTTTCACTCACAATCTTACTTACAGGATGGTGCTTTAAACTTAGTGTTTGAATTAGTAATCTCGTGCAACGCGATGCCTTTAGACCGAGTATGATATAAACAATTTATAACATTAATGATTTAGTTTCTACAATCGCGTTACCTATTCTATTGACTAGATTTCCATAAAGAAAGTAGATAGACACGGGTACATACCTGTAAAAATATATAAATATCATCAACATGAATTGACGAGTCGAGGAAGAAAGAATGTCTTCCCTCGACGATGGCGTGACATGAAGTGGCATTTGAAAGTGTCCACGTCACACCCCAGGTATTAGCACGAGATTCTGCTGGTAAGACAAACAGGAGTAAGATTGAGAGATGAAGCGTCCGTAAAATGAAAAAGAGATAACTCTTGGCAACTAATAAATCCGGCGACAGTTCTGAGAAAATGAGTGAGTGGGGATAACCCAGATTCTGACAGACTTGTTTCAGTTAAAGACAGAGTGAGGCAGGTGTTATACCACCTTAGTGACACGAACCCTTAGTGACACGAGCCCTTGGTGACACGAGCCCTTAGTGACACGAACCCTTAGTGACACGAACCCTTAGTGACACGAACCCTTAGTGACACGAGCCCTTAATGACACGAGCCCTTAGTGACACAAGCCCTTAGTGACACGAACCCTTAGTGACACGAACCCTTAGTGACACGAACCCTTAGTGACACGAGCCCTTAGTGACATGAACCCTTAGTGACACGAGCCCTTAGTGACACGAACCCTTAGTGACAAGAGCCCTTAGTGACACGAACCCTTAGTGACACGAACCCTTAGTGACACGAGCCCTTAGTGACACGAACCCTTAGTGACACGAACCCTTAGTGACACGAGCCCTTAGTGACACGAGCCCTTAGTGACACGAACCCTTAGTGACACGAACCCTTAGCGACACGACCCCTTAGTGACATGAACCATCATGGTAGACATGTGGAGGACATTTACAAACTAGTCAGTGACGTTAATAATGTCTGATGAAATTACCTATTTAACTTACCATATGTTCCCTTGATTGTTTCAGGTGAAAAATGGAGATTTAGGGGCGACACAAGGACTGGTCAGGTTACCATGTCTGCGTGGAGTATCCATTGGTGCGGGCGGCATGGTACCTCGGTTGCAATTGGCTAGCACTTGTTTAACTGGCTAGATGAGTGAAATAATCTTGAACGCGACCTTAAACCACATTTCACTTCACCATTCACTAATTTACATTTGACATATTCAAGTGTGGGTTGCGGGTGCTGCCTGTAGAGCAGGACATACTTACCCATTTCTCGAAGGCCTGGTGTCATCACTGGCTTTCAGTGACCCATTCAATAATGTTCCCGCTGTTTTGCCTTTCACGCCCAATGGAATCTGTTCCGATAGATATTCGAGACAGGAATATCATATTTACATTTTTTAACACTCGCTTCACCTAAAATAGCTGGATAAAATATTATATTGTCAAGTAAAATAATGTCAAGTATTGTAATGTCAAGTATCAAAATGTCAAGTATTATAATGTCAAGTGTTATATTGTCAAGTAAAATAATGTCAAGTATTATTATGTCAAGTATTATAATGTCAATTTTTATAATGTTAATATTCATAATGTCGAGTATTATAATGTCATTTTTTTAATGTCAAGTATTGTAATGCTAAGTATTATAATGTCAAGTATTATAATGTCAAGTAAAAAAATGTCAAGTATTATAATGTCAAGTATCAAAATGTCAAGTATTATAATGTCAAGTGTTATATTGTCAAGTATTATTATGTCAAGTAAAATAATGTCAAGTATTATAATGTCAAGTAAAATAATGTCAAGTATTATAATGCCAAGTATTATAATGTCAAGTATTATATTGTCAAGTATTATTATGTCAAGTATTATAACATCAAGTATTATAGTGTCAAGTAAAACTCAATGCAAAGCCTTAGCAAGGGGAGAGAGTTTGAGACGGACATACTATGCACTTTATGCCATAGCTCTGGGGGAATTTAGTGGTTAAAGTGCTGGCCCGTTATGCCCCGGATTCAATAATACTGTGCGAATCCGGCTATCGGTGTCCTCTGCCCTCTGCCCTCTACTGGAGCGTTGCTGAAATATCACCAGCACCACCAGGTGACATCTTACTGACACGTGCTGAAATATCACCAGCACCACCAGGTGACATCTTACTGACACGTGCTGAAATATCACCAGCACCACCAGGTGACATCTTACTGACACGTGCTGAAATATCACCAGCACCACCAGGTGACATCTTACTGACACGTGCTGAAATATCACCAGCACCACCAGGTGACATCTTACTGACACGTGCTGAAATATCACCAGCACCACCAGGTGACATCTTACTGACACGTGCTTAAATATCACCAGCACCACCAGGTGACATCTTACTGACACGTGCTGAAATATCACCAGCACCACCAGGTGACATCTTACTGACACGTGCTTAAATATCACCAGCACCACCAGGTGACATCTTACTGACACGTGCTGAAATATCACCAGCACCACCAGGTGACATCTTACTGACACGTGCTGAAATATCACCAGCACCACCAGGTGACATCTTACTGACACGTGCTTAAATATCACCAGCACCACCAGGTGACATCTTACTGACACGTGCTTAAATATCACCAGCACCACCAGGTGACATCTTACTGACACGTGCTGAAACATCCTTTCTAACTATTTCCTTTTAACAATCACAAACATGGTCCGAAGTATTCCACCAACTCCACATAACGAAGGTTTATTTCTATGTGGCCTTGATTATCATCCCCAGTGGTCCAGGGTAGTATATATTCTAGTAGGATAAGTACCCTGGTCCCATACTCTACCATACTTTTGTTCCGGAAGGGACATCACCCTCTACATTTGTTTCACTTAGCCCAGAATATGTCTCGCTCAACTATGCGAGTTGATAACACGGTTGTTTCTAACGCGTGTCATTCGACATGGGCTCAAAACGGAACAATGGTAAAGAATAATACGCAGGATAATCGAGCTGATAATGAAATATGTGCTTATCCCAATTACAAGTCGAATTGAGTAAACTGCGATAAGTACTGTAACACTAAAATAACACCGATCAGAAGCAGTAGTTTGTCCGAGCACTTCAAACCATATATACATAAAAATTATATACCCTGTACAGTTATCGATTACTCTGAATCCGTGCTCTCGAGACACCGTGCAAAATATATACCAGCATATACTTTCTGGTGACAGTGTTTTCATATACATCTGCTGGAAGGCCGTCTACTTTATGTTCAAATAATAAAATCAATACATTTTAAACGTCCCGGTAAAGTATGTAAATCCCTAATGTCTGAAGTAGCGTGTCGTCACGGTTTTATGTTGTTATGCATGCCTGTCATGGGACTTTATTTTTTGTTTTTCTTGATCAGTTCCACAATACATATATTAGTGAGATCTCACTATATAGAGACACACGTTCCCCGAGTGCATTCCCTGGTCAGTGCACCACGTTCCCATACAATCATTCACGCACCAGGTATTGGATTATCTCGAGTTCCATATGCAATTCTTCAGAACAGAAAGACCTACTGATCATACAATTGAACATTGATCTCAGCAAAAATTAAGTCCTTTTATCAAACTCCAATACTTTGACTCTACACAGTGTTGTTATGACGTCTTGTTGTGGAAATGAAATTTTCAAGCAAACACGTCGTGTTTTTATAAATACTTTGCCCGGGTCCATAGATTTGGTCGCCAGCCCGAACTATGTATTAACAGATTAATTACTGTTAGCTCGTTCCACCTACTCTGTAACACTACCAACCACGTCAACTATCTCTTTCTCGCAGCTCAGAAACTAACACGTTTTATTTGGTTTACAGGGTGACTTTTCAACGCAGCAAATGTCAAAGGTTGGATTGATGGTGTTATTCCCCCAACCTTTCAATCCGTCTTGCAGTTTGCACATGGGGGTGAGCGCCATGCATTAGAAAGGCCAACAAATTAGTAATTCGATTTTAACATTTTCACGTTTAGTTTTAGTTACGTTTCCCTGAATCACGATAAACGCATTATGTTGCCTTTTCGTAGAGAATGTATGAGGGTGCACGCCATGCATTTGAAACCTTAACACATTAAAACATTATTCGATTTTCAAATTTTCACGACCAGTGTCTTGACATTTGTGAAAAACCGGGAGTTTAAATTCCTGTTCAGTAGTTCACGATTATAGCCTTTATTTAAGTTTCATTTTCGAAGAAATTCTTAATGTAGTTTATATCCTCAAACGAATTAGGCCACAATTCAAACAGATGCAGGTGTATATGCCGAGGCTGTCATACGTCGATCCTATCACTGAGTGTGAGGGATAAAGCACACCATTCTCAGCACTTAAAGTTAGTTGTTAGATGATTCTAAATGAATAACCCGCAAGGCGACCAATCAGGATGTGAAATGTATATGCGTTGTTCTTCCATGTAGTTCATTTCAAGATCGAGTTCCTTGTTCTTCCTTGAAGTTCTTGTCTATTTCTGTAGTTCAATGCTGTTCTTTGTTCTTGCGTTCAATTATGTGTAATTCCTTCTTGTTTAATTCATTGTATTTTGGTCTAATCCTGTGATTTTTCGTAGAAGTCATTGCAGTTTGGTCTAATCCTGTGATGTTCCGAATAATTCATTGCGATTTGGTCTAATCCTGTGATGTTCCGAATACTTCATTGCAGTTTGGTCTAATTCTGTGATGTTTCGTTTAATTCATTGCAGTTTGGTGTAATCCTGTGATGTTCCGTATAATCCATTTCAGTTTGGTCTGATCATGTGATGTTTCGTATAATTCATTGCAGTTTGGTCTAATCCTGCGATGTTCCGTATAATCCATTTCAGTTTGGTCTAATCCTGCGATGTTCCGTATAATTCATTGCAGTTTGGTCTAATCCTGCGATGTTCCGTATAATCCATTTCAGTTTGGTCTAATCCTGTGATGTTTCGTATAATCCATTTCAGTTTGGTCTAATCCTGCGATGTTCCGTATAATCCAATTCAGTTTGGTCTAATCCTGCGATGTTCCGTATAATCCATTTCAGTTTGGTCTAATCCTGTGATGTTCCGTATAATCCATTTCAGTTTGGTCTAATCCTGCGATGTTCCGTATAATCCAATTCAGTTTGGTCTAATCCTGCGATGTTCCGTATGATCCATTTCAGTTTGGTCTAATCCTGCGATGTTCCGTATGATCCATTTCAGTTTGGTCTAATCCTGTGATGTTTCGTATAATCCATTTCAGTTTGGTCTAATCCTGTGATGTTCCGTATAATCCATTTCAGTTTGGTCTAATCCTGTGATGTTTCGTATAATCCATTTCAGTTTGGTCTAATCCTGTGATGTTTCGTATAATCCATTTCAGTTTGGTCTAATCCTGTGATGTTCCGTATAATCCATTTCAGTTTGGTCTAATCCTGCGATGTTCCGTATAATCCAATTCAGTTTGGTCTAATCCTGCGATGTTCCGTATGATCCATTTCAGTTTGGTCTAATCCTGCGATGTTCCGTATGATCCATTTCAGTTTGGTCTAATTCTGTGATGTTCCGTATACTTCGTTGCAGTTTGGTCTAATCCTGTGATGTTCCTTATCACATACCCCAATCAGTCATAATCATTTTGTTTATATTACTGACTTCACCCTTTTGTTTATATTACTGACTTCACCGGTCAGTATGTTTACTACCCTTCGTGTACATAACAGGCTTCCGTGTATCTACACCTTAAATCTACTCTACTGTATAAACACTGCCGACTACCTGTATATATGATTGTCAACCATACTATGTACATCACTTGCTTGATAATGGTGTTAGAACCTACATCGAAACGTCGCTCCAAATTGTAATAAAGAAGATCCATACATCTTTTACCTAGCACTCTACACATTGCGTCACTACCCAACACCGGCTGGGTCAGCACAACGCTAGGACAATGTTAATGAACGGAGTAGGGCTCACTTGACTTTCGTCCACCAAACTGACACGCGTCACTAGTACACCGCATCGTCGCCGTAGGTAATCACTGGTGATGGAGGAACATCGCACTGTCTGTCATGTCACCGGCTGATCCGATCTCACAGGACTTCTACGCCCTGATCCGGAATCAAAGACACACATTCATCGGATGCCAAGAGATCTGGCTCGCCGCAGTTTTCTCTTTAGTGTTGCTTCCCTTACCAATGTAAAAACCAGCTGATGCGCAGATTTGCTCTGATACCTATCACTGGTCTTTCACAAAAAGTTGTAAACGTCAAAGAGTTTTTTTAATTGACACGTTGTATTGTAACCGAAGTCCTGTACTGATGACATTTGAATTCCAATATTTTGTTGTATATTTCATTTCAAAACGACCTGGCCGCAGGTGCTCTCTAAAGACTCACACGACCGACGAGCAAAGTTGTTATCAAGTTGATTTGGATATAATGGAAATATAGTTCAAACGAGAAGCGATTGAGGTCTCCCAGTTTCAGCATTAATCAACAACACCGTATCCCAGTTGACATGCCCGCAGTGAGTACATGCTGATGTATATTTTCCTGAACCCACAGCGTCAATAGCTCATCTTCAACCACAACGATATAACCCGACCCTTTCGCTAAAAGTGATTAGCCAGCCAGTAGCAAGTTGTCCCCAGTGGGAGTCCCCTGTCAACAGTCGCGGAGTTCAAGTTTCATCCAACATGGCTGCATGTTCAATCATCCTCGGTGAAGTCCATAAATTAAGTTCATGTTTAACCGATTTGCGGTCAGTTTCTCCCCGACGGTCACGTGTTTGTCAGTTTTCACAAACATCCCCAATGAGTCGTGGTACCCTGGGCCGATTTAATCATCATTTACACAGACCACAGCTCAATATCCGTGACTTTCTGAACCCTGTAGCATCTCTCGCTGTCTTCCGTCGGGGAGTTACGTCTTGTACCCGCAGTGGTTGTTGATTGATGACTCGCTTGATATTTCACCTCCACTCATGTTCCTCCTCATCAATCTGTGCATCAACTGGTAGATCAATGGTAAGAGGCGATTAACGGGATCGGGCGGTCAGACTCGCTGATGGGTTGATGCATGTTATCGTATCCCAATTGCGTGGATCGATGCTCACGATGGTAATCACTGGATTGTCTGGTCCAGTCTCGATTATTTACAGACCGCCGTCACATAGCTGTAATCTTGCTGAGTGTGGCGTTAAACAACAAACCAAACCAAACCTAAATCCTAGATCAATGACGTGTATATGGCAGGGTGGAGCTCTGAGAACCACTCAGCAAAATGACGACGGTCTGTAAATAATCGAGTCTGGACCAGACAATCAACTGATTGCATAAGCAACGAGTCGCGACATTAATGACGTCACCGAGTCTGACAACCTGAATGTGATCGGGAGAGCCAGGCTACCGGGTCACATGACTCATGTTGTTTCGAACGTTATGACAACTGGGCTAACCACACACCCCAACACCAACCCTAACTGCAACCCCCAACCCCGCTACCCCATCAGTTGTGTAGATAGGGGTTTGTGTGAGTGGTTGCTGACATAGCACAGTGGTAGTAGTAGTAGAAACAACACTAGCAGGAAAAGTATTAGCAATAGACATAGCAGGAATAGTAGTAATAGAAGTGGTAGTGGTAGTAGTAGTAGTAGTAGTAGTAGTAGTAGTAGTAGTAGTAGTAGTAGTAGTAGTAGTAGTAGTAGTAGCATCTTCCCGAGGCAAGGGATTTAACTGACTATAAAAGCCCAGTTTCCACCCTTGCCGAACTAAGCTAGTATTATGGAGTTACATTTTGTCTGGACTAACGAGTCTATGCATAGTCCAATAAAATCGCGAAACGAAATCGAATTCCCGTTCGTAAACTGTCATGAAGAGTTCGGTCGATTGCAGGATTTACAAAGCATGTGCACCGCCAACTCGTTGTCAACAGATATTTTAAAGTCAGTTAACTCCCTTGACTCGGGAAGATGTAGCAGTAGTGGTAGTAGTAGTAGTAGTAGTAGTAGTAGTAGTAGTAGTAGTAGTAGTAGTAGTAGTAGAAACAGCACTAGCAGCACTAGTAATAGCAATAGACTTAGCAGGAATAGTAGTAATAGTAATGGTAGTAGTAGTAGTAGTAGTGGTAGTAGAAACAGCACTAGCAGCAATAGTAATAGCAATAGACTTAGCAGGACTAGTAGTAATAGTAATGGTAGTAGTAGTAGTAGTAGTGGTAGTAGAAACAGCACTAGCAGCAATAGTAATAGCAATAGGCTTAGCAGGAATAGTAGTAATAGTAATGGTAGTAGTAGTAGTGGTAGTGGTAGTAGAAACAGCACTAGCAGCAAGAGTAACAGCAATAGACTTAGCAGGAATAGTAGTAATAGTAATGGTAGTAGTAGTAGTAGTAGTGGTAGTAGAAACAGCACTAGCAGCAATAGTAATAGCAATAGACTTAGCAGGAATAGTAGTAATAGTAATGGTAGTAGTAGTAGTAGTAGAAACAGCACTAGCAGCAATAGTAATAGCAATAGGCTTAGCAGGAATAGTAGTAATAGTAATGGTAGTAGTAGTAGTAGTAGTGGTAGTAGAAACAGCACTAGCAGCAATAGTAATAGCAATAGACTTAGCAGGAATAGTAGTAATAGTAATGGTAGTAGTAGTAGTAGTAGTGGTAGTAGAAACAGCACTAGCAGCAAGAGTAACAGCAATAGACTTAGCAGGAATAGTAGTAATAGTAATGGTAGTAGTAGTAGTAGTAGTGGTAGTAGAAACAGCACTAGCAGCAATAGTAATAGCAATAGACTTAGCAGGAATAGTAGTAATAGTAATGGTAGTAGTAGTAGTAGTAGTAGAAACAGCACTAGCAGCAATAGTAATAGCAATAGGCTTAGCAGGAATAGTAGTAATAGTAATGGTAGTAGTGGTAGTGGTAGTAGAAACAGCACTAGCAGCAATAGTAATAGCAATAGGCTTAGCAGGAATAGTAGTAATAGTAATGGTAGTAGTAGTAGTAGTAGTAGTAGAAACAGCACTAGCAGCAATAGTAATAGCAATAGGCTTAGCAGGAATAGTAGTAATAGTAATGGTAGTAGTAGTAGTGGTAGTAGTAGTAGAAACAGCACTAGCAGCACTAGTAATAGCAATAGACTTAGCAGGAATAGTAGTAATAGTAATGGTAGTAGTAGTAGTAGTGGTAGTGGTAGTAGAAACAGCACTAGCAGCACTAGTAATAGCAATAGACTTAGCAGGACTAGTAGTAATAGTAATGGTAGTAGTAGTAGTAGTGGTAGTGGTAGTAGAAACAGCACTAGCAGCACTAGTAATAGCAATAGACTTAGCAGGACTAGTAGTAATAGTAATGGTAGTAGTAGTAGTAGTGGTAGTGGTAGTGGTAGTAGAAACAGCACTAGCAGCACTAGTAACAGCAATAGGCTTAGCAGGAATAGTAGTAATAGTAATGGTAGTAGTAGTAGTAGTGGTAGTGGTAGTAGAAACAGCACTAGCAGCACTAGTAATAGCAATAGACTTAGCAGGACTAGTAGTAATAGTAATGGTAGTAGTAGTAGTAGTGGTAGTGGTAGTAGAAACAGCACTAGCAGCACTAGTAATAGCAATAGACTTAGCAGGACTAGTAGTAATAGTAATGGTAGTAGTAGTAGTGGTAGTGGTAGTAGAAACAGCACTAGCAGCACTAGTAATAGCAATAGACTTAGCAGGAATAGTAGTAATAGTAATGGTAGTAGTAGTAGTGGTAGTGGTAGTCGTGGTAGCGGGAGCGGAAGCGGTAGCCGTGACAATAGTAGTAGCACCAGTAGCAGTAGTGGTGTGGCAGAGTGATATTTTGTACAAGTTAGGTTTTAATTCTATTTTAGCCATAGTTTTATACACATTCTATTTCAGTATTGAATTAAGTACATAGTTTATTTACTATGTCTTATAGGCCATGGGCTACTTAGGTCCACCTTGCGCACCCCCCCCCGCCCCCCCCCCAAAAAAAAAACAACAACAAATACAGGCAATAATCGAGTGAAATATAACTTTATCTTGAAAAAAAATCATTTGAATAAACATGATAATTGGACACATGAGAATTCAAACTATACATGGTACAATCCATAGAATTACCATTTTCATTATAGATTTCTTTTCACTTAGAATAGCTTTTGTTTGGCAATATAGAATATCTGAAATTACATTTGGGTCAAACAAATTAAATTTTAAAAAGACTCTTGGCCACATAAGTAGATATCAAATTAGGTATTACAGTACATGTTTTACATATCATAAGTATAGTTTTCCATTAAAATGACAACGGACATATTTACAAGTCTAGTGTTCATGTCAACATATATACATGTATCTCTGATTTCAGATTTTTAGTCATATCTGGAAAATACAAATGTATCAATACATGATTGCATCGGAACAAATAAGAAACAAGCATTGATGTAAATTCATGACAATAAAACAATTAACAAAATTTCAAACATCTGTAGGCACACTAAATGTTCAATCTAGTCACTGTCTGAACTATCAACATCAAGATTACTGCATCAGGAAGAGATATATCATCAGAGTCAGACTCCTCATCACTGCTTGTATCCCCTGTTTCAGTTATATCAACCATTAGCCGTGGCAACATGTGGATTTTCTTCAAGATAATGTTATATATCACTAGATTATTGCCTGTATTTGTTTTGGTGATTACCTTGTATTTATTTTTCCATATAATAGAAAATTATGGAAAGTTTGAGCGATCTGCGAGGAGCGAATTTGCATATGTGTGTTCTACTAAGTAAAAGTTTAATAGCCACTAAACTTGTCATTATATTTATATGAAAATAACATAATCGTAACCGGAATAACTTCAGCTTTATTTTGATATATTACACATGGATATTGGACAATTGTAAAGTCATTTATTGACCTTTTTGTTGCAGTACAAAAATGACGCTGACGTGGAATGCAAAATCGGTACCTCCACAAATATGATGAAAACAGGAAGTGCATCCCTATATTTTCAATGTTAACATATGATTTCATGTTCAGGACACTCTAAGGATTCAGGAAAAGTAAGTTTTGTTGGGAGGTGTGTGGGTGTGTGTGCACGGTGGACCTAAGTAGCCCATGGCCTATTACTTTTGCTATATAATTGTATTTCAGTTTAAACATCAATACCATAGCTTATCTGTTTTATCAGTATATTATTCATCAAGCCTTTACTAACCATACCACTGCATGCTTTTCACCCACAGCACTCAGCATCCCACTCCACGCTTCGACTACTCTGTTGTTCTCTGTGGTCACTCACAGCTGACCACAGATATACCTTTGTTTTCTCGTGATCTTCGTCAGTTGCCAGATTACACTTGACGTATGTACATCATAGTCATTTTGTGTATATTTTTGGATGGATCTTGTGTTCGGAATTTTATTCATGGATCCAATGGATGTGTTAATTTCATGTATCTTAGGATGTAACTGGCACTACCTTAGAAGCCTTGGTGACACGGCACAGGTTTCACCAATCTCGCCGTATTTGTTCGCATTTCTCTTCTGAGAGAATAAACATCCATCAGTTCACACCCTGTAGCTGTTTGTTGTGTTTCCCACCCCGACAATAAGGTGCTTCTACAGTAGTAGTAGTAGCAGCAATAGTAGTAGTAGTAGTAGTAGCAGCAGTAGTAGCAGTAGTAGTACCCGTAGCACCAGTAGTAGTAGCAGTAGTAGTAGTAGTAGTAGCAATAATAGTAGTAGCAGCAATAGCAGTAGCAGTAGTAGCAGTAGTAGTAGTAGCAGCAGTAGTAGCAGTAGTAGCACCCGTAGCACCAGTAGTAGTAGCAGTAGTAGTAGTAACAGAAGTAGCAGTAACAGTAGTAGTAGTAGTAGTAGTAGTAGCAGTAGTAGTAGTAACAGAAGTAGCAGTAATAGCAGTAGTAGTAGTAGCAGCAGTAGTAGCAGTAGTAGCACCCGTAGCACCAGTAGTAGTAGTAGTAGTAGCTGTAGTAGTAGTAGTAGCAGTAGTAGTTGTAGTAGTGGTAGTAGTAGTAGTAGTAGTAGTAGTAGAAGTAGTAGTAGTAGTAGTAGTTGATGTTGTTCTCGTTTAGCACTGCTTGATACTATGTCATGATTGTCATCCTTCAGTGATCCTTCAGTTGGGATCCGACTGCGTGCATCAGCATCATTGGGTTAAATACATGATTTATTGCTCTTTAAATGGATACGTTCTATCGATTAAGGGTTGTATCATTAAACACAGAGCGCGCCTAGTATAATCAGAGACCATATAATAGATCTCTGGTATAATGCAAAGTTAGTAATTGTGAGTCGTGGAATATGAATACAGTGTTTATTTGGACGTCGCTTTAGGAGCCAGCTTTAATCTCGTCTTATTACTACTCTCACACTGGGAAGGGGCGGGGTATATATCGAGCGAAATCAGGTCCGCGGCATTACCATAAACACTCCGATATAGGATCCCTACGTTCTGAGCGTCACTTTGAGAGACTTGACCTAAAGACATTAAAATAATTTACTTTTCAACATAATTTTGGGTTGTCCCAGATTCATAGAAGTCCTCATCTTGGCTGTCCCAAACGTTCTCCACAGCTGCTATGACGTCATTGTTCAGGTCGACCTGGGTTCCAGCTAGAATTTTCTTCATGGTTTGTTGCAGATGGAAGTTTGATGCCACACTCGTTGATTGTAACCATGGCAATTACAGATTTGGGAACTTATTGTCTCAGCTTCATATGTCTCTACTTGTCACCCTCTAACTGCCTCAACACAGGCAATGGCCTTCCGGCTGACGGGACATTCGTGGCCTTCTGTGGTGGTGGTGGTGGTGGTGACGTCACATGCTTCCACTGTTTTGATTATTGTTTAGAAGTGGTGAACCCAGCTGAACTAGCAAGCAGACGCTTAGATATTCGCCGGTAGGCAATCACCGTATCATATTTCTCGGAATCATTTCTGTATCATATTTCTCGGAATCATTTCTGGTGATTGTGGCGTCACAGGAAGGAGAGTGGTCTTCGAGGCTCTTCCTGTAATGCATAGGAAGTTGTACTCACATCTTCATAGATGGAGTTTGGTGTAAGGACCTTTTCTGCACGCGCTTGCTCACTGCACGTGACTCACAGTTGTACATGCTCCAAGGTCCCAGACCCCATGCATATCTGACAGACACAGACAAACATTTGTTCAGCTGACTCACGTTTTTGTGGATACACCTCTATGACATCATGTTTATGATCTCATCTTACATTTAAATACTAGCTTCTGATTGGTTAAGGAGCGGGCAGTTATTTTCCAGGTAATGCGCTCATGTACACCGCCGTGAAATTAATCGGAACACACCTTGCTTATCTCGCATAAGTATCGTTGAGCCTGAAATTAACCGATGTTTATCCGAATGCATTTGGTAAATGATGTACTTCGGTTTGCGTCTTCTGTCAAAATGGCTGAATCAAAGCGTTTTACTCTGTGAAACATCGGTCATGTATCCCGGATCTGAATGAATGTCTGTTCGTACATAAACTGACGCACAGAGTACATCACACCATATACCCTTCGAGACTGACAACTTATAATGTCCACAACATATTTTACTGTTACGCAAATCCTTCTCCGTGAGGCTCAGAACTTGTCAATCAAGCCTCGTTTTTCCGTCCTTTACACCGCCATTGCAACAGAAGAATAAACAACCAGACAAGCCGTACACCTTTAACAGTAACTTGCCTTTGGTAGAAAGGGTGTGTTTTAATTGTAAAGAGTATGTGGAGCATGAATGTCAATTCTTGTGACACTGCCCCCTTTTTATTGAAATTAGGGCGCCATTATTAAGAAGATGTACTCAAATCTGTGATATTTTCAATGATTATTCTGATGTTGAAAAATTGTCTTTTATACTGTCCAACCCAGATGTACTGTACTCAGCTGCCATGACCGGCAAACTGTTATTACAACAACGCAAATCTATGTTATATCATGGTGTGTAAATTGCTGTTGCCTGTTGTAGAATGTGTGTTGGTTGATTTAATGTTTATTCGGCTTTTAGTAAATAGTTTTATGCAATTCGCAGTTGTATCTTAATAGTCTCTCATAACTCGTAGACGGGTGGCTCTGTGATGTTTATTTTGCTATGTCATTTGTCATAATATGTAAACAGAGGTAAGACTGTAATAAACAATCGGCCTGTCTGTCTGCAATTATCGATCATCATAAATCGATTTACAAAGGAAGCAAAGGTATTACCCTTAACCGAAGTAGTTTTGCGGATGTGATTTTATTAAGACGTCGTTTTCCTGAAACTGTAACTAACAAACTGCCTTGGAGAGGAGTGGAGTGGATTCACTTTCCTAAACCAGAACCACTTCGGTCTAAACCCAAAACCACGAGGTAGAAGAATGACCATTGATGGCACTCGCGTTAAAGCAGTGGACTTCATACACGTTCTGAGATGGGAAATATTAGTTGACAATCGAACCAAAAATCTGATATTGTTTCTTAAACAACTACATCGGATTCAAACGAATCAATGCCCCTGTGCAACAATGCTGCGGATGTTATTTCTAAAAGTGTGATAGTTGATATTAAAAATATAGACAGCATGGTAAAAATGAAAGGAACGAGTTGTCGATGAATGGCAAAAGGGCTTCCAATATCAATCTACTTGGGAGGACTTTACCATTTCTGAAGTGTAAGTCGGTTGTAAAGACGAAACTGTTCTTAAAATGTTGATCTAAGAGTTAGAACAGCAACATGCCGGGTTAGAACAGCAACATGCCGGGTTAGAACAGCAACATGCCGGGTTAGAACAGCAACATGCCGGGTTAGAACAGCAACATGCCGGGTTAGAACAGCAACATGCCGGGTTAGACCAGCAAGATGGCAGGTTAGACCAGCAAGATGGCAGGTTAGACCAGCAAGATGGCAGGTTAGAACAGCAAGATGCCAAGTAAGAACAGCAAGATGGCAGGTTAGAACAGCAGGATGCCGGGTTAGAACAGCAACATGCCGGGTTAGAACAGCAACATGCCGAGTTAGAACAGCAACATGCCGGGTTAGAACAGCAACATGCCGAGTTAGAACAGCAACATGCCGGGTTAGACCAGCAAGATGGCAGGTTAGACCAGCAAGATGGCAGGTTAGACCAGCAAGATGGCAGGTTAGAACAGCAAGATGCCAAGTAAGAACAGCAAGATGGCAGGTTAGAACAGCAGGATGCCGGGTTAGAACAGCAACATGCCGGGTTAGAACAGCAACATGCCGGGTTAGAACAGCAAGATGTGGGGTTAGAACAGCAAGATATGGGGTTAGAACAGCAAGATTCCGGGTTAGAACAGCAAGATGCCGGGTTAGAACAGCAACATGCCGGGTTAGAACATCAAGATGTGGGGTTAGAACATCAAGATGCCGGGTTAGAACAGCAAGATGGCAGGTTAGAACAGCAAGATGTGGGGTTAGAACAGCAAGATGGCAGGTTAGAACAGCAAGATGCCGGGTTAGAACAGCAAAATGCCGGGTTAGAACAGCAAGATGTGGGGTTAGAACATCAAGATGCCGGGTTAGAACAGCAACATGCCAAGTAAGAACAGCAAGATGCCAAGGAAGAACAGCAAGATGCCAAGTAAGAACAGCAAGATGCCGGGTTAGAATAGGCAAGATGTGGGGTTAGAACAGCAAGATGGCAGGTTAGAACAACAAGATGTGGGGTTAGAACAGCAAGATGGCAGGTTAGAACAGCAAGATGCCGGGTTAGAACAGCAAGATGCCGGGTTAGAACAGCAAGATGTGGGGTTAGAACATCAAGATGCCGGGTTAGAACAGCAACATGCCAAGTAAGAACAGCAAGATGCCAAGGAAGAACAGCAAGATGCCAAGTAAGAACAGCAAGATGCCGGGTTAGAACAGCAAGATGTGGGGTTAGAACAGCAAGATGGCAGGTTAGAACAGCAACATGCCGGGTTAGAACAGCAAAATGCCGGGTTAGAACAGCAAGATGCCGGGTTAGAACAGCAAGATGGCAGGTTAGAACAGCAGGATGCCGGGTTAGAACAGCAAGATGGCAGGTTAGAACAGCAGGATGCCGGGTTAGAACAGCAACATGCCGGGTTAGAACAGCAAAATGCCGGGTTAGACCAGCAAGATGCCAGGTTAGAACAGCAGGATGCCGGGTTAGAACAGCAAGATGGCAGGTTAGAACAGCAAGATGCCGGGTTAGAACAGCAAGATGGCAGGTTAGAACAGCAGGATGCCAGGTTAGAACAGCAAGATGGCAGGTTAGAACAGCAGGATGCCGGGTTAGAACAGCAACATGCCGAGTTAGAACAGCAAAATGCCGGGTTAGACCAGCAAGATGCCAGGTTAGAACAGCAGGATGCCGGGTTAGAACAGCAAGATGGCAGGTTAGAACAGCAGGATGCCGGGTTAGAACAGCAACATGCCGGGTTAGAACAGCAAAATGCCGGGTTAGAACAGCAACATGCCGAGTTAGAACAGCAAAATGCCGGGTTAGACCAGCAAGATGCCAGGTTAGAACAGCAGGATGCCGGGTTAGAACAGCAAGATGGCAGGTTAGAACAGCAAGATGCCGAGTTAGAACAGCAAGATGCCGGGTTAGAACAGCAAGATGCCTAGTTAGAACAGCAAGATGCAAAGATAGAAGAGCAAGATGCCGGGTTAGAACAGCAAGATGCCGAGTTAGAACAGCAAGATGCCGAGTTAGAAAAGCAAGATGCAAAGATAGAAAAGCAAGATGCCGGGTTAGAACAGCAAGATGCCTGGTTAGGAAAGGAAGATGCCAGGTTAGAACAGCAGGGTGCCAGGTTAGAACAGCAAGATGCTGGTACAGAAAAGCAAGATGCCAGGTTAGGTTGTGTTATTGGTGTCTGTTGTGCACTTTGATGTGTTATTGGTGTCTGTTGTGCACTTTGGTTGTGTTATTGGTGTCTGTTGTGCACTTTGGTTGTGTTATTGGCGTCTGTTGTGCACATGGGTTGTGTTATTGGTGTCTGTTGTGCACATGGGTTGTGTTATTGGTGTCTGTTGTGCACTTTGGTTGTGTTATTGGTGTCTGTTGTGCAAATGGGTTGTGTTATTGGTGTCTGTTGTGCACATGGGTTGTGTTATTGGTGTATCTTGTGCACTTTGGTTGTGTTATTGGTGTCTCTTGTGCACTTGGGTTGTGTTATTGGTGTCTCTTGTGCACTTTGGTTGTGTTATTGGTGTCTGTTGTGCACTTGGGTTGTGTTATTGGTGTCTGTTGTGCACTTTGGTTGTGTTATTGGTGTCTGTTGTGCACTTTGGTTGTGTTATTGGTGTATGTTGTGCACTTTGGTTGTGTTATTGGTGTCTCTTGTGCACTTTGGTTGTGTTAGTTGTGTTATTGGTGTCTGTTGTGCACTTTGGTTGTGTTATTGGTGTCTGTTGTGCACTTGGGTTGTGTTATTGGTGTCTGTTGTGCACTTTGGTTGTGTTATTGGTATCTGTTGTGCACATGGGTTGTGTTATTGGTGTCTGTTGTGCACTTTGGTTGTGTTATTGGTGTCTCTTGTGCACTTGGGTTGTGTTATTGGTGTCTGTTGTGCACTTGAGTTGTGTTATTGGTGTCTCTTGTGCACTTGGGTTGTGTTATTGGTGTCTGTTGTGCACTTGGGTTGTGTTATTGGTGTCTGTTGTGCACATCGGTTGTGTTATTGGTGTCTGTTGTGCACTTTGGTTGTGTTATTGGTGTCTCTTGTGCACTTTGGTTGTGTTATTAGTGTCTGTTGTGCACTTGGGTTGTGTTATTGGTGTCTGTTGTGCAAATCGGTTGTGTTATTGGTTTCTGTTGTGCACTTCGGTTGTGTTATTGGTGTATGTTGTGCACTTGGGTTGTGTTATTGGTGTCTGTTGTGCAATTTGGTTGTGTTATTGGTGTCTCTTGTGCACTTCGGTTGGGTTATTGGTGTCTGTTGTACACTTGGGTTGTGTTATTGGTGTCTGTTGTGCACATCGGTTGTGTTATTGGTGTCTGTTGTGCACTTTGGTTGTGTTATTGGTGTCTGTTGTACACTTGGGTTGTGTTATTGGTGTATGTTGTGCACTTGGGTTGTGTTATTGGTGTATGTTGTGCACTTGGGTTGTGTTATTGGTGTATGTTGTGCACTTGGGTTGTGTTATTGGTGTCTGTTGTGCACTTGGGTTGTGTTATTGGTGTATGTTGTGCACTTGGGTTGTGTTATTGGTGTATGTTGTGCACTTGGGTTGTGTTATTGGTGTCTGTTGTGCACTTTGGTTGCGTTATTGGTGTCTGTTGTGCACTTCTGTTGTGTTATTAGTGTCTGTTGTGCACTTTGGTTGTGTTATTGGTGTCTGTTGTGCACTTGGGTTGTGTTATTGGCGTCTGTTGTGCACTTTGGTTGTGTTATTGGTGTCAGTTGTGCACTTGGGTTGTGTTATTGGTGTCTGTTGTGCACATGGGTTGTGTTATTGGTGTATGTTGTGCACATGGGTTGTGTTATTGGTGTCTCTTGTGCACTTTGGTTGTGTTATTGGTGTCTGTTGTTCACTAGGGTTGTGTTAATGATGTCTGTTGTGCACTTGGGTTGCGTTATTGGTGTCTGTTGTGCACTTTGGTTGTGTTATTGGTTGTCTGTTGTGCACTTGGGTTGCGTTATTGGTGTCTGTTGTGCACTTTGGTTGTGTTATTGGTGTCTGTTGTGCACATGGGTTGTGTTATTGGTGTCTGTTGTGCACTTGGGTTGTGTTATTGGTGTCTGTTGTGCACTTGGGTTGCGTTATTGGTGTCTGTTGTGCACTTTGGTTGTGTTATTGGTGTCTGTTGTGCACTTTGGTTGCGTTATTGGTGTCTGTTGTGCACTTTGGTTGTGTTATTGGTGTCTGTTGTGCACTTTGGTTGTGTTATTGGTGTCTGTTGTGCACTTGGGTTGTGTTATTGGCGTCTGTTGTGCACTTTGGTTGTGTTATTGGCGTCTGTTGTGCACTTGGGTTGTGTTATTGGTGTCTGTTGTGCACTTGGGTTGTGTTATTGGTGTCTGTTGTGCACATGGGTTGTGTTATTGGTGTCTCTTGTGCACTTTGGTTGTGTTATTGGTGTATGTTGTGCACTTTGGTTGTGTTATTGGTGTCTCTTGTGCACTTTGGTTGTGTTATTGGTGTCTGTTGTTCACTAGGGTTGTGTTAATGGTGTTTCTTGTGCACTTGGGTTGTGTTATTGGTGTCTGTTGTGCACTTGGGTTGCGTTATTGGTGTCTGTTGTGCACTTTGGTTGTGTTATTGGTGTCTGTTGTGCACTTGGGTTGTGTTATTGGTGTCTGTTGTGCACTTGGGTTGCGTTATTGGTGTCTGTTGTGCACTTTGGTTGTGTTATTGGTGTCTGTTGTGCACTTGGGTTGCGTTATTGGTGTCTGTTGTGCACTTTGGTTGTGTTATTGGTGTCTGTTGTGCACATGGGTTGTGTTATTGGTGTCTGTTGTGCACTTGGGTTGTGTTATTGGTGTCTGTTGTGCACTTGGGTTGCGTTATTGGTGTCTGTTGTGCACTTTGGTTGTGTTATTGGTGTCTGTTGTGCACTTTGGTTGCGTTATTGGTGTCTGTTGTGCACTTTGGTTGTGTTATTGGTGTCTGTTGTGCACTTTGGTTGTGTTATTGGTGTCTGTTGTGCACTTGGGTTGTGTTATTGGCGTCTGTTGTGCACTTTGGTTGTGTTATTGGCGTCTGTTGTGCACTTGGGTTGTGTTATTGGTGTCTGTTGTGCACATGGGTTGTGTTATTGGTGTCTCTTGTGCACTTTGGTTGTGTTATTGGTGTATGTTGTGCACTTTGGTTGTGTTATTGGTGTCTCTTGTGCACTTTGGTTGTGTTATTGGTGTCTGTTGTTCACTAGGGTTGTGTTAATGGTGTTTCTTGTGCACTTGGGTTGCGTTATTGGTGTCTGTTTTGCACTTTGGTTGTGTTATTGGTGTCTGTTGTGCACTTGGGTTGCGTTATTGGTGTCTGTTGTGCACTTTGGTTGTGTTATTGGTGTCTGTTGTGCACATGGGTTGTGTTATTGGTGTCTGTTGTGCACTTGGGTTGTGTTATTGGTGTCTGTTGTGCACTTTTTTTGTGTTATTGGTGTTTGTTGTGCACATGGGTTGTGTTATTGGTGTCTGTTGTGCACTTTTTTGTGTTATTGGTGTTTGTTGTGCACTTTGGTTGTGTTATTGGTGTCTATTTTGCACATGGGTTGTGTTATTGGTGTCTGTTGTGCACATGGGTTGAGTTGTTGGTGTCTTGTGCACATGGGTTGTGTTATTGGTGTCTGTTGTGCACTTTGATGTGTTATTGGTGTCTGTTGTGCACTTGGGTCGTGTTATTGGTGTCTGTTGTTCACTAGGGTTGTGTTAATGGTGTCTGTTGTGCTCTATGGCTGTGTTATTGGTGTCTGTTGTGCTCTAGGGTTGTGTCATTGTGATCAAGGCCCGGCCGTGTTCTTGCAATCGCTCAACATTTTGTTCTCTGTGTCACTTATGGTGCCACTTCAAAAGATTAACACGAAATGTGTGTGCTATGTTTGTGTGTATGTGTTTGTGTGTGTGTGTGTGTGTGTGTGTGTGTGTGTGTGTGTGTGTGTGTGTGTGTGTGTGTGTGTGTGTGTGTGTGTGTGTGTGTGTGTGTGTCTGTATGTGGAGTGGAGTGGGGATTGTGGCACAGAGAGAGAGAGAGAAGGGATGAGAGATAATTAAAAAATATAAATCAGTTCTATCACAGCGTGTCAAACTGATGTGGAGAGAGAACGTGACGAGATACATGTCTCAAACATTTACCCGTGTTTGGTGCTGAAAAAAGCGTATATCAAAAGCAGGGCGAATATTGGGTGGCACGTAGATTAAGCAAATTCATAAACTACTTCTTCAAATGGCATGGATGCATTAAACCAAACGAATATGACACGTGCAACATCAAGCACGCACGTGAGTAATATAGTGTATGAGTTCAACGAACATTTTGTGTTTGAAAGGTATTTTATCACAAGCATCGAGACATTTATTGACTCTGATCGCGTTAGGACAGCAGACACGATGGAAGTTACAAACACGCACGCACGCACGCACGCACGCACGCACGCACGCACTTAAGGAGACCAAATACAGGATCCCCCCACACTCCCCCAGAACGAGGAGAGACGGTCTAGGAACGATAACTCTATGGAGACTCCGGTCGGACATGTATTGACTGTGGACAACAGCCGCGGTTATAGATTTTCTCATGAATGACACTCAAACGACACGACTGATTTTCCCTCCAAAGCACTTAGCTACATACACTGTTCCAGACCCGTGCCTGATAATGCCTACTTTATTGCAACCAGCACAGAAATAATGACCAGTGCCATGTAACGTCATCATCAGAATAGGACAACTAGAGGCAACCATCATGTGTAGTTAGGCGCTATGTTGCATCGATATCAGTCACAAATCTTATGGTATTATACTAAATCGTTTTGTGCTATTTCCAGTTGTAACACTAAAAACTTATTCTATTTTTACGGATTTATTTAATTCTCGTACAGTCAAGTCTCGTTAATCCGACACTCGGCTTTATCCGACACAAATGATGGGAACCGATTGATTCAGCGCTATTTAGTCCCGTTAATCCGACATTCTCGCACTCCGACTCCGACACACCTAATTTGCAACGAATTACCGAAATCACGCATTAATCAGTCTCGTTAATCCGACACAGTGATCAGCGTACTCCGTGGTCATCTGCCCGCGAGTACACAACCCCGTGTTTTGACACGCACTGGCTGCAGAGATTAACTTAACAATTAACAGGAAAAGCTTTTCAAACCTGTTTGTACAAAGCTATACAAATGTAGTTTACAAATTGAAGCCAGATAAATGTGCATGAAGCCAGTTTAAAATACGAACAGGTATATAAAACATGGTCGACTGGTATGTAAACAAGAAAGCATGGATGACTTCATTAATATTCAAAGCCTGGCTACTGATCATGGATCGGCAAATGCGATTGGAGCGACACCACGTGGTATTGGGATACGCCCCATCCCATGCTACTGTCGACACAACTAATGTGAAATGTCACTTTTGTATATAACATTTTTCTCGTCAGGGCTCAAGTGACGTCACCAGAGTAATGTTTTAAACAAAGATGTCGTAATGTGGCATCGCGACCTTCTACCATTAGAATAGAACTTACAGGATGACCTTCACTAAACCGACTGCCAAACCTATTCATAGCCTGGATGATTCGTCGTCATAGTTGGCGTTTCGTACACCAAACATGGAGCTACTGGCGTCTCGGGTGAAACTGCGTGTGTAGCCTCGCTTAACCTCAGCTTTGTTAATTCGGCCATCAGAATATCGGCCTACATTCCAATCACGGCTAGGTGAGAGGACCTCTATATCTCCCACATTCCTACTCACGATGTAATAAGAATACCACATGACACACATTCCTACTCACGATGTAATGAGAGGACCTCTATATCTCCCACATCCCTACTCACGATGTAATGAGAGGACCTCTATATCTCCCACATTCCTACTCACGATGTAATGAGAGTACCACATGACACACATTCCTACTCACGGTGTAACGAGAGGACCTCTATATCTCCCACATTCCTACTCACGGTGTAATGAGAGGACCTCTATATCTCCCACATTCCTACTCACGGTGTGATGAAAGGACCTCTATATCTCCCACATTCCTACACACGGTGTAACGAGAGGACCTCTATATCTCCCACATTCCTACTCACGGTGTAATGAGAGGACCTCTATATCTCCCATATTCCTACTCACGGTGTAATGAGAGGACCTCTATATCTCCCACATTCCTACTCACGGTGTAATGAGAGGACCTCTATATCTCCCACATTCCTACTCACGGTGTAATGAGAGGACCTCTATATCTCCCACATTCCTACTCACGATGTGATAAGAGGACATCTATATCTCCCACATTCCTACTCACGGTGTAATGAGAGGACCTCTATATCTCCCACATTCCTACACACGGTGTAACGAGAGGACCTCTATATCTCCCACATTCCTACTCACGGTGTAATGAGAGGACCTCTATATCTCCCACATTCCTACTCACGGTGTAATGAGAGGACCTCTATATCTCCCACATTCCTACTCACGGTGTAATGAGAGGACCTCTATATCTCCCACATTCCTACTCACGGTGTAATGAGAGGACCTCTATATCTCCCATATTCCTACTCACGGTGTAATGAGAGGACCTCTATATCTCCCACATTCCTACTCACGGTGTAATGAGAGGACCTCTATATCTCCCACATTCCTACTCACGATGTGATGAGAGGGCATCTATATCTCCCACATTCCTACTCACGGTGTAATGAGAGTACCACATGACATACATTCCTACTCACGGTGTAATGAGAGGACTTATATATCTCCCACATTCCTGCACACGGTGTAATGAGAGTACCACATGACATACATTCCTACTCACGGTGTAATGAAAGGACCTATATATCTCCCACATCCCTACTCACGGTGTAATGAGAGGACCTCTATATCTCCCACATTCCTACTTATGATGTAATGAGAGGACCTCTATATCCCCCACATTCCTACTCACGATGTGATGAGAGGACATCTATATCTCCCACATTCCTACTCACGGTGTAATGAGAGGACCTCTATATCTCCCACATTCCTACTCACGGTGTAATGAGAGGACCTCTATATCTCCGACATTCCTACTCACGGTGTGATGAAAGCACCTCTATATCTCCCACATTCCTACTCACGGTGTAATGAGAGGACCTCTATATCTCCCACATTCCTACTCACGGTGTAATGAGAGGACCTCTATATCTCCCACATTCCTACTCACGATGTAATGAGAGTACCACATGACATACATTCCTACTCACGGTGTAATGAAAGGACCTATATATCTCCCACATTCCTGCACACGATGTAATGAGAGTACCACATGACATACATTCCTACTCACGGTGTAATGAAAGGACCTATATATCTCCCACATCCCTACTCACGGTGTAATGAGAGGACCTCTATATCTCCCACATTCCTACTTATGATGTAATGAGAGGACCGCTATATCCCCCACATTCCTACTCTCGATGTAATGAGAGGACCTCTATTTCCCCTACATTCCTACTCACGATGTGATGAGAGGACCTCTATATCTCCTACATTCCTACTCACGATGTAATGAGAGGACCTCTATTTCCCCTACATTCCTACTCTCGATGTAATGAGAGGACCTCTATAGCCCCCACATTCCTACTCTCGATGTAATGAGAGGACCTCTATATCTCCTACATTCCTACTCACGATGTGATGAGAGGACATCTATATCTCCCACATTCCTACTCACGATGTAATGAGAGGACCTCTATATCTCCCACATTCCTACTCACGATGCAATGAGAGGACCTCTATATCTTCCACATTCCTACTCACGGTGTAATGAGAGGACCTCTATATCTCCCACATTCCTACTCACGATGTAATGAGAGGACCTCTATATCCCCTACATTCCTACTCACGGTGTAATGAGAGGACCTCTATATCCCCCACATTCCTACTCACGATGCAATGAGCGGACCTCTATATCCCCCACATTCCTACTCACGGTGTAATGAGAGGACCTCAAAATCTCCCACATTCCTACTCACGGTGTAATGAGAGGACCCCAAATCTCCCACATTCCTACTCACGATGTGATGAGAGGACATCTATATCTCCCACATTCCTACTCACAGTGTAATTAGAGGACCTCTATATCTCCCACATTCCTACTCACGATGTAATGAGAGGACCTCTATATCTCCCACATTCCTACTCACGATGTGATGAGAGGACATCTATATCTCCCACATTCCTACTCACGGTGTAATGAGAGGACCTCTATATCTCCCACATTCCTACTCACGGTGTAATGAGAGGACCTCTATATCTCCTACATTCCTACTCACGATGTGATGAGAGGACATCTATATCTCCCACATTCCTACTCACAGTGTAATTAGAGGACCTCTATATCTCCCACATTCCTACTCACGATGTAATGAGAGTACCACATGACATACATTCCTACTCACGATGTAATGAGAGGACCTCTATATCTCCCACATCCCTACTCACGGTGTAACGAGAGGACCTCTATATCTCCCACATCCCTACTCACGATGTAATGAGAGGACATCTATATCTCCCACATCCCTACTCACGATGTAATGAGAGGACATCTATATCCCCTACATTCCTACTCACGGTGTAATGAGAGGACCTCTATATCCCCTACATTCCTACTCACGATGTAATGAGATTACCACGGGACACACATTCCTATTCGTGACTTAATTAGGGAGCCAACAGCTTTCTCCATATTCCTATTACAGCTTGATAACCTTGCCTATATTCCTACTCACGGCTTAATGAAACACCAATAGTATTATCCATATTCCTTTTCACAGCTTAATGAGAGAACCAAAGCTATTGCACACACTCCCACTGATGACTTAATTAGAGAACCAATAACATGTCTTGAAAGGGAACCACGAAATCCACACAATCCTTTTCCAGTTGACGAGTGAATCATTGGCCTTAATGCCTTGTTAACCCTTCATCACAGTACAGTGTACATCTGCACGTTCCTCTTCTCAACTTCGTGAAAGCACAAACAATATCGACTCGACTCTACTCACAACCTTTTGAAACCTCATATGCCATCGTGACATAATATCACGAAATATCATCGCTGCATTTCTATTCATAAATTTATGAAAGCACAAAACATCGCTTGTAATGATATTCAGAATAATCAAGTAGAATACATATTTGTTATCACAACTTCGGATGCCATGAAAAGTACACACTAACAACTGACTTAAAGGAAGAAGCATACTCGTGCCTCAGTTCCGATAAGATGAACGTTCTCATCTATGTGAGTAGCTATTCCTGTCAAGTATTCCGCTATTTATGTCAATTATTCAGCTATTTCTGTAAATCCTTCAGCTGTTCATGTCAAGTTGTCAACTATTCCTGTCAAGTATTCCTATACCCGTCAAGTATTCCTATTCCTGTCAAGTATTCCTATTCCTGTCAAGTATTCCTATTCCTGTCAAGTATTCCTATTCCTGTCAAGTATTCCTATTCCTGTCAAGTATTCCTATTCCTGTCAAACGTTCCTATTCCTGTCAAGTATTCCTATTCCTGTCAAGTATTCCTATTCCTGTCGAGTATTCCTATTCCTGTCAAGTATTCTTATTCCTGTCAAGTAGTCAACTATTCCTGTCAAGTAGTCAACTATTCCTGTCAAGTATTTCTATTCCAGTCAAGTACTCCTATTCCTGTCAAGTATTCCTATTCCTGTCAAGTAATTCCTATTCCTGTCAAGTAGTCAACTATTCCTGTCAAGTAGTCAACTATTCCTGTCGAGCATTCCTATTCCTGTCAAGTATTCCTATTCCTGTCAAGTAGTCCTATTCCTGTCAAGTATTCCTATTCCTGTCAAGTAGTCCTATTCCTGTCAAGTATTCCGCTATTCCTGTCAAGTATTCAGCTGTTCCTGTCAATAATTCCTATTCCAGTCAAGTATTCCGCTATTCCTGTCAAGTATTCCGCTGTTCCTGTCAATAATTCCTATTCCAGTCAAGTATTCCGCTATACCTGTCAAGTATTCAGCTGTTCCTGTCAATAATTCCTATTCCTGTCAAGTATTCCGCTATTCCTGTCAAGTATTCAGCTGTTCCTGTCAATAATTCCTATTCCAGTCAAGAATTCCGCTATTCCTGTCAAGTATTCAGCTGTTCCTGTCAATAATTCCTATTCCAGTCAAGTATTCCGCTATTCCTGTCAAGTATTCCGCTGTTCCTGTCAATAATTCCTATTCCAGTCACGTATTCCGCTATTCCTGTCAAGTATTCAGCTGTTCCTGTCAATAATTCCTATTCCAGTCAAGTATTCCGGTATTCCTGCCAATCATTCTGCTATTCTTGTCAATTATTCCTATCGTGGTCGTAAGGGTAACAGGGCAAACTACTGGTGTGTGAGTGAGTGATTGTTTCACGCCGCACATAGCAAGATATTATTAAGTTATATCGTCTGGACTTCCACTCGGAACAGACATTACTACAGCTGTAGGCTGACGAAAATTCTAACAATGGAAACAACTTTCAGATCTTGCTGGCCAACGAACCCTGTCATACGTATGTGATCTTGTCTCAGATTTATTGTGCATTGAAGCCCTGATAAAGCCAAGAAGTCATAAACCGGACTCTTCACACAATGTACATAATAAGTCACGACGTACATAGTGCATTCAGCTTGTTTGTTTACAAGTAACGACGTGCATAGTGCATTCAGCTTGTTTCTCTACAAGTCACGACGTGCATAGTGCATTCAGCTTGTTTGTTTGCAAGTCACGACGTACATAGTGCATTCAGCTTGTTTGTTTACAAGTAACGACGTACATAGTGCATTCAGCTTGTTTGTTTACAAGTAACGACGTGGATAGTGCATTCATTCTTTTTGTTTACAAGTCACGACGTACATAGTGCATTTAGTTTGTTTCTCTACAAGTCACGACGGGCATAGTGCATTCAGCTTGTTTCTCTACAAGTCACGACGTGCATAGTGCATTCAGTTTGTTTGTTTACAAGTCACGACGTACATAGTGCATTCAGCTTGTTTCTCTACAAGTCACGACGTACATAGTGCATTCAGTTTGTTTGTTTACAAGTCACGACGTACATAGTGCATTCAGCTTGTTTGTTTACAAGTAACGACGTGCATAGTGCATTCAATTTGTTTGTTTACAAGTCACGACGTACATAGTGCATTCAGCTTCTTTCTCTACAAGTCACGACGTACATAGTGCATTCAGCTTGTTTGTTTACAAGTCACGACGTGCATAGTGCATTCAGCTTGTTTCTCTACAAGTCACGACGTGCATAGTGCATTCAGCTTGTTTGTTTACAAGTCACGACGTGCATAGTGCATTCAGCTTGTTTGTTTACAAGTCACGACGTACATAGTGCATTCAGCTTGTTTCTCTACAAGTCACGACGTACATAGTGCATTCAGCTTGTTTGTTTACAAGTAACGACATGCATAGTGCATTCAGCTTGTTTCTCTACAAGTCACGACGTGCATAGTGCATTCAGCTTGTTTGTTTACAAGTTACGACGTACATAGTGCATTCAGCTTGTTTCTCTACAAGTCACGACGTACATAGTGCATTCAGCTTGTTTGTTTACAAGTCACGACGTGCATAGTGCGTTCAGTTTGTTTGTGTACAAGTCACGACGTACATAGTGCGTTCAGCTTGTTTGTTTACAAGTCACGACGTACATAGTGCGTTCAGCTTGTTTCTCTACAAGTCACGACGTACATAGTGCATTCAGCTTGTTTCTCTACAAGTCACGACGTGCATAGTGCATTCAGCTTGTTTGTTTACAAGTTACGACGTACATAGTGCATTCAGCTTGTTTCTCTACAAGTCACGACGTACATAGTGCATTCAGCTTGTTTGTTTACAAGTCACGACGTGCATAGTGCGTTCAGTTTGTTTGTGTACAAGTCACGACGTACATAGTGCGTTCAGCTTGTTTGTTTACAAGTCACGACGTACATAGTGCGTTCAGCTTGTTTGTTTACAAGTTACGACGTACATAGTGCATTCAGCTTGTTTCTCTACAAGTCACGACGTACATAGTGCATTCAGCTTGTTTGTTTACAAGTCACGACGTGCATAGTGCGTTCAGTTTGTTTGTGTACAAGTCACGACGTACATAGTGCGTTCAGCTTGTTTGTTTACAAGTCACGACGTACATAGTGCGTTCAGCTTGTTTGTTTACAAGTCACGACGTACATAGTGCATTCAGCTTGTTTCTCTACAAGTCACGACGTACAAAGTGCATTCAGCTTGTTTCTCTACAAGTCACGACGTACATAGTGCATTCAGTTTGTTTCTCTACAAGTCACGACGTACATAGTGCAGTCAGCTTTTTTCTCTACAAGTCACGACGTACATAGTGCATTCAGCTTGTTTGTTTACAAGTTACGACGTACATAGTGCATTCAGCTTGTTTCTCTACAAGTCACGACGTACATAGTGCATTCAGCTTGTTTGTTTACAAGTCACGACGTACATAGTGCGTTCAGTTTGTTTGTTTACAAATCACGACGTACATAGTGCATTCAGCTTGTTTGTTTACAAGTTACGACGTACATAGTGCATTCAGCTTGTTTCTCTACAAGTCACGACGTGCATAGTGCATTCAGCTTGTTTGTTTACAAGTCACGACGTACATAGTGCATTCAGTTTGTTTGTTTACAAGTCACGACGTACATAGTGCATTCAGCTTGTTTCTCTACAAGTCACGACGTACATAGTGCATTCAGCTTGTTTGTTTCTCTACAAAACACGACGTACATAGTGCAGTCAGCTTGTTTGTTTACAAGTCACGACGTACATAGTGCATTCAGTTTGTTTCTCTACAAGTCACGACGTACATAGTGCATTCAGTTTGTTTCTCTACAAGTCACGACGTACATAGTGCATTCAGCTTGTTTCTCTACAAGTCACGACGTACATAGTGCATTCAGCTTGTTTCTCTACAAGTCACGACGTACATAGTTCAGTCAGCTTGTTTCTCTACAAGTCACGACGTACATAGTGCATTCAGCTTGTTTCTCTACAAGTCACGACGTACATAGTGCATTCAGCTTGTTTCTCTACAAGTCACGACGTACATAGTGCATTCAGTTTGTTTCTCTACAAGTCACGACGTACATAGTGCAGTCAGCTTGTTTGTTTACAAGTCACGACGTACATAGTGCATTCAGCTTGTTTCTCTACAAGTCACGACGTACATAGTGCATTCAGTTTGTTTCTCTACAAGTCACGACGTACATAGTGCAGTCAGCTTGTTTGTTTACAAGTCACGACGTGCATAGTGCGTTCAGTTTGTTTGTTTACAAGTCACGACGTACATAGTGCGTTCAGTTTGTTTGTTTACAAGTCACGACGTACATAGTGCATTCAGCTTTTTTGTTTACAAGTTACGACGTACATAGTGCATTCAGCTTGTTTCTCTACAAGTCACGACGTGCATAGTGCATTCAGCTTGTTTGTTTACAAGTAACGACGTGCATAGTGCATTCGGTTTGTTTGTTTACAAGTCACGATGTACATAGTGCATTCAGCTTGTTTCTCTACAAGTCACGACGTACATAGTGCAGTCAGCTTGTTTGTTTACAAGTCACGACGTACATAGTGCAGTCAGCTTGTTTCTCTACAAGTCACGACGTACATAGTGCATTCAGCTTGTTTCTCTACAAGTCACGACGTACATAGTGCGTTCAGCTTGTTTGTTTACAAGTTACGACGTACATAGTGCATTCAGTTTGTTTGTTTACAAGTCACGACGTACATAGTGCAGTCAGCTTGTTTGTTTACAAGTTACGACGTACATAGTGCATTCAGCTTGTTTCTCTACAAGTCACAACGTGCATAGTGCATTCAGCTTGTTTGTTTACAAGTAACGACGTGCATAGTGCATTCAGTTTGTTTGTTTACAAGTCACGACGTACATAGTGCATTCAGCTTGTTTCTCTACAAGTCACGACGTACATAGTGCAGTCAGCTTGTTTGTTTACAAGTCACGACGTACATAGTGCAGTCAGCTTGTTTCTCTACAAGTCACGACGTACATAGTGCGTTCAGCTTGTTTCTCTACAAGTCACGACGTACATAGTGCGTTCAGTTTGTTTGTTTACAAGTCACGACGTACATAGTGCATTCAGCTTGTTTGTTTACAAGTTACGACGTACATAGTGCATTCAGCTTGTTTCTCTACAAGTCACGACGTACATAGTGCATTCAGCTTGTTTCTCTACAAGTCACGACGTCCGTAGTGCATTCAGCTTGTTTGTTTACAAGTCACGACGTACATAGTGCATTCAGCATGTTTCTATACAAGAGATCTGCTGTGCGGCGGCAGGCAACAAACGCTTATTTTTTATGCAAACTGTGCGAGTGACGGTAGAGCAGGACATGCTTTCCGCTTCAGCGAACACCTGGTGTCTTCTCTGATTTTCTATGGTCCATTCATATACTTTTCACAGCTATTTTTTCCTTTACGCCAAATAGAATCTGTTTCGGTGGATAATCTAGACTGCTTATTCTCATGCGGTGACAATTTATACATATCTTTTATGAATTTATACCATGTGGGGACTCGGTTTACGCCGTTGTTGATTGTTGCTCATTATATCAACCACTTGTTTGCTTGGCCCTGGTTCTACCCACCGCCATGATAGTGTTTGAATATTGATGACCGCAACGTAAAACAATAAATATTATATACATTTTTTTAAATATCTTATTGCAGCACATCTCACGTAACAATGAAATTTTAAATAATATACATGCTCCTACCTGATAGAGCCCTCGTGAACGTCACTACCTGAAACGTCAACGTGTACAACATCACCATCTCCACGACCCGCGCCATCGTCAGCATGTTATAAAAGTGGAAACTGACACAACTCTTCCATCGAAAGAAAACCTAAGTCGGTATTAATCACCATCCCTCACTCAAGTCTCGCGGGATCTCATCACATATGAGTTAATCCCTTGTCTTTTTATTTCTTCACAACTCCAAAATGAACTTTCAATGATTCCGCTCCTCTATGCCCGCCCAAACACAATCCCCACTCCATTACCTTCAAGCGTGGCTTTGTTGTGTGATCGATAGCGCGGTACAGCACACCTAGACTGAGGGACCTATAGCTGGGATACAATCACATCTGCATCTGCTTATCTTCGTATTCCGTTTTACAATCCCCTGTGGTAGGCGTGGGTGTGCGAGCTGGCCATACAATCCCCTGTGGTAGGCGTAGGTGTGCGAGCTGGCCATGCGTGACACTGCTGACACGTCACAATGGTGAAATGAGTGAGAGCCGACTTGTGTCAGTTCAGTTACATTTGTCTGAGAGTGAGTGAGTGAGTGAGTTGGGTTTAACGCCGCTTTTAACAGTGTTCCAGTTATATCACGGCGTGTCAGCTTAATGTTGGAGGAAAGCCCGAAGTGATGCAGGTCTCAGACGTTTACCACTTCGGTGAAACCCACGAGCACGAGTATGGTGTTGACAAACCTAGAAACATAATAGGGGCGAACCGGGATTCGAACCCACAATCAGAGGTTTCTGGCGTGCCCAAGGGACGCAACTCTGCACAGCGAGCCCGTGCCCCCCATTTGTCTGAGAACACTTTGGGGATTCTGTGTAGAACCCTTTGGGGGTTTCTGGGTTGAACCCTCTGAGAATTCCGGGTAGAACCCTTTGGGGATTCCGGGTAGACCCCTCTGGGGATTCCGGGTAGAACCCTTTGGGGTTTCTGGGTAGAACCCTCTGTGGATTCCGGGTAGAACCCTCTGGGGTTTCCGGGTAGAACCCTTTGGGGTTTCCGGGTTGAACCCTCTGAGGATCCCGGGTAGAACCCTCTGGGGTTTCCGGGTAGAAACCTCTGGGGATTCCGGGTAGAACCCTTTGGGGTTTCCGGGTTGAACCCTCTGAGGATTCCGGGTAGAAACCTTTGGGGATTCCGGGTAGAACCCTTTGGGGTTTCTGGGTTGAACCCTCTGGGGATTCCGGGTAGAACCCTTTGGGGCTTCTGGGTTGAACCCTCTGGGGATTACGGGTAGAACCCTTTGGGGTTTCTTGGTTGATCCCTCTGGGGATTCCGGATAGAACCCCAACCCTGAATATGTTCGCACCATTCAACCATCTTTAGATTATTCCATTTTGCAACATCCATTGATTAAGGTGAGACTGCGGGAGTTGGAACACACTGCGTGTACAATTGTGTCGAGCACCACAGAATTAGATAAATAGTCCATTTGGAAGTGATATTCATTCAGTGATTGACCACTAGAGCCCAATTACTGAATCAATTACTTCCGAATGGACACAACTGTGTTTCTATTCACAAGATGTATTTGTCCTTTGTGAATTGTCTCCACTGACGTCATGAAGGACCGACTATTGAGATTGTTTCGTAAAATATATACGTTCCAGAAAACTCTATAAAATTATTATTTGTCTTCTGGGTTTAAAAGAACAAAACATCTTCGCTGAGCATGCCGGTTGTCCTTAACAAAATGTGTTGTGAATTGCTTTTTTAGACTCTTTTCACAGAACAAATACATGTGTTGTAACAATATCAGGTCACTAACAAAAATCCCAAACCAGCCAAGACTATGAAGTGGTGGGTCACTTATTTTGTTTTTTGTTTGCTTAATCCAGATACAAATCCTCAAATCCACATGTAAGGTATTTCGTGACAGCAATAGGAAATGCGGAATTCTACGTGTTCTCGTGAATCATTACAAAGGTAAAGACACCAGGTGTTCATGTGAGTGAGTGTCTGGTCGTGTCCGGGACAACCATTGTACAAGTCGTACGTTGAGGTAAAGACACCAGGTGTTCATGTGAGTGAGTGTCTGGTCGTGTCTCGGACTGCCATTGTACAAGTCGTACGTTGAGGTAAAGACACCAGGTGTTTATATGAGTGAGTGTCTGGTCGTGTCCCGGACTACCATTGTACAGGTCGTACGTTGAAGTCAAGGTAATGAAACAGTATGCCCTGACAGAAATTCGGGCAATATTTCTTTCATATGTTATTTTCGGAAACCTCAAGCAAAGCTTTGTTTGCAGTTAAAGCATTGTTGGAATTGAAAATAAATTGATTTCTTTCCCCCACAGAAAACGTCAACGTCAGAAAATAACAGATTCCAAGACAAAATAGCGGTGGAAACTATATGAATGGATCAGTGAAAAATCAGTGATGACACCAGGTGTTCGCAGCAAGGGTAAGTATGTCCTGCCCTACCGAGAGCACCGCCACTCACACAATTTGCAATGAATACGATTAGTAACATATATGAATATAAGGACTTTCTTACCAATTGAACCAGTGGCTTCAGCCATCAAAGCATCTATGAGAAATAACGCTGACACGTACAGGTATTGTAGTCCCAGCGACATGACACTTGAAACAGATGCTATATTACTACATGTATGTTGTGCCTGGTCAGTGTGAGGACACCGTCGCCGGGTGATTCACACCGTGTGCCCTGATACTTGAAACAGATCCTACTATGTTGTGCCTGGTCAGTGTGAGGACACCGTCGCCGGGTGATTCACACCGTGTGCCCTGACACTTGAAACAGATCCTACTATGTTGTGCCTGGTCAGTGTGAGGACACCGTCGCCAGGTGACTTCTGACGGGTGGGGAAATCCACGTGGTGCCAGGTGGTTAGCTCAATATACATGTAGCTCGGTGCAGTGATAGCAACATATAATGTTTTCCTTTATAAGCATAAACCAACTTTTGAATTTTGGATAAATGCCTCGTATTGTTTCAACTAATACTTCAGTTAAAAGTTGCAGCTTGTTCCGTCTATCCATCTGATTATCTAATTTACATAATAATATATTGTTTCAGTACTGTTCCGTTGGAGACGCTAAATGTGGCTTTATTTTCTTTCCTTTAAATTGTGCTTGTCGCCTTGTTTGCTGTATATGATTACCAGACACAGGTACTGATGCTGTAATGATTAATAACTTCCTTGAATGGTGAAAATAACTCTTAACTGAGAATTAAAAGCCAAAAATTAATATATTTCTATTTCGGACAGTACTTTTGTTAATATGTTTCCCCGTGACTTTAAGCAATGTTCCTGGTTTTCTAGCAACATTCCTCGTTTTCTACTAAGTTTCCTGGTTTCCCAGGAATAGTCCTGGTGTTCTGGCAATATTCCATATTTTCTAGCAATATTCCTGATTTTCTAGGAATATCCCTGGTTTTCTAGGAATATGTCTGGTTTTCAGGTCATACCACGTTGAGAACGCCAAAATGGGCTTCACACTGTGTCCCCGTATGTGAAGTCTTTTTAACCACACGGCGTCACAAGACAGTACACATGTACTGAGAAAGACCAGCAGCTGACGGGGAATGACACTGGGATGCTATGTTTGTACATCACGACTACAGCAGAAGGGAGGGGGGTCCACTGAACATCTCTTGGGAGCCTCACGAGGGCTAGGACCCTGGCAGTGCAGCGGCTCACGTGATCAAGACCTGAGTTTACTTTGTCTGTTTTCAGGGGTCACGGGTGTCCTCGTTGAGTATAGAAAAATGATTCGCTGTCCAGAGTTGTCCTCCTTAGGTGTGTCAGGAACCTATGATGAAATCCCAAATTCACCCTGATTATGTTTCAAGGTAACCATCCCGCGCTCGTGGGTTTCGCCAAAGTGGTAGACATCTTAAACCTGCATCACTTCCGGCTTCACGCTGGCCCAGCCTCCCCAATGGGTGTCTTATGAATAGCGTGAAGGTTTATGTCGCTTTCAGCAACATTCCAACCATATGATGAGAGGGGAGACACAGAATAAGCTTCACACATTGTACAGGTATAGGGATTCCAACCTGTCTATTCAAAAAAAGCCGGGTGGTCGGGTAACCTAGTGACTAAAGCGTTCGTTCGTCACGCTGAAGGCCCTGTACCCCGCATTAGTACAATGCGTGAAGCCCATTTCTCGTGTCTCCCGCCGTGATATTGCAGCAATATCATACACACTCACTCACCCGAAACAAGTCAGCGCTTTTCCAATAACGCTGTCTCACTGTCCTTTACAGTGTCTGTGAGTGAGTGAGTGAGTGAGTGAGTGAGTGAGTATGGCTTTACGCCGCTTATAGCAATATTCCAGCAATATCACAGCGGGAGACACCATAAAAGGGCTTCAAACAGTGTACCCATGTCGGTAATCGAACCCGGGTCTTCGGCGTGACGAGCGAACACTTTAACAACTAGGCTACCCGACTGCCCCGCCCTTTTCAGTAAGGGTGACCTTTTTTTTCGCGGAATAATTCAAATTGTGTGCACGTTGTTGTAGGGGCACAGGACAGGAATACTAAAATGTCGATCAAAATAAACCCACTGATGATGTCCTGGACCAATTTAAATACGCATTACACGACTGATTTAATGATACACGTTTACTGTGACCTCGGGACAGAGTTTAAACCCGGGGACAAACATGAACACTGACTAAAACACTGCGGGCGCAGGGGAAATCGGACTCGACGTCAGTTTGATGACAGCCTGAACTCCGGGTCCTCACACTCGGTGTCGGTTCATCGAATTAATACAAGCGACAAACCCTTTCCATATTCATAATAAAAGGAAAGCAGAGTCCGTTGTACGATTCCGACTATATCAGATAGTGATGACATACCAGGTACCCCTAGGTTGGCACCCGTCACAAATACATGCAGTGGCAAGTCAAATGTTTACCCGGAAAACACGGGACCATATGTTGCAAGTCTAAATAGGGAACGTTAGTGGACATGTTGAATTTTGCAGTATTGTTGAAAATTAATTACAATGGCCTATGACGTCAGGATTGGCATCAATGGGTACCGGGTGTTCTCGGTGAAGCGGATAATGCTGACCCTTTTCGCGAACACCTGGTGTCATCACTCATTTCTCTTGTTCATTCATATCACATTCACCGCTGCTTTGCTCTTTACGCCCAATATAACTGAAATATAATAAAAACATATTTTTAGATTTCTTAATTTGAATTTGAGTAATTCATAAATATCATACAATTCCTGAACATGTTGAAATATAAACACAAAAAACAAAGGCATATAATAGATTTATGATGATTAATTTATGAACAGAAATCATTTTCCATGAATTAGAATCAAAATGCATTGTAATGCCGATATTGCATTCTCCGCAATAGGGGCGGTCGGGAAGCCTAGTGGTTAAAGCGTTCGCTCGTTACGCCGAAGACCCGGGTTCGATTCCCGATTTGGGTACAATGTGTGAAGCCCATTTCTGGTGTCCCCCGCCGTGATATTGCTGGAATATTGCTAAAAGCGGCGTAAAACCATACTCACTCACTCTCCGCAATACACAAATCAGAGTCATTGAAAAAGTGCATGAAGAGTCCATTAATGACACAGTAGTCAGGTAACACGTCATCAATAGCGAGTGTGACCACCCTGGGCATCCATGCACGCCAACACACGCCTCCTCATTGACGTCGTCAGTCGGCGGATAGCGTCAACACGAATCCTGTTCCATAAGTTCAATAGAGTCTGTTCAAGTTCCTGTCGGTTCGCTGGAGGCGGTACATGTTGTCTCAGCTGACGATCAAGATGATCCCAGAGATGTTCAATGGGGTTCATGTCTGGAGAACAAGGTGGCCAGGGCAATATGTTGACGTTAGTTCAGGTAGTCTTGAACAATTCGGGCGGTGTGAGGCCTTGCGTTGTCTTGTTGCAAAATTAATCCTCTTGGCTAATGTTGAATAAACGGCACCACAACAGGTCTCAACACTTCATCCCTGTATCGGTGAGCATTCAGGTTTCCTCGGATAATAACCAGCCGTGTTGTAATCTGGCCACAAATGCCACCCTATACCATGACGCCTCCACCTCCAAACGGGTGAACTTCTCTAATGCAGTTTGGCGCCAGTCGCTCTCCCCTTCGTCGAAAAGCTCGAACTCTGCCATCGTTACTGAACAGACAGAACCGACTTTCATCTGTAAAGAGCACTCTCGCCCAGTCACGTCGCTGCCACCGACATACAGTTCGTGCCCATTGCAGTCTGCGTTGACGGTGTAGACGGGTCAAGGCCATTCCACGGAAGGGTCGGTAGGCTCGTATACCAGCCGTACGAAGTCGTCGAAGGACTGTTCATCTGCTGATGGCATGCCCTAGTGCTGTTGCCGCCGTTGACGTCGCCGTCACACATCTGTTTCGGAGGTGAATCTGCCGGATGTAGCGGTCTTCGGTCGGTGTTGTCACTCTCGGTCTTCCCGATCTTGGCCGGTCTTGAGTCTGTCCTGTCTGTTGGTAGCGGATTATCAACTTGCTGATGGTGGTCTGGGGGCAGTTGAAGGTCCTGGCTATCTGACGTTGAGTAGCCCCCATATTGGCCACACCGATCGCTCTGTCTCGTTGCGCTTGTGTAAGTCTGGGCATATTCTTGGTGTTGTTTTGCTTACTGAATGCCTGCTCTTTCCAACGTCGGTATTTATGCCACAATCACGCACGTGCATTTGGACCAATGTCTCAAAATCACGTTTTGCACGTTTTCAACACTGCATGATTTGGAAAGCTGCGTTCGAAAATCTGCGTTGTGGTTTTGGTCATGTTGCATTTGGGCGAATGTTTTCTGCGGGGGTTCAAACCTGTACCAGCTTTTTTGCTTTTTATACAACTATTTTTATAGTGAAAACTTTCTTTTGCCCGGTAGTTTAGATAATGTTGTGGTCTTCAAATGCTCCTATCCTATGTGCTCTGTATTGGCCGGCGGCAGTTGACCCTAACTATGGAGGCCTGGCAACAATCTGACCAGTTAAAATGCAGGGAACAAATTTAAACGTTTTTCATACAACCACTTTCAAATTACTGCAATCTTCCAAATGTCCTAAATAGGTTCACGACGAAGATTGTCAAATGTTACTATAATCACGGTAACCGGTCACTTTCGCTTGCAGTCAAACACCTCATTCAGAATCAGTCCCAAGTATCTCTGTTTGATGTATGACCCAACATTTCACTCACTACTCGACAACCTTCACTCGATGCTCCACAACTTTCACTAACTGCTCGACTACTTCCACTCACTGGTCGACAACTTTCAATCACTCCTCGACAACTTTCACTCAATGCTCGACTACTTTCACTCACTGGTCGACATCTGAATGGCATGACTTTGTAGCTCGATAAGCGTGGGTTCCAGCTAAGTGATAATTTAAACCTGCTACCTGCGTGTTCCTGGCATTTCTCCCACTTGAAGCTAACACGCCGTGTTAGGACTAAACTATTGTTCCATGGGGCGTTACACCCGAGTCAGTCTCTAACAACGGTGCCGTTTTCTGAAATGTACTCACTGCGGCGTTAACCGCGTTCGCTCTCGTCTTCTCTCCTCTTGTACATATTGTAGTTGCCGATTATTTATAGTTCAGTCCGTTCTATAGACTGAACCTAGTCTATCCTTTCCATTCCCGCTTCCGAGTCCGATCCAGTCGGGTTATTCAGTTACCTAGATAAATGTACAATCTCGTAATAAATGTTTATCAAAAATGTGTTTTGGGTCCGAAAAGTATCGTTTGCTTCCTCCTTTCAGAGAAAAAATAAATTTGCAAAAGAATCCCAGTGAGTTAATCTGTTTCAAGTACGATCCTTGCTGATTCGTGACGAACTGCACCTACATGAAGCTCCGTTCCTCAATGGGCTCCACTGTTAAGCGTGTTTAACTCGTCTATGTAGACAAGAACTCATCATCGCTGTGACTGCCTGAGTTGTTTCAGGTGACGGAAAGGGGCAAATAGTAAGGAATATCAGACCCCGCTCAAACACTAGATACTCCACGAACACACAATACCATTCTTAGTAAAGTACAGATTTTGGTGTGTGTGTGTGTGTGTGGGGGGGGGGGGGGGGGGGGTCTGAGGTCCCATCCACACACTGCCAGGGAGGAAGTTTCAGTGCCTGACTGGGTTAGATCGCTGTGCTTGCGATTATGTACCTCACTCAGGCGGTGTGGGTTGAAATCACGGATGGGACTCGCCCCTCCCCCCTCCAAGTACTAGCACCTTTACTTTATTTAGAAAGTGTTCTCTCAAATATAGCATATTTTATAGTCATGGACACCGATTCGCAGATTTCACCCACATAAAATCTGTTTGGAAATGTGCACTTGCCGTGTACCACCATGTTCCCGAGATCGGGGAAATCTTATCTTTCATTTACAAAATATTGAAATGTCATGGATACCCAAGGGGGACAAAAATATTCATAACAAAATTGTCCGTGTGTTTTTCCAAGTGAAAGATGAACCTATGATCTGTTGCGCACAAACTGTCGATGATGTCGCTGAAGCTCACGACTTGGATGTTGTCCCCGACATCCACCGTGGGTCGGTGCACGTGGACTAGTGTTTGGGATACACAATGACACTAAGCTTCAAGCACAACAGTACATGTATCCATAACGCTATTACAGTGAAATAGAGAAGTGGTTGTCTATACGTTGTGTCTACTTTTACTTGGACATTGCCTTACATACACGCGTGTATCTTTGGTTTGGTAAGTCAGACAAATATTCTTGTCTATGATTACATATTTTCAAAACTTACTTGGGGCAATTTTACGGGACAGGCCGGTAATGAGAAACAAAAAAGAAATGCTATAACCTTATGCTATTGGCTCCACTTTAACGTTAAACAATAAACCAAACCAACATCTCATTCCCCCAACACACACGCTTCACGTAGTGTCGGGAACTTTGGCGTGCTCAAGCTTTATACACGCAAGCATACAATCCTCCAAGACCCCTCGCGGACCCCGTTCCTCAAACCCGACATCTGTTCAAATCAATACCAGTCCCATCGAGTCCTCCTTCCCCAACCACCCTCTGGGACTCCATCCATTATTTCCGACTTTTAACCAGTGTGACAAAACAACAAGTGAGATTCCGATCACGACCTTCGTTAATGGCGAGGTTGTCACTCCGGAATCCTCTTTACTCGTTAACATTGTCAACAATCCCAGTCTCTTTCTTACTAGATTGGCCTTTCCCTCGTCCCTAATAGCGTCAGGATTGCCTTCAACATTGCCTGTGATAGATGGCTTTCTCCACTGAGCCGTGGAGGCTTTTAAAGGTCTGTTACATGGATTCTTCACGACGCAACACATCATCAAACAATCACCGCGCCAGCCACATCAATGGTCGACGACTGTCTCTGAGGAAGGGTAAATGCGAAGAGATCGTGATGAGGGAAGTGGGAGGAAACTGCTGATGGTTGGAGTAAAGTAGGGGATCGGGGACAAAGTGAATGTTGTTGTACGCCGCGGTAAGGAACCGCCCATTTGATATTCCATGTGTGTGTGTGTGTGTGCGTGCGTGCGTGCGTGCGTGCGTGTGTGTAGATTTTTAGATTATAATGTATCGTATTAAAATCAATATTTTGTAAAACAACACAGCCAACACTTGTGTTCCTAAAAACCGCAATTCTGGTCACGAGGCCACATGCAAAATGACTTTCACGGGGAAAGTTTTATGCACGCGCAGCACGATGTTATTGGGACAGTTAGGCTGTGTGAGTGTCGTCTGCGCACCCACATCACGACCAGGCCAAGGCTGCCGACAGGGGAGAGAAATGGCAGGAGGTGGGATACAGATGGGAGCCACACACGATCACGTGTCAAGACTTTGCGGCTGTACCGGCACCAGGTTGATGACACGTCACAGGCACACAGGCACACAGGCCATGACCTGGACAAGCCCAGTAGTGGTAACTTTATAAACGGTTTTTTAAAACATCGAATACCATTCAACAGAATCATCATACATTGTTCCATTGTCTCCAATATATCTGCCTTTAATGAAAGGCTTCAGATTCTGTTGGTATTTCCTGTTGTGAATATAGATCTTTATAAAAAATTGGAAATTGCTTGACGATTTTGATTTCATGCACAATGACGTCAACTTGAGTTTTGAGTTGTTTTAAGGTTCTTTATTTCTTCGTGAAATTATAAAAATGTTTTGAACTCATTTCACCATCTCAAACCAATTACTTCTCGATCTAATAAAAGAACCTTTTGATTATTTTAAAATAAATATTTTTCAATTCATTTTACGTATTTACATATTGCTGCCGTCGTGTATCATGATTGCTTCCTATCAGTTTGGCGTCGAGAACTGATAACTGATTAATCAATTCCCTTTCCGTTATATTTCTAGCTTTGATTTTGTCCTTAGTAGAAGTGATTGAAATTTGCAATATTTTATCCATTCCCATTCATTCAATTCAATAATTTATTTTAAGTTTATATTCTTCACCTTCTAAATATCCATTATTTATTTGCTAAAAGTTTGCAGCAAATCTTTTTGCGTGTCTATTTCTAAACACACAATCTTGTGATCAGGTTTAATACTTCGTAAGATTTTGGAGTGACACTCTAGCAACAAGGAGAATAACTCTCTTATATGTTAACACAAACCAAAGTTGTTGCAACTTCATATCTTATTAAAATACTATATTTTGAATTATTTCCATGTTAATCATTATGTAACCTATCAAATGACTGTACCTTCATTACCGCCTCCGCGGTGTAGTGGTAGAGCGCCCGCCCGAAGAGCGGACGATCGTAGGTTCGATCCCCAGCCGCCCCATGCCTAATATGTTTAAAGATGGTACTTGCTACCCTGCCTGGCGCTGCACATTGAGTTGTTAAGACAAGGACTGGTCGGTTCGGAGTATACTGTGTCTGAGTAGGGTATTCATGTATGCACGCCGCTATACAAGTGCAATAATCCTGGACGCGACGTTTAGCACCATTTCTCCCCACCTCCCCTATTACTTTCATCGACAGTTCACGGAGTCGGGGATTTTACGTCCGTTTCGATTGTTTGAATGGGTAGATTGACGTCACATGTAAGTTGTGTCCCCCTGTTCGGTGTGTTCTCCCTGGACACCATGTCACGTGGTTTTCAGCTTGATCTGGCCCCGACAACTGTTCTGAATCCTGCCATGGAAGTTAGATTACTCCAAGGTAAAGTTTTCATTGAGCAAAGCAACTTTCTTTTTGTTCAGTTTTGGAAGGACTTCTTTCACATATTGTTTCCCCTTCAGAACTTTCAGACTTAAAAAGGAACTTGGGGTCTCGCTGTGCGAAATATTGCATTTTCCTATTGTTGTTTTTCAATTTCAGGTTAGTAAACATCAAGTCTGTACTGAGTTCTCTCACTTGTTCCCCTGACCACAGAAGAGCAGATTGAATCCATGCTGAAAACGTTCGTTCTCCTGAACCTCATTTTCTTGTCTGGTTAATCGAGTTTCCATGGCTGCAAGTTTTTCTTCGGTTGACTTGACTTGACTTCGGTGGAGGACATGTCCAAATTTGACACATTAGTGACAAAAATGATGTCCGATGCATTTACGTATTTTGACTTGAACCATACGTTCCCCTGTTTTTTCGAAGTGAACAGTTGACTTGCCTTTGCATGTATTTATGATGGGTTCCACTGGTGGAGCAGGATACGCTCACCTTGCAAACACCTGGTGTCATCACTATTTGATAGTGATTCATAAACACATGCTCATGATATAGTCGTTACAGTACAGTCGACTCAGCTTTGGGCAGAGATTTTTTATGAATATGGAAAGGGTTTTGTCGCTTTTATTTACAGCAATAGTACATAGAAGACCGGGAGTAGGGCCGAGTTATATAATTTTATTCCTGTGGCACAAGTTGGTTTTAGTGAGCAGTACTCAACAACTGATATATATTTATCTTGAACACTGTTGTACAAAAACACATATACAAAAGAAGATGAAAGATTTATGTGGATTTTTTAGACAGTAGATTGGGAGCAGTTATGAAATGTTTTCCTGAGGCTAGACGTGAACGGTAAAATTATGAAAGTGTTGTATTTATAAATGTGTTATTGCATATGTAGGAAACAATAATCTGAGGTATTTGACTGTCCACAAGGGCTACGCAGGAGTGCGTATTAAGACCGATGATGTTCTCTCTCGTCAGAAATGTGTTACCCGTGCAGATCCGGTTTAGAATTGTTCTTCAGAACCAAAAGCTTGTCTAAAGAGGAGACTATGCTTGTCGTAAGTGGCGACTAACGGGATCGGGTGGTAAGGTTCGCTGACTTGGTTGATGCATGTCATCATATCCCAAATGTTTAGATCGATGCTCATTATGTCAATCAGTGGATTGTCTGGTCTAGACTCGATTATTTACAGACCGCAGTCGATTAGCTGGAATAGTGCTGAGTGCGGCGTTAAACAATATACAGAACAAATAAACATAAATGAGTAAGTAAAGACATGAGGGAGAATGAGATACTCATGGCATAGATGTTTTCTGACAGTACAATTATACTTATTCTTGTTTGCAGATTGCATGGTTTTGTTTTCAGATTATATAAGAGGATTAACATCTCAGCTGGATGACTTGTCAATATTTTCAGTGGAATCAGGTTTATCTGTAAACTTGACTAGGAAAGTTATGGATTTAAAAAAGGTGGCAGATTAGCAAACTTAGAAGTATGGTACCACTAAAACAGCAAACTTGAACTTGTAAAATAGTATAACTATCTTGTCAGACATTTACTAGTAACATAAATTGGCAGGAAAGTGTGCTACAACAATCATTAATAAGCTAAATTAAGCTTTAAACAAGTTTTAATAATATTCACACTAAAAATATGAATATATTCTTCAAACTTCTCGATACCAAAATATGAACTACTAATGAAAATAACTAGATTACCAGAACACAGATGTGTTAAAAATGTAATATGATGCTGTATAAAGATGATGAATGTGACATAGCTGAGTAACAATGAACAGAACCACCAGCATCTTAGGCATGCATGGATTAATGTATGGAGGGGATCATCATGGTGCTGTTTGTGTAGAAGCCTTCATGGTTTATTGCAGAGATTAAATGGTGCATTTATTACAGATTCGGATTCTGTTTTAGATAATTAACTGTAGAATGTCACCGTTAAACTAAATGTCTGAAGAGACTGTAAACATGGAGTATGGGTGTGTATTAAGCGCACGTAAAATAATGACCTACTGTCACTTCCCGTATTCTGCTATTGCTCAGTGTTGCCTGCTGTTGCTCACTGTCACCTGCTGTCAAGGCGTATATGCCTGATGAACATATACTTTGTGAGAGTACTTTTTTAAGAGTCGGAGACCTACATCAATAAACTTAAATCATTAATTGATTAATTACCCTCAGGGGAGACTACTTGTCTGGAGGTTGTATCGCAATATTACCCACAGGGGAGATGACTTGTCTGGAATTTGTATCGCTATATTACCCTCAGGGGAGACGACTTGTCTGAAGGTTGTATCGCTATATTACCCACAGGGGAGACTTGTCTGGAGGTTGTATCGCTATATTACTCACAGGGGAGACGACTTGTCTGGAGGATGTATCGCTATATTACCCACAGGGGAGACTTGTCTGGAGGTTGTATCGCTATATTACCCACAGGGGAGACTTGTCTGAAGGTTGTATCGCTATATTACCCACAGGGGAGACTTGTCTGGAGGTTGTATCGCTATATTACCAACAGGGGAGACTTGTCTGAAGGTTGTATCGCTATATTACTCACAGGGGAGACAACTTGTTTGGAGGTTGTATCCCTATATTACACACAGGGGAGACTACTTGTCTGGAGGTTGTATCGCTATATTACCCACAGGGGAGACTTGTCTGGAGGTTGTATCGCTATATTACCCACATGGGAGACGATTTGTCTGGAGGTTGTATCGCTATATAACCCACAGGGGAGACGACTTGTCTGGAGGTTGTATTGCTATATTACCAACAGGGGAGACTACTTGTCTGGAGGTTGTATCGCTATATTAACAACAGGGGAGACTTGTCTGGAGGTTGTATCGCTATATTACCCACAGGGGAGACTACTTGTCTGGAGGTTGTATCGCTATATTACTCACAGGGGAGACTACCTGTCTGGAGGTTGTATCGCTATATTACTCACAGGGGAGACGACTTGTCTGGAGGTTGTATCGCTATATTACCCACAGGGGAGACGACTTGTCTGGAGGTTGTATCGCTATATTACACACAGGGGAGACTCGTCTGAAGGTTGTATCGCTATATTACCCACAGGGGAGACTTGTCTGGAGGTTGTATCCCTATATTACACACAGGGGAGACTACTTCTCTGGAGGTTGTATCGCTATATTACCAACAGGGGAGACTTGTCTGGAGGTTGTATCGCTATATTACCCACAGGGGAGTCGACTTGTCTGGAGGTTGTATCGCTATATTACCCACAGGGGAGACGACTTGTCTTGAGGTTGTATTGTTATATTACCAACAGGGGAGACTACTTGTCTGGAGGTTGTATCGCTATATTACTCACAGGGGAGACGACTTGTCTGGAGGATGTATCGCTATATTACCCACAGGGGAGACTACTTGTCTGGAGGTTGTATCGCTATATTACTCACAGGGGAGACGACTTGTCTGGAGGATGTATCGCTATATTACCCACAGGGGAGACTACTTGTCTGGAGGTTGTATCGCTATATTACTCACAGGGGAGACGACTTGTCTGGAGGATGTATCGCTATATTACCCACAGGGGAGACTTGTCTGGAGGTTGTATCGCTATATTACCCACAGGGGAGACTTGTCTGAAGGTTGTATCGCTATATTACCCACAGGGGAGACTTGTCTGGAGGTTGTATCGCTATATTACCAACAGGGGAGACTTGTCTGAAGGTTGTATCGCTATATTACTCACAGGGGAGACAACTTGTTTGGAGGTTGTATCCCTATATTACACACAGGGGAGACTACTTGTCTGGAGGTTGTATCGCTATATTACCCACAGGGGAGACTTGTCTGGAGGTTGTATCACTATATTACACACAGGGGAGACTACTTGTCTGGAGGTTGTATCGCTATATTACCCACAGGGGAGACTTGTCTGGAGGTTGTATCGCTATATTACCCACAGGGGAGACGACTTGTCTGGAGGTTGTATCGCTATATTACCCACAGGGGAGACGACTTGTCTGGAGGTTGTATTGTTATATTACCAACAGGGGAGACTACTTGTCTGGAGGTTGTATCGCTATATTACCCACAGGGAAGACTACTTGTCTGGAGGTTGTATCGCTATATTACCCACAGGGGAGACGACTTGTCTGGAGGTTGTATCTCTATATTACCAACAGGGGAGACGACTTGTCTGGAGGTTGTATCGCTATATTACCCACAAGGGAGACTACTTGTCTGGAGGTTGTATCGCTACATAACCCTCAGGGGAGACGACTTGTCTGAAGGTTGTATCGCTATATTACCAACAGGGGAGACTTGTCTGGAGGTTGTATCGCTATATTACCCACAGGGGAGACGACTTGTCTGGAGGTTGTATCCCTATATTACACACAGGGGAGACTACTTGTCTGGAGGTTGTATCGCTATATTACCCACAGGGGAGACTTGTCTGCAGGTTGTATTGCTATATTACCCACAGGGGAGACGACTTGTCTGGAGGTTGTATCGCTATATTAACAACAGGAGAGACTTGTCTGGAGGTTGTATCGCTATATTACCCACAGGGGAGACGACTTGTCTGGAGGTTGTATCGCTATATTAACAACAGGGGAGACTTGTCTAGAGGTTGTATCGCTATATTACCCACAGGGGAGACGACTTGTCTGGAGGTTGTATTGCTATATTACCAACAGGGGAGACTACTTGTCTGGAGGTTGTATCCCTATATTACACACAGGGGAGACTACTTGTCTGGAGGTTGTATCGCTATATTACCCACAGGGGAGACTTGTCTGGAGGTTGTATCGCTATATTACCCACAGGGGAGACGACTTGTCTGGAGGTTGTATCGCTATATTACCCACAGGGGAGACGACTTGTCTGGAGGTTGTATTGTTATATTACCAACAGGGGAGACTACTTGTCTGGAGGTTGTATCGCTATATTACCCACAGGGAAGACTACTTGTCTGGAGGTTGTATCGCTATATTACCCACAGGGGAGACGACTTGTCTGGAGGTTGTATCTCTATATTACCAACAGGGGAGACGACTTGTCTGGAGGTTGTATCGCTATATTACCCACAAGGGAGACTACTTGTCTGGAGGTTGTATCGCTACATAACCCTCAGGGGAGACGACTTGTCTGAAGGTTGTATCGCTATATTACCAACAGGGGAGACTTGTCTGGAGGTTGTATCGCTATATTACCCACAGGGGAGACGACTTGTCTGGAGGTTGTATCCCTATATTACACACAGGGGAGACTACTTGTCTGGAGGTTGTATCGCTATATTACCCACAGGGGAGACTTGTCTGGAGGTTGTATTGCTATATTACCCACAGGGGAGACGACTTGTCTGGAGGTTGTATCGCTATATTAACAACAGGAGAGACTTGTCTGGAGGTTGTATCGCTATATTACCCACAGGGGAGACGACTTGTCTGGAGGTTGTATTGCTATATTACCAACAGGGGAGACTACTTGTCTGGAGGTTGTATCGCTATATTACCCACAGGGGAGACTTGTCTGGAGGTTGTATCGCTATATTACCCACAGGGGAGACGACTTGTCTGGAGGTTGTATCGCTATATTAAAAACAGGGGAGACTTGTCTGGAGGTTGTATCGCTATATTACCCACAGGGGAGACGACTTGTCTGGAGGTTGTATCGCTATATTACCCACAGGGGAGACGACTTGTCTGGAGGTTGTATTGTTATATTACCAACAGGGGAGACTACTTGCCTGGAGGTTGTATCGCTATATTACCCACAGGGAAGACTACTTGTCTGGAGGTTGTATCGCTATATTACCCACAGGGGAGACGACTTGTCTGGAGGTTGTATCGCTATATTACCAACAGGGGAGACGACTTGTCTGGAGGTTGTATCGCTATATTACCCACAAGGGAGACTACTTGTCTGGAGGTTGTATCGCTACATAACCCTCAGGGGAGACGACTTGTCTGAAGGTTGTATCGCTATATTACCAACAGGGGAGACTTGTCTGGAGGTTGTATCGCTATATTACCCACAGGGGAGACGACTTGTCTGGAGGTTGTATCCCTATATTACACACAGGGGAGACTACTTGTCTGGAGGTTGTATCGCTATATTACCAACAGGGGAGACGACTTGTCTGGAGGTTGTATCGCTATATTACCCACAAGGGAGACTACTTGTCTGGAGGTTGTATCGCTACATAACCCTCAGGGGAGACGACTTGTCTGAAGGTTGTATCGCTATATTACCAACAGGGGAGACTTGTCTGGAGGTTGTATCGCTATATTACCCACAGGGGAGACGACTTGTCTGGAGGTTGTATCCCTATATTACACACAGGGGACACTACTTGTCTGGAGGTTGTATCGCTATATTACCCACAGGGGAGACTTGTCTGGAGGTTGTATCGCTATATTACCCACAGGGGAGACGACTTGTCTTGAGGTTGTATTGTTATATTACCAACAGGGGAGACTACTTGTCTGGAGGTTGTATCGCTATATTACTCACAGGGGAGACGACTTGTCTGGAGGATGTATCGCTATATTACCCACAGGGGAGACTTGTCTGGAGGTTGTATCGCTATATTACCCACAGGGGAGACTTGTCTGAAGGTTGTATCGCTATATTACCCACAGGGGAGACTTGTCTGGAGGTTGTATCGCTATATTACCCACAGGGGAGACTTGTCTGAAGGTTGTATCGCTATATTACTCACAGGGGAGACAACTTGTTTGGAGGTTGTATCCCTATATTACACACAGGGGAGACTACTTGTCTGGAGGTTGTATCGCTATATTACCCACAGGGGAGACTTGTCTGGAGGTTGTATCACTATATTACACACAGGGGAGACTACTTGTCTGGAGGTTGTATCGCTATATTACCCACAGGGGAGACTTGTCTGGAGGTTGTATCGCTATATTACCCACAGGGGAGACGACTTGTCTGGAGGTTGTATCGCTATATTACCCACAGGGGAGACGACTTGTCTGGAGGTTGTATTGTTATATTACCAACAGGGGAGACTACTTGTCTGGAGGTTGTATCGCTATATTACCCACAGGGAAGACTACTTGTCTGGAGGTTGTATCGCTATATTACCCACAGGGGAGACGACTTGTCTGGAGGTTGTATCTCTATATTACCAACAGGGGAGACGACTTGTCTGGAGGTTGTATCGCTATATTACCCACAAGGGAGACTACTTGTCTGGAGGTTGTATCGCTACATAACCCTCAGGGGAGACGACTTGTCTGAAGGTTGTATCGCTATATTACCAACAGGGGAGACTTGTCTGGAGGTTGTATCGCTATATTACCCACAGGGGAGACGACTTGTCTGGAGGTTGTATCCCTATATTACACACAGGGGAGACTACTTGTCTGGAGGTTGTATCGCTATATTACCCACAGGGGAGACTTGTCTGCAGGTTGTATTGCTATATTACCCACAGGGGAGACGACTTGTCTGGAGGTTGTATCGCTATATTAACAACAGGAGAGACTTGTCTGGAGGTTGTATCGCTATATTACCCACAGGGGAGACGACTTGTCTGGAGGTTGTATCGCTATATTAACAACAGGGGAGACTTGTCTAGAGGTTGTATCGCTATATTACCCACAGGGGAGACGACTTGTCTGGAGGTTGTATTGCTATATTACCAACAGGGGAGACTACTTGTCTGGAGGTTGTATCCCTATATTACACACAGGGGAGACTACTTGTCTGGAGGTTGTATCGCTATATTACCCACAGGGGAGACTTGTCTGGAGGTTGTATCGCTATATTACCCACAGGGGAGACGACTTGTCTGGAGGTTGTATCGCTATATTACCCACAGGGGAGACGACTTGTCTGGAGGTTGTATTGTTATATTACCAACAGGGGAGACTACTTGTCTGGAGGTTGTATCGCTATATTACCCACAGGGAAGACTACTTGTCTGGAGGTTGTATCGCTATATTACCCACAGGGGAGACGACTTGTCTGGAGGTTGTATCTCTATATTACCAACAGGGGAGACGACTTGTCTGGAGGTTGTATCGCTATATTACCCACAAGGGAGACTACTTGTCTGGAGGTTGTATCGCTACATAACCCTCAGGGGAGACGACTTGTCTGAAGGTTGTATCGCTATATTACCAACAGGGGAGACTTGTCTGGAGGTTGTATCGCTATATTACCCACAGGGGAGACGACTTGTCTGGAGGTTGTATCCCTATATTACACACAGGGGAGACTACTTGTCTGGAGGTTGTATCGCTATATTACCCACAGGGGAGACTTGTCTGGAGGTTGTATTGCTATATTACCCACAGGGGAGACGACTTGTCTGGAGGTTGTATCGCTATATTAACAACAGGAGAGACTTGTCTGGAGGTTGTATCGCTATATTACCCACAGGGGAGACGACTTGTCTGGAGGTTGTATTGCTATATTACCAACAGGGGAGACTACTTGTCTGGAGGTTGTATCGCTATATTACCCACAGGGGAGACTTGTCTGGAGGTTGTATCGCTATATTACCCACAGGGGAGACGACTTGTCTGGAGGTTGTATCGCTATATTAACAACAGGGGAGACTTGTCTAGAAGTTGTATCGCTATATTACCCACAGGGGAGACGACTTGTCTGGAGGTTGTATTGCTATATTACCAACAGGGGAGACTACTTGTCTGGAGGTTGTATCCCTATATTACACACAGGGGAGACTACTTGTCTGGAGGTTGTATCGCTATATTACCCACAGGGGAGACTTGTCTGGAGGTTGTATCGCTATATTACCCACAGGGGAGACGACTTGTCTGGAGGTTGTATCGCTATATTACCCACAGGGGAGACGACTTGTCTGGAGGTTGTATTGTTATATTACCAACAGGGGAGACTACTTGTCTGGAGGTTGTATCGCTATATTACCCACAGGGAAGACTACTTGTCTGGAGGTTGTATCGCTATATTACCCACAGGGGAGACGACTTGTCTGGAGGTTGTATCTCTATATTACCAACAGGGGAGACGACTTGTCTGGAGGTTGTATCGCTATATTACCCACAAGGGAGACTACTTGTCTGGAGGTTGTATCGCTACATAACCCTCAGGGGAGACGACTTGTCTGAAGGTTGTATCGCTATATTACCAACAGGGGAGACTTGTCTGGAGGTTGTATCGCTATATTACCCACAGGGGAGACGACTTGTCTGGAGGTTGTATCCCTATATTACACACAGGGGAGACTACTTGTCTGGAGGTTGTATCGCTATATTACCCACAGGGGAGACTTGTCTGGAGGTTGTATTGCTATATTACCCACAGGGGAGACGACTTGTCTGGAGGTTGTATCGCTATATTAACAACAGGAGAGACTTGTCTGGAGGTTGTATCGCTATATTACCCACAGGGGAGACGACTTGTCTGGAGGTTGTATTGCTATATTACCAACAGGGGAGACTACTTGTCTGGAGGTTGTATCGCTATATTACCCACAGGGGAGACTTGTCTGGAGGTTGTATCGCTATATTACCCACAGGGGAGACGACTTGTCTGGAGGTTGTATCGCTATATTAAAAACAGGGGAGACTTGTCTGGAGGTTGTATCGCTATATTACCCACAGGGGAGACGACTTGTCTGGAGGTTGTATCGCTATATTACCCACAGGGGAGACGACTTGTCTGGAGGTTGTATTGTTATATTACCAACAGGGGAGACTACTTGTCTGGAGGTTGTATCGCTATATTACCCACAGGGAAGACTACTTGTCTGGAGGTTGTATCGCTATATTACCCACAGGGGAGACGACTTGTCTGGAGGTTGTATCGCTATATTACCAACAGGGGAGACGACTTGTCTGGAGGTTGTATCGCTATATTACCCACAAGGGAGACTACTTGTCTGGAGGTTGTATCGCTACATAACCCTCAGGGGAGACGACTTGTCTGAAGGTTGTATCGCTATATTACCAACAGGGGAGACTTGTCTGGAGGTTGTATCGCTATATTACCCACAGGGGAGACGACTTGTCTGGAGGTTGTATCCCTATATTACACACAGGGGAGACTACTTGTCTGGAGGTTGTATCGCTATATTACCCACAGGGGAGACTTGTCTGGAGGTTGTATTGCTATATTACCCACAGGGGAGACGACTTGTCTGGAGGTTGTATCGCTATATTAACAACAGGAGAGACTTGTCTGGAGGTTGTATTGCTATATTACCCACAGGGGAGACGACTTGTCTGGAGGTTGTATCGCTATATTAACAACAGGGGAGACGACTTGTCTGGAGGTTGTATTGCTATATTACCCACAGGGGAGACGACTTGTCTGGAGGTTGTATCGCTATATTAACAACAGGAGAGACTTGTCTGGAGGTTGTATCGCTATATTACCCACAGGGGAGACTACTTGTCTGGAGGTTGTATCGCTATATTACCCACAGGGGAGACGACTTGTCTGGAGGTTGTATTGCTATATTACCAACAGGGGAGACTACTTGTCTGGAGGTTGTATCGCTATATTACCCACAGGGGAGACGACTTGTCCGGAGGTTGTATCGCTATATTACCCACAGGGGAGATGACTTGTCTGGAGGTTGTATCGCTATATTACCCACAAGGGAGACGACTTGTCTGGAGGTTGTATCGCTACATAACCCTCAGGGGAGACGACTTGTCTGAAGGTTGTATCGCTATATTACCAACAGGGGAGACTTGTCTTGAGGTTGTATCGCTATATTACCCACAGGGGAGACAACTTGTCTGGAGGTTGTATCGATATATTACCCACAGGGGAGACTACTTGTCTGGAGGTTGTATCGCTATATTACCCACAGGGGAGACTACTTGTCTGGAGGTTGTATCGCTATATTGTCCACAGGGGAGATGACTTGTCTGGAGGTTGTATCACTATATTACCCACAGGGGACACTACTTGTCTGGAGGCTGTCACTATATTACCCACAGGGGAGACGACTTGTCTGGAGGCTGTCACTATATTACCTACAGGGAAGGATGTCGATTACACACAAAAATCTACTTGGAACTTGGAATTACACATTATCTCTCCCTCTTGAAGTCATTTTAAAAGTTGCCTAGGCAAGGAAATTTCAAAAGTATTTCCCTCCTGACAGAAAATCAGTACTTCCTTGCACCCTGTGGGTCATTCACTTATTCCTTGCCTTCGTTACAGCTGGGGTGAGATTTGAATATAGTGTTAAAGTGTTATAACTAACCAAACTCATCCAGACAATCTTTTATTTCAAAACACATTTTGATTATTCTCATTCAAACACTTGGACAAATTAATAAGTTCAGTGGCTTGGTTAGGGAAGAACAGATTTCTGTGACAGCGAACATCTTGAATCTCCTGTGCATAATATCGCCATTATATACTCACCGCCAAAAGAAACGCGAACCATTGAAACATAAAGAAAGTATGTACGTTAAGAAGAGATGTTTCCAATGTGTACCACTTTCTGACAAAACTAACAATCAGTGAAGTGTTACCAAAGTGTCTTTATTCTCATCACGATATGCTGCTCATGATTTTCAAACTTTACATGCTAATTCTGCAGGAGACAAATGGTGCATCTCGAGTCATGGATCTATGACATCACATGTGATGCGTTCATGATCATCGGTTCACACAACATACCATTATGTTCGTTTGTGCATCAACCAATCTAATATCTCTTGAATATGAATAATTCTTCATATATTAATCAATACGTATGGCATTTGTGTTTCCTTTGGCGGTAAGTATATTTTCAAAAATATCGTGGAGTATGTTTAGTGTCATGCCATCGTGCTGTGGTAGAGAACGGGTCCAGCTATTTATCCAACTGGAATGGGCATCTGATAAACTGAATAATCAAGGATTGATGTCAAAGTATGACCAAGGACACACTTCCATCTATAATGGTGATGTTGTCACTTCACACCAGCGTGTAAGTCACTGCAGCTGAGTCTACGGCGACAGTGGACAACTTGGCATGATCTATGACCGTATTTTAAGTCAAAATAATTAATAATTGTATCAGAACGATTAATTAAGGATTTGAATTCTTTTAATGGGCAAGCATTAGTAACTTCATTGGGTAGTGTGTTCCACAGGTTAATCGTATCCAGAAGAAATGACTTTGCATAGGTCTGGGTTCTACATTTGATTGTTTGTATGTTAGATCTATTTCTAAGGTTATAATTGCTATTATCAGAGACTTGACTTGGAATGTTTGGTCACAGACCCCTGCTTATTTTAGTCACAGCGAAACAATTTGCTCAATTGACTCAAGTCTTTCTGGATGGACCACTTTAACACAACAAGTGTCACTATAATGCAATTGCTTCCGCGTGAGAACATTTCAATCAACCCTTGTAGCATTCGTCAACAGAAGTACAACGCTTCTTGATGAAGTCACCTGCTGACTCATGGTGGGATTTCGTTTATAAAAAGACACTGAGCTTTTCAATATATTCTCATTCATACAACTGTAATCCATTCTCAATAAAACTGTCTGATGATATACCAGGTTATGGTGAGTATCCGATTATGTCGGACCAGTATTAAGTCATTAGTACGTTGCCCTCCCTGCAAACTTTGGTCCATAATATCTCACTTCACAATTTTATTGGAGATCAGGTAGAAATCTATTGATTCACAACAACTGTAAGGCAAATGATAGCTGCCGTGTTGACTGGATTCAAGTCTACACCCACTCCCCCTCCACGCGATCTACCCTGGGCCCCCCTCCTTGTCACCATCTGGAAATGTTTTCCTGTATATTTATCACTAGCATCTGTTTTTGTAATCACCCAGAACTCTGTACATATATTCTCATCTATCTTCACTGGCTAAACATGCTGGTACAGTGAGAAAACTGGGGTATACTTCAGCTATGAAATCCACAGACGTCTGGACAATCGTTGAACTCCAACCTTAAGTTCACACACTGCAAAGTGATGATACATTTAACACACATTGAATCCCATCCATTCTGGACGTGATTGTCATGTCACTAAAACATCACACAACACACAACATCTTATGTCAGTCCTTGCTAACTCGTCAACGAAAACAACTCAGTCCTTGCTAACTCGTCAACGAAAACAACTCAGTCCTTGCTAACTCGTCAACTGAAACAACTCAGTCCTTGCTAACTCGTCAACTGAAACAACTCAGTCCTTGCTAACTCGTCAACTGAAACAACTCAGTCCTGGCTAACTCGTCAACTGAAACAACTCAGTCCTTGCTAACTCGTCAATGAAAACAACTCAGTCCTTGCTAACTCGTCAACGAAAACAACTCAGTCCTTGCTAATTTGTCAACAGAAACGTCTCAGTCCTTGCTTACTCGTCAACTCAAACATCAGTCCTTGCTAACTCGTCAACGAAAACAACTCAGTCCTTGCTAACTCATCAACAAAAAAACATCTCAAACCTTACTAACTTGTCAAACACAACCATCTCAGTCTTTGGTAACTAGCAATAATAATCAAACAGTTATTAATAATGTGACAGATTCCATTCACCAAGTAAACGCTGAGGACACTACACTATTAATGGTCAACTAGTCAACTCAAACATCAGTCTTTGGGAACTAGTCAACTCAAATATCAGCCTTTGCTAACTAGCCAACTCAAACATCATTCTTTGGTAACTGGTCAACTCAAACATCAGTCTTTGCTAACTAGTCAACCCACATCATTCTTTGGTAACTAGTCAACTCAAACATCAGTATTTGCTAACTGGTCAACTCAAACATCAGTATTTGCCAACTAGTCAACTCAAACATCAGTATTTGCTGACTAGTCAACCCAAACATCAGTCTTTGCTAACTAGTCATCTCAAACAACAGTATTTGCTAACTGGTCAACTTAAACATCAGTCTTTGCCAACTAGTCAACACAAACATCAGTCCTTGCTAACTAGTCAACTCAAACATCAGTCTTTGCTAACTAGTCAACTCAAACATCAGTATTTGCTAACTAGTCAACCCAAACATCAGTCTTTGCTAACTGGTCAACTCAAACATCAGTCTTGCCAACTAGTCAACACAAACATCAGTCCTTGCTAACTAGTCAACCCAAACATCAGTCTTTGCTACCTAGTCAACTCCAAATTCTCAGCATAAAGATATAAAAAACACAATATAACTATGATACAGCCTTGAAAAATGCAGATTTCATGAACCACTGTCAACCCTCACTTAACTGGTCCACTTTTAATTATCCAACACATCAGATACAGCACACCACAGCTTCATCAGGAGGAAAGACCATTACACTACTACAACTGATGAGGGTACTACACAGCTACATCTGCGTGTGGTCCACCTTCCTGATGAGGATGGCCACTACACAGCTACATCTGGGTGTGGTCCACCTTCCTGATGAGGATGGGTACTACACAGCTACATCTGGGTGTGGTCCACCTTCCTGATGAGGATGGGTACTATACAGCTACATCTGGGTGTGGTCCACCTTGCTGATGAGGATAGGTACTACACAGCTACATCTGGGTGTGGTCCACCTTCCTGATGAGGATGGGTACTACACAGCTACATCTGGGTGTGGTCCACCTTCCTGATGAGGATGGGTACTACACAGCTACATCTGGGTGTGGTCCACCTTCCTGATGAGGATGGCCACTACACAGCTTTATTTGGGTGTGGTCCACCTTCCTGATGAGGATGGGTACTACACAGCTACATCTGGGTGTGGTCCACCTTCCTGATGAGGATGGGTACTATACAGCTACATCTGGGTGTGGTCCACCTTCCTGATGAGGATGGCCACTATACAGCTACATCTGGGTGTGGTCCACCTTCCTGATGAGGATGGCCACTACACAGCTACACTTGGGTGTGGTCCAACTTCCTGATGAGGATGGGTACAACACAGCTACATCTGCGTGTGGTCCACCTTGCTGATGAGGATGGGTACTACACAGCTACATCTGCGTGTGGTCCACCTTCCTGATGAGGATGGCCACTATACAGCTACATTTGCGTGTGTCCACCTTCCTGATGAGGATGGGTACTACACAGCTACATTTGGGTGTGGTCCACCTTCCTGATGAGGATGGGTACTACACAGCTACATCTGCGTGTGTCCACCTTCCTGATGAGGATGGGTACTACACAGCTACATTTGGGTGTGGTCCACCTTCCTGATGAGGATGGCCACTATACAGCTACATTTGCGTGTGGTCCACCTTCCTGATGAGGATGGGTACTACACAGCTACATTTGCGTGTGGTCCACCTTCCTGATGAGGATGGGTACTACACAGCTACATCTGGGTGTGGTCCACCTTCCTGATGAGGATGGGTACTACACAGCTACATCTGGGTGTGGTCCACCTTCCTGATGAGGATGGGTACTATACAGCTACATCTGGGTGTGGTCCACCTTGCTGATGAGGATGGGTACTACACAGCTACATCTGGGTGTGGTCCACCTTCCTGATGAGGATGGGTACCACACAGCAACATCTTGGTGTGGTCCACCTTCCTGATGAGGATGGGTACTATACAGCTACATCTGGGTGTGGTCCACCTTGCTGATGAGGATGGGTACTACACAGCTACATCTGGGTGTGGTCCACCTTCCTGATGAGGATGGCCACTACACAGCTACATCTGGGTGTGGTCCACCTTCTTGATGAGGATGGCCACTATACAGCTACATTTGGGTGTGGTCCACCTTCCTGATGAGGATGGCCACCACACAGCTACATTTGAATGTGGTCCACGTTGCTGATGAGGCTAGGCAATATACAGGTATAACTCATGTGTATCAGCTCTGGTATGTTTCCTTCTTGCCCTGGTGAGGTTTCTTCCACAGGGAGTAGAGTTTGCGCACCTCATCCCACAACACAAGACTGATGACCGTGTGTGGTCCGAGTCTGAAGTAGCTTGCCCCCCAGCCCTTGTAGAACCCCCAGAAACCCTCCTTCCTGAGAATCTTCACGAGGCAGTCGGACACCCCCGAGTACAGCAGCCCCTTTCCATGTGCGTCCACGCCCTGGTTGTAGAGTCGCGTTGTCACCACGTCGAACGGCGTCATGAAGCAGGTGACGATGATGCCGCTGGCCATGCTGGCTGACAGAGCGTTCATCCAGCTGTCTCTCGGAAACCACTGAAATGTTGTGTTACAGTTGTGTTAATCATTTGTGATTTCAGATGTGCACAGCATGCTTTTAGTACTATTCAAACAGGGGAAACACTGTACCTAGTAGGATAGTAGGTAAGTGGACCATTGGGGAAGGCAATTCGAGTATATGATATAGATGTATTACATTGTGTATTACATCTGTATATTACATAGATATTTAACATTGTGTATGACATGGGTATATTACATAGATGTATTACATTGTGTATGACATGGGTATATTACATAGATGTATTACAAGGGTATATTACATAGATGTCTTATATTGTGTATGACATGGGTATATTACATAGATGTATTACATTGTGTATGACATGGGTATTTTACATAGATGTATTACACTGTGTATGACATGGGTATATTACATAGATGTATTACATGGGTATATTACATGGATGTATTACATTGTGTAGGACATGGGTATATTACATAGATTTATTACATGGGTATTTTACATAGATGTATTACATTGTGTATGACATGGGTATTTTACATAGATGTATTACATGGGTATATTACATAGATGTGATATATTGTGTATGACATGGGTATATTACATTCTGTATGACATGGGCATATTACATAGATTATTACATTGTGTAGGGCATGGGTATATTACAAAGATGTATTGCATTGTGTATGACATGAGTATATTACATAGATTATTACATTGTGTATGGCATGGGTATATTACATAGATGTATTGCATTGTGTATGACATGGGTATATTACATTCTGTATGACATGGGTATATTACATAGATGTATTACATTGTGTATGACATGGGTATATTACATAGATGTATTACAAGGGTATATTACATAGATGTCTTATATTGTGTATGACATGGGTATATTACATAGATGTATTACATTGTGTATGACATGGGTATTTTACATAGATGTATTACACTGTGTATGACATGGGTATATTACATAGATGTATTACATGGGTATATTACATAGATGTATTACATTGTGTAGGACATGGGTATTTAACATAGATGTATTACATTGTGTATGACATGGGTCTATTACATAGATGTATTACATGGGTATTTTACATAGATGTATTACATTGTGTATGACATGGGTATTTTACATAGATGTATTACATGGGTATATTACATAGATGTGATATATTGTGTATGACATGGGTATATTACATTCTGTATGACATGGGCATATTGCATAGATTATTACATTGTGTAGGGCATGGGTATATTACAAAGATGTATTGCATTGTGTATGACATGAGTATATTACATAGATTATTACATTGTGTATGGCATGGGTATATTACATAGATGTATTGCATTGTGTATGACATGGGTATATTACATTCTGTATGACATGGGTATATTACATAGATGTATTACATTGTGTATGGCATGGGTATATTACATAGATGTTTTGCATTGTGTATGACATGGGTATATTACACAGATGTATTGCATTGTGTATGACATGGGTATATTACATAGATGTATTGCATTGTGTATGACATGGGTATATTACATAGATGTATTGCATTGTGTATGTCATGGGTATATTACATAGATGTATTGCATTGTGTATGACATGGGTGTATTACATAGATGTATTGCATTGTGTATGACATGGGTATATTACATAGATGTTTTGCATTGTGTATGACATGGGTATATTAAATAGATGTATTACATTGTGTATGACATGGGTATATTACATAGATGTATTACATTGTGAGTGAGTGAGTGAGTTGGGTTTAACGCCTCTTTTGACAATATTCCAGTTATATCGCGGCGTGTCAGCTTAATGTGGGAGGAAAGCCCGAAGTGATGCAGGTCTAAGACGTTTACCACTTCAGTGAAACCCACGAGCACGGGTATGGTGCTGACAAACCTAGTAACATAATTGGGGCGAACTGGGATTGGAACCCACAATCATAGGTGTCTGCCGTGCCCAAGGGACGCAACTCTGCACAGCGAATCACGGCACCTTATACGACTGAGCCACCCGCGCCCACAATTACATTGTGTATGACATGGGTATATTATATTGTGTATGACATGGGTATATTACATAGATGTATTATATTGCATCTGACATGGGTATATTACATCCTGTATGACATGGGTATATCACATAGATGTATTACATTGTATATGACACGGGTATATAACATTGTGAATAACATGGGTATATTACATAGATGTATTACATTGTGTATGAAATGGCTATATTATATAGATGCATCACATTGTGTATGACATGGCTATATTACATTTTGAATAACATGGGTATATTACATAGATGTATTACATTGTGTAGGACATGGGTATTTAACATAGATGTATTACATTGTGTATGACATGGGTCTATTACATAGATGTATTACATGGGTATTTTACATAGATGTATTACATTGTGTATGACATGGGTATTTTACATAGATGTATTACATGGGTATATTACATAGATGTGATATATTGTGTATGACATGGGTATATTACATTCTGTATGACATGGGCATATTGCATAGATTATTACATTGTGTAGGGCATGGGTATATTACAAAGATGTATTGCATTGTGTATGACATGAGTATATTACATAGATTATTACATTGTGTATGGCATGGGTATATTACATAGATGTATTGCATTGTGTATGACATGGGTATATTACATTCTGTATGACATGGGTATATTACATAGATGTATTACATTGTGTATGGCATGGGTATATTACACAGATGTTTTGCATTGTGTATGACATGGGTATATTACACAGATGTATTGCATTGTGTATGACATGGGTATATTACATAGATGTATTGCATTGTGTATGACATGGGTATATTACATAGATGTATTGCATTGTGTATGTCATGGGTATATTACATAGATGTATTGCATTGTGTATGACATGGGTGTATTACATAGATGTATTGCATTGTGTATGACATGGGTATATTACATAGATGTATTGCATTGTGTATGACATGGGTATATTACATAGATGTATTACATTGTGTATGACATGGGTATATTACATAGATGTATTACATTGTGAGTGAGTGAGTGAGTTGGGTTTAACGCCTCTTTTGACAATATTCCAGTTATATCGCGGCGTGTCAGCTTAATGTGGGAGGAAAGCCCGAAGTGATGCAGGTCTAAGACGTTTACCACTTCAGTGAAACCCACGAGCACGGGTATGGTGCTGACAAACCTAGTAACATAATTGGGGCGAACTGGGATTGGAACCCACAATCATAGGTGTCTGCCGTGCCCAAGGGACGCAACTCTGCACAGCGAATCACGGCACCTTATACGACTGAGCCACCCGCGCCCACAATTACATTGTGTATGACATGGGTATATTATATTGTGTATGACATGGGTATATTACATAGATGTATTATATTGCATCTGACATGGGTATATTACATCCTGTATGACATGGGTATATCACATAGATGTATTACATTGTATATGACACGGGTATATAACATTGTGAATAACATGGGTATATTACATAGATGTATTACATTGTGTATGAAATGGCTATATTATATAGATGCATCACATTGTGTATGACATGGCTATATTACATTTTGAATAACATGGGTATATTGCATAGATGTATTACATTGTGTATGACATGGCTATATTACATGACATTAGCTCTATCCACTAGAGGGGGCACGGGTGGCCCAGTCGTATAAGGCACTGGGATTCACTGTGCAGAGTTGCGTCCCTTGGGCACACCAGAATCCTATGATTGTGGGTTCAAATCCCGGTTTGCCCTGATTATGTTTCTAGGTTTGTCAGCACCATACCTGTGGTAAACCGAAGTGGTAAACGTCTGAGACCTGCATCACTGACACGGCGTGATATAACTGGAATACTGTTAAAAGCGGTGTTAAACCTAACTCCATCACTCACTATCCTCTAGACCACGGAGGCAGTCTGACATGAGTGTATGACATAGGTGTATGACATTTTCTCTATCCACTAGACCACGGAGGCCGTCTGACATGGCGTATGACATGGAAGTATGACATTATCTCTATACACTAGACCACAGAGGCAGTCTGACATGGCGTATGACATGGTTGTATGACATTAGCTCTATACACTAGACCACGGAGGCAGTCTGACATTGCATATGACATGGTTGTATGACATAAGGTCTATCCACTAGACCATGGAGGCGGTCTGACTTGGCGTATGACATGGGTGTATGACATGGGTGTATGACATTAGGTCTATCCACTAGACCACAGAGGCTATCTGACATGGCATATGACATGGGTGTCTGACATAAGGTCTATCCACTAGACGACGGAGGCTATCTGACATGGCGTATGACATTGGTGTATGACATGGTTGTATGACATTAGCTCTATCCAGTAGACCACGGAGGCTATCTGACATGGCATATGACATGGGTGTCTGACATAAGGTCTATCAACTAGACGACGGAGGCTATCTGACATGGCATACGACATGGGTGTATGACATCAGCTCTATCCACTAGACCACGGAAGCGGTCTGACTTGGCGTATGACATGGGTGTATGACATGGTCTAGTGGGTAGACCTAATGTCATACACCCATTTCATTAACCCATGTCATATGCCATGTCAGACTGCCACGTTGGGTGTATGACATTAGGTCTACCCACTAGACCAACTTGGCAGTCTGACATGGCATACGACATGGGTATATGACATCAGCTCTATCCACTAGACCATGGAGGCGGTCTGACTTGGCGTATGACATGGGTGTATGACATGGTCTAGTGGGTAGACCTAATGTCATACACCTATGTCATACACCCATGTCATACGCCAAGTCAGACCGCCTCCATGGTCTAGTGGATAGAGCTGATGTCATATACCCATGTCGTATGCCATGTCAGACTGCCAAGTTGGTCTAGTGGGTAGACCTAATGTCATACACCCAACGTGGCAGTCTGACATGGCATATGACATGGGTTTATGACATTAGGTCTATACACTAGACCACGGAGGCTATCTGACATGGCATATGACATGGTTGTATGACATAAGCTATATACACTAGACCACTGAGGCCATCTGACATGGGTGTATGACATGGTTGTATACATTAGCTCTATACACTAGACCACGTAGGCAGTCTGACATGGCATATGACATGGGTTTATGACATTAGGTCTATCCACTAGACCACGGAGGCTATCTGACATGGCATATGACATGGGTGTATGACATTAGCTCTATCCACTAGACCACGGAGGCAGTCTGACTTGGCCTATGACATGGGTGTATGATATGGGTGTATGACATGGGTGTATGACATTAGGTCTATCCACTAGACCAAGGAGGCAGTCTGACATGGCATATGACATTGGTGTATTACATTAGCTCTATCCACTAGACCACGGAGGCGGTCTGGCATGGGTGGATTGCATGGGTGTATGACATTGGTGTATGACATTAGCTCTATCCACTAGACCACGGAGGCGGTCTGGCATTGGTGGATTGCATGGGTGTATGACATTGGTGTATGACATTAGCTCTATCCACTAGACCACGGAGGCCGTCTGACATGGGTGGATTACATGGGTGTATGACATTAGCTCTATCCACTAGACCACGGAGGCGGTCTGACATGGGTGGATTACATGGGTGTATGACGTTGCTTTATGACATTGGTACACTTTGGTCCACACAGATGAGAATGAGGCAAGACTGGTTGTGTATGTATCTGGAATATATTGTTACTGCCAAGTGAGGCAACAAACAAAAGCAACACCGGTCTCGCCCGAAGCACTGCGTACAGATGCACCAATGAAGGACGGTGGTTTATCACACTGGCGTTTACCAACAGAGTTTAACAAAACATACCTGGAGAATAACACTGCACAATATCAGAATATTGCATGCAGAAGTGATTACCATGGAAACAGGTGTAAGGCTTAAAAAAATAAAAGAAGTGGTTCCTAGGCAATGACTTTTGAAAATACAGTGAGGGCAGGAGGTGTTTGGATTTTTGGGGGGGGGGGGTTTGGGGGGGCTTGTTCAAACTAGAATGTAACCAAACAAACAGTTGTGTACTATCAACCTGGGAAAAAGCCTCGCTACATGAATAAGCATACAAACTCCTTTTGCCGCCATGACCATAACATGAGATGTGCAGCGAAGCAGTGTGCATGTAAAGGGAAGTAACTGTGTGCTATATTGGATTGCATTGTTTTGAAGTATTAGGATTATTTTTTTAAATTGAAAATGGAAAGAAAAATGAAAAGTGCGGTGGACTTGAGGATGATGCAGGCAGCCTAACATAATACTTTTCCACCTACAAAGAAAATTGCCAAACAGCTCAAATTTTCAAGCCATCAATTACATTCCTCTTGTCCTCTGGTCTTGTCTGAATAAAATTGATTGCAATAAGGCAGCAGGGTTTTAAGCAACTCACAGATGTGGACACAAGAAAACATCATACTACCTCTAGGGACGCACAATAATATTCATTTCCTCCAGCGATTCAATAGCAGCTGGTATTTCATCCATCAATTATTAACACTGTCACATTATTATTCATTTAGATTGATTCAGTCCAGGCTCCAGAGTGATTGAAACATACAGTTCACAGGGACCCTTAAAATAATTATTTGGCGTCACCTTGAAAGTCAAGGAAAAACCCTGGGAAAGAACAGAGTTGCTTATTAATACACAGCACGAACCTGGCGTTCCACAACGTAATCCTTCGCAACAGAAAAAGTGGACAGCTGTGATGCGGAGCCGACTGTGACGCGGCAGATGGCTGCGTTGACGCCTCGCCACAATCCCTGCACACCAAACTGGGAGTATATTGTGCGTATACCATGACTCATGCTCTCGTGGGGATGCTGGGTTCCCACGGCAATGTCCCGGACAGCCTGGGCCTGGAGATGCGTCTTCACCTGCATGTACACAAACACAGTTATACAGCAGCAGCCTGGAGAATATGTTGGATATGAAGTGATATGAATAGTACAAGGAACAAAAAATAATCTTTACCAATATTAAGTGTCCCTGTTTTGTTTTTTCTTTATTTGTTGTTTAATGTCACACTCAGCAATATTCCAGCTATATGATGGCAGTCTGTAAATAATTGAGTCTGGACCAGACAATCCAGTGATTGACATCATGAGCATCGATCCACGCAGTTGGGATATGATGAAATGCATCCACCATGTCAGCAAGCCCAACCACCCTATCCCCTTAGTCGCCTCTTATGGGGGCACGGGTGGCCCAGTCGTCTAAGGCGCCGCGATTCGCTGTGCAGAGTTGCGTCCCTTGGGCACGCCAGAAACCTATGATTGTGGGTTCGAATCCCGGTTCGCCCCGATTATGTTTCTAGGTTTGTCAGCACCATACCCGTGCTCGTGGGTTTCACCGAAGTGGTAAACGTCTGAGACCTGCATCACTTCGGGCTTTCCTCCCACATTAAGCTGACACGCCGTGATATGACTGGAATACTGTTAAAAGCGGCGTTAAACCCAACTCACTCACTAGTCGCCTCTTATGACAGGCATAGTCAACTTTTACGGCAAGTCTGGGTTGCTGAAGACCTATTCTACCCTGAGATCTAAGTGTCCCTGGTAGTATGGAGCCTGCTTATATCAAGTCCATGCATCCAGGGACACTTAATATCCATATTAAGTTTCTGTGACACTACAGAGCCAACATAACAAGGCTCCATACTTCCAAGGGCGCATATCTATATTTACAAACATTTTAGAATAATGATACTAAGCAGCCGATACAAGCGGTCTCCCCACTACATTAACTACCAAACATGCTCCTTTCTTAACATACCATATAAAATGGGCTCCCGACCATGGCTCCAATACATCCTGCAAATGCTCCAGCCATGACGCTGCGTAGGAAGCTTGGATGTCCTGTTTTGTCCATCGTCATCTCCAAGTTTATTAGGAGTTGGTAGCTTCCAAGCCGGATGCCATTCATGAAGAACTGGTACCACAACGCAGGGACGAGGCCACTCTGAAGTGCGAACACTCCATCGTTCTTGGCTACAGTGTAGAAGGCATGGGCAGCGTTTCTGTAGTGGATGGCATACTGCCCCCGCGATTGGAGTTCCCCCTGTAGCTGCATCCGTGTCTTCACCACCTCCAGGGGGTTCGTGAAAAACCCCGCACCACATGTCGCTATTCCCCCCAAAACAAACTCCACTGCGCCATGCTTCTCAGCCATGTTGTAGACAGGACACTGGTAAATTGATTGTGATCAGAGGAAATGCTCTTTTGAATTTGTGTGAAAAATCTTAAGTAAGGCACCATATGGAAGTCAGTAAACTATGGTATGTCAGTCGATCCATGTGATTGTTATGCAGCTCACGTGAATTTCTGTCGTTATTCATATTCATAACATGTACAGATCTAAATATCACAGCCGTGCGTCAGACATTGTCAAAACCTAGTGATGCCTAGTGATGTTCAGTGGCTGGGTCAGTTGTTGTATATCGCCGACTGGGATGGGGCTGAAGAATAAAAACCCTCACGGCAGAGAAGAAAGCAGCTGTGACTCGCCCGCCTGGCACTAGATCTAGCAGACGACATTTTGGTGCGCAGTTGCAGGGACAGTCAAAGCCATTCTGTCACGTGAAGTTATGTATTTCACAATGACATGTGCCACAAAGCATACTAAGAACACGTGTCCGATCGTTGATATGTGTCTCTTCTGTGTGCTCATTAAGCAAACGGTGCGTGCTTCGACATCGCGTGGAACATTTAGGAAGCGAAAATGAATTGCAGCGTGACCAAATGACGAAATTTCCGGAAAGCGACAAGAATTAGAGTTATCTCCCCTAGACGGTACACTTTCAAGCTCCTCACAGCGATAGCCCGTTCGCGGAGCTCTCTATACTATCGCTGCCACCAGTCAAAACTCCCCACTGTGAATAGGTGGCCCCAACCATGCTTGGAGTTGAACTCGCAACCGAATGACCGTTATGTTTACAAACAAGTAACGACTGTCGTGACGCTGAATACACTTATCGCTGCTAAATTACTTTCTTCGTTTGTCAATTTGAATTTCTGTTTCATTAGAACTATCGTGTTATTGATATAGTAAGAATGTAAGGGAAAAAAAGGTTGATTTTCCGTTAGTCTGCAATCTCGAACAAATCTGATTATTAAAACAACAAAGTAAATTCGACTGAAAACATGGTCAGTCGTAAACCTTTTCAAAATGAAATATCATGGCATTCCCAAAGACATAAACAAAAGTATCAACGTTACTACATTTGGGGTTAGAGGGTGACAGCGATGATACCGACAGTGTAACGAAGGTGTCACGCGCTGGGAAGGAGCTTGGTATACACTTTGCGAGCTCCTTGCTTGTGCATAACACCTTCGTTCCTGTGAGGAGCTTGGTACACTTTGTTGGTTTAGTTCCGAGACGGATGAGGCCAGCTGATCAAATTACTTCTGTGGTTGTGACACTTTTTACTCCTAAAAAAACGAATTTGCAGTACTGATTTTTTTGCGTCAAGGCGTAAATAGATGTTATTACGCGAGTGTGTTTTGGGATGGGAAATACCCTGTTTTAGGAATAAACATTGTATTTAGCGAGCCTATGTTGTTTATTAAACACTGAAAGTAGTCCCACCTTGACCTTTGGTATTTTGCATCTCTATCCGCATATGACCCCAAGGGATATCGTTTTTATCTGTTGGCTTTATCCTGTCGAGAAACCTACCCATTATGTGATAAATGGCTTTTCCCTGGTACCATCTTTTATTTAGTCATTTGAGTGGAAAAGTAATTTACTGTGGCCAGGTTGGGTAAAGTGACAATGGTGGTTCCTTTCACCTGCTTGAATGCAGGACTATGTGAAGACTGGACATCGTTTAATAACAGTAATAAAATTTGTCCACCCTTGAAATAATGTTTCAGGAGAGACGTAGTACTACGTACCCGTGTCACAGATATAACACTTATCCACGGGGATCCGTAAACATGGGGATCCGTACCCACAGGGATCCGTAAACACGGGGATCCGTACACACGGGGATCCGTAAACACGGGGATCCGTAAACACGGAGATCGGTACCCACAGGGATCCGTAAACACGGGGATCCGCACCCACGGAGATCGGTACCCACAGGGATCCGTAAACACGGGGATCCGCACCCACGGAGATCGGTACCCACAGGGATCCGTAAACACGGGGATCCGCACCCAAGGAGATCGGTACATACGGGGATCCGTAAACACGGGGATCCGTGAACATGGGGATCCGTACCCACGGGGATCCGTAAACACGGGAATCCGTAAACACGGGGATCCCGTACACACGGGGATCCGTACCCACGGGGATCCGTACACACGGGGATCCGTACCCACGGACATCCGTACACACGGGAATCCGTACACACGGGAATCCGTAAACACGGGGATCCCGTACACACCCGGGATCGGTACCCACGGGTATCCGTTCCCACGGGGGATCCGTACACACGGGGGTCCGTACCCACGGACATCCGTACACACGGGAATCCGTAAACACGGGGGATCCCGTACACACGGGTTGCCGTACACACGGGGATCCGTACCCACGGGGATCCGTAAACACGGGGATCCGCACCCACGGAGATCCCGTACATACGGGGAGCCGTACATACGGGGATCCGTTCGGGGCATCCGAATGTGTACAAGTCCACCAAATAAAGTCCGAATACTCCAAAGCTAGAACTACGCACAACTCATGTATGTCTGAACGGAATCTCCGTCTGATGTTTGTCTGAGCTTGAACTCCGCACACCCCATATATGTCTGAGCTTGAACTCCGCATACCTTATGTTTGTCTGAGCTTGAACTCCGCAGACCTCATGTATATCTGCGCTTGAATTCTGCACACCTTTTGTATGTCTGAACTGAATCTCCATCTGATGTTTGTCTGAGCTAAATCTTCGCACACCTAATGTATGTCTGAACTGAATCTCCGTTCACTTCATGTATGCCTGAGCTTGAACTCCGTGCACCTCATGAATGTCTGAACTGAATCTCCGTCTGATGTTTGTCTGAGCTTAAACTCCGCACACTCCATATATATCTGAGCTTGAACTCAGCACACCTGATGTTTGTCTGAGCTAGAACTACGAGCACCTCATGTATGCCTGAGCTTGAACTCCGTGCTCCTCATGTATGTCTGAACTGAATCTTCGAGCAACTGATGTATGTCTGAAATTATTATTATTATTATTATTATTATTATTATTATATTGTTGTTGTTTGTCCACAAACACACTGGTCAAAAGGTCCAGAAACACAAAGGTCAAAAGGGCCACAAACACGCTGGTCAAAAGGGCCACAAACACACTGGTCAAAAGGGCCACAAACACACTGGTCAAAAGGGCCACAAACACGCTGGTCAAAAGGGCCACAAACACACTGGTCAAAAGGGCCACAAACACGCTGGTCAAAAGGGCCACAAACACACTGGTCAAAAGGGCCACAAACACACTGGTCAAAAGGGCCACAAACACAAAGGTCAAAAGGGCCACAAACACACTGGTCAAAAGGGCCACAAACACACTGGTCAAAAGGTCCACAAACACGCTGGTCAAAAGGTCCAGAAACACAAAGGTCAAAAGGGCCACAAACACGCTGGTCAAAAGGGCCACAAACACACTGGTCAAAAGGGCCACAAACACACTGGTCAAAAGGGCCACAAACACGCTGGTCAAAAGGGCCACAAACACACTGGTCAAAAGGGCCACAAACACACTGGTCAAAAGGGCCACAAACACACTGGTCAAAAGGGCCACAAACACACTGGTCAAAAGGGCCACAAACACAAAGGTCAAAAGGGCCACAAACACACTGGTCAAAAGGGCCACAAACACACTGGTCAAAAGGTCCACAAACACGCTGGTCAAAAAGGCCACAAACACGCTGGTCAAAAGGGCCACAAACACACTGGTCAAAAGGTCCACAAACACGCTGGTCAAAAGGGCCACAAACACACTGGTCAAAAGGACCACAAACACGCTGGTCAAAAGGGCCACAAACACACTGGTCAAAAGGGCCACAAACACACTGGTCAAAGGGGACGAAAACAAGTCAATATGGCCACAAACCCATATTTTAAATGGCCACATGAAAAGTCGAAACGACCACAAACCAAAAGTCAAAGTGGTTACATTCTGAATACATAGGTAAATGTGTGCTTTATATCTGCATTTATTTTATAACAAAACTGACAGAGTAAAGATATAACATATACACCATGTTAACTTCTGACAGAGTTGACACACCTGAGAAATGGGAGGGTTTGAAACCCGAATTGATCATCCCTTTCAACCGTGGACGTCCTTAAGAGAACGTGACATGTTACCTCCCCGCCCCCACCCGCCCGATACTTTAATAACTCTTTGTAACTCCTCCGACCCCAGGTTTTCAAAGGACAGCAATAAGCATGACACAGTACAACGCGCTCCCACCCCCTTCCTCCAACCCCATACCTTACTGAATCCTTGCAACCCCCCCCCCCCCCCCCCCCCCCCCCCTTCCCCTATACCTTACTGAATCCTTGCAATCCTCCCTTCCCCTATACCTTACTGGATCCTTGCAATCCTCCCTACACCATACCTACTGGATCCTTGCAATCCTCCCTTCCCCTAAAACCTTACTGAATCCTTGCAATCCTCCCTACCCCCGTTCCTTACTGAATCCTTGCAATCCTCCCTTCCCCTATACCTTACTGAATCCTTGCAATCCTCCCTACCCCATACCTTACTGGATCCTTGCAATCCTCCCTACACCATACCTACTGGATCCTTGCAATCCTCCCTTCCCCTATACCTTACTGAATCCTTGCAAACCTCCCTACCCCATACCTTACTGGATCCTTGCAATCCTCCCTTCCCCTATACCTTACTGGATCCTTGCACTCCTCCCTTCCTCGTACCTTACTGAATGCTTGCAATTCTTCCTCCCCCGTACCTTACTGAATCCTTGCAATCCTCCCTACCCCCATACCTTACTGAATCCTTGCAATCCTCACTCCCCCCATACCTTACTGAATCCTTGCAATCCTCACTCCCCCCATACCTTACTGAAACCTTGCAATCCTCCCTTCCCCCATACCTTACTGAATCCTTGCAATCCCCCCTTCCCCTATACCTTACTGAATCCTTGCAATCCTCCCTACCCCTATACCTTACTGGATCCTTGCAATCCTCCCTACACCATACCTACTGGATCCTTGCAATCCCCCCTTCCCCTATACCTTACTGAATCCTTGCAATCCTCCCTACCCCTATACCTTACTGAAACCTTGCAATCCTCCCTTCCCCCATACCTTACTGAATCCTTGCAATCCCCCCTTCCCCTATACCTTACTGAATCCTTGCAATCCTCCCTACCCCTATACCTTACTGAATCCTTGCAATCCTCCCTACTTCCATACTTTACTGAATCCTTGCAATCCTCCCTCCCCCCATACCTTACTGGATCCTTGCAATCCTCCCTACCCCATATCTTACTGAATCCTTGCAATCCTCCCTTCCCCCGTACCTTACTGAATCCTTGAAATCCTCCCTTCCCCCATACCTTACTGGATCCTTGCAATCCTCCCTACACCATACCTTACTGGATCCTTGCAATCCTCCCTTCCCCTAAAACCTTACTGAATCCTTGCAATCCTCCCTCCCCCCATACCTTACTGGATCCTTGCAATCCTCCCTACCCCATATCTTACTGAATCCTTGCAATCCTCCCTTCCCCCGTACCTTACTGAATCCTTGCAATCCTCCCTCCCCCCATACCTTACTGGATCCTTGCAATCCTCCCTACCCCATATCTTACTGAATCCTTGCAATCCTCCCTTCCCCCGTACCTTACTGAATCCTCGCAATCCTCCCTACCCCATACCTTACTGAATCCTTGCAATCTTTTATCCCGAAACCATACCAAATCCTTGCAATGCAAACTTCAAAGTGCAGGACTATTCACTGCAATGAAAGATATGGGCGATGGAAATACCTAGCTGAAAGGGAGTGAGAGCACCCGACAACCCCCTCCCTCATTACCCCGATTAACTACTGACATAAAGTCCATAATGACAGCGGTCCGCGGCTTCACGCCAGAAAGACTGTATGTGACAATTCCTGGCCTTTCTCCTCCCGTTGTTGAAGGTGAAGTTTGTGTGAGCTCCATGGTCGAGCGCCTTCCTTCTGTCGCCACAGTCCTGCAGTGCGTGGTGTCATATACAGGTGACGCCGCGAGAAGATGGCTGGCATGGGGTCGTTGTGTGCCCCGGGGGCTGCTGTAGGGGTCGTGCTTGTGTTATGCCTGGGGGGTATCCTCTCCATCCCCTCCGGACCAAGACGCGGGAGGGGGGAGGCTGGATCTACAGATGTTGATCCCGAGGTATGTACCGACATTAATGGGAAAAAAAGTATGCCGTGACTTAACTGGTTTTTTTCTATCTCTTATTATATTAAGGAAGAGATTTTATTATGTCAACTTCTTTATTATGAGTGTTCTTCATAATAATGAGTTGACATCCATAGATTCTCTTCCTTATGTGTATAATTTCCAAATGCCTTTCAAAGACTTATTATTATCATTCTTTTTAAATCACAGTGTTTCAAACAATGTGCTATAACACCCAGAACATAGAAATTAAAATAAAGAACATTGAAAGTGAAAGCAGGCGGGTCGATATCACGTTAATGTAAGGGTAAGACCCCGCCAACACCACAGGGTAACATCTTATTAACAGATATATCGAAATGGCAGACATCGATTTCACGGCATCGCCACCTATGTCCGATAAGAAAACACCAACATGGAAACAGATCTGCTTCCGGTTTAGAATATTCCTGAAAATGGTATTCATGCAACCTTTTTAGGGATATTCCGCGTTACAAACCCTTGTTCATTCAACCTGTGCCAGGGGAATTTAATGGGTCGAGTGGTGAAGCTGACAGTCATCTCGTTCCCAGTCGGCGTGGGGAGACAGCTCACTGGTGCGGCGCAAGACATCATGCAAACACATAACAAAACTACAAGACACAGCTCTAACATCATTTAGGAAACATTTTCTAAAACATATCTGTAGGATTATATAAAAAAAATGATACGATCTCCTTAAAATGTATAACATAGATATTTCCATGTTGATCCGTCAGTCAAGAGCCTGCATCACCAGGTGTTGATGTCAGTCCACCAGGTGTTGATGTCAGTCCACCAGGTGTTGATGTCAGTCCACCAGGTGTCAATGTCAGTCCACCAGGTGTTGATGTCAGTCCACAAGGTGTTAATGTCAGTCCACCAGGTGTTGATGTCAGTCCACCAGGTGTTGATGTCAGTCTACCAGGTGTTGATGTCAGTCAACCAGGTGTTAATGTCAGTCCACCAGGTGTTAATGTCAGTCCACCAGGTGTTGATGTCAATCTACCAGGTGTTGATGTCAGTCCACCAGGTGTTGATGTCAGTCTACCAGGTGTTAATGTCAGTCCACCAGGTGTTAATGTCAGTCCACCAGGTGTTAATGTCAGTCCACCAGGTGTTGATATCAGTTAATGTCAGTCCACCAGGTCTTAATGTCAGTTAATGTTAGTCCACCAGGTGTTAATGTCAGTCCACCAGGTGTTGATGTCAGTCCACCAGGTGTTGATGTCAGTCTACCAGGTGTTGATGTCAGTCAACCAGGTGTTAATGTCAGTCCACCAGGTGTTAATGTCAGTCCACCAGGTGTTGATGTCAATCTACCAGGTGTTGATGTCAGTCCACCAGGTGTTGATGTCAGTCTACCAGGTGTTAATGTCAGCCCACCAGGTGTTAATGTCAGTCCACCAGGTGTTAATGTCAGTCCACCAGGTGTTGATATCAGTTAATGTCAGTCCACCAGGTGTTAATGACAGTACATAAGGTGTTAATGTCAGTCCACCAGGTGTTAATGTCAGTCCACCAGGTGTTAATGTCAGTCCACCAGGTGTTAATGTCCACCAGGTGTTAATGTCAGTCCACCAGGTGTTAATGTCAGTCCACCAGGTGTTGATGTCAGTCTACCAGGTGTTGATGTCAGTCCACCAGGTGTTAATGACAGTACATAAGGTGTTAATGTCAGTCCACCAGGTGTTAATGTCAGTCCACCAGGTGTTAATGTCAGTCCACCAGGTGTTAATGTCCACCAGGTGTTAATGTCAGTCCACCAGGTGTTAATGTCAGTCCACCAGGTGTTGATATCAGTTAATGTCAGTCCACCAGGTGTTAATGACAGTACATAAGGTGTTAATGTCAGTCCACCAGGTGTTAATGTCAGTCCACCAGGTGTTAATGTCAGTCCACCAGGTGTTAATGTCCACCAGGTGTTAATGTCAGTCCACCAGGTGTTAATGTCAGTCCACCAGGTGTTGATGTCAGTCTACCAGGTGTTGATGTCAGTCCACCAGGTGTTAATGTCAGTCCACCAGGTGTTAATGTCAGTCCACCAGGTGTTGATGTCAATCTACCAGGTGTTGATGTCAGTCCACCAGGTGTTGATGTCAGTCTACCAGGTGTTAATGTCAGTCCACCAGGTGTTAATGTCAGTCTACCAGGTGTTAATGTCAGTCCACCAGGTGTTGATATCAGTTAATGTCAGTCCACCAGGTCTTAATGTCAGTTAATGTTAGTCCACCAGGTGTTAATGTCAGTCCACCAGGTGTTAATGTCAGTCCACCAGGTGTTGATATCAGTTAATGTCAGTCCACCAGGTGTTAATGACAGTACATAAGGTGTTAATGTCAGTCAACCAGGTGTTAATGTCAGTCCACCAGGTGTTAATGTCAGTCCACCAGGTGTTAATGTCCACCAGGTGTTAATGTCAGTCCACCAGGTGTTAATGTCAGTCTACCAGGTGTTGATGTCAGTCCACCAGGTGTTGATGTCAGTCAACCAGGTGTTAATGTCAGTCCACCAGGTGTTGATGTCAGTTAATGTCAGTCCACCAGGTGTTAATGTTAGTCCACCAGGTGTTAATGTTTGTCCACCAGGTGTTAATGTCAGTCCACCTGGTGTTAATGTCAGTCCACCAGGTGTTAATGTTAGTCCACCAGGTGTTAATGTTAGTCCACCAGGTGTTAATGTTAGTCAACCGGGTGTTAATGTCAATCCACCAGGTGTTAATGTTTGTCCACCAGGTGTTAATGCTAGTCCACCAGGTGTTAATGTTAGTCCACCAGGTGTTAATGTCAGTCAACCGGGTGTTAATGTCAGACCACCAGGTGTTAATGTTAGTCCACCAGGTGTTAATGTCAGTCCACCAGGTCTAAATGTCAGTTCATCGGGATTTGATGTTTTTATCACCAGCTTTCAGCCTCTCCCATGAATCCTGCGACATATTCACGCCGGTTGTCACCCTATGTCGATGATAGTGGCTGATAACACATTATTATATCTGTATTTCAAACCTCACGAAAAAAACGCATTAGAATGCCCCATCAATCAAAGTACAGAAAGAATAAAGTTATCTGGTGCAGGATCTAAAGGCCTGATCACGGTGTATGCTCTCTCAGAAAAGCGCAGAGATCTCGCAAATAGTAAGCTTTTCAAACTAGGTTTTCCAACTTCGTATGTGTGAACTAGCATTCATCATGAGACTGCTGTATTCAGAACACTTGGTTGGCAGTAGCTTTTTATGACGAGCTTTCAGGACACGTGTTTTTCAATATCGGCATATAGATAAACACTTGTCAACTTATGCTGTTGGAGGACAAAAACTGCTGAAGTGAGTGAGTGAGGGAGTTGGGTTTAACGCCGCTTTTAACAGTATTCCAGTTATATCGCGGCGTGACAGCTTAATGTGGAAGGCACATACCACGGGTATGGTGCTGACAAACCTAGAAACATAATCGGAGCGAACCGGGATTCGAACCTATAATCAAAGGTTTCTGTCGTGCCCAAGGGACGCAACTCTGCACAGTGAATTGCGGCGCCTTAGACGACTGGGCCATCCGTCCCACCTTACGATCATGAAGTTCAGCAATGGTGTAGGCAAATCATCACATGATGTTCGAACCCGGACCTGACAAATTGTTTTGACGAACGGTTTTGGATTATTTATGTTCATTATTATTCATTATTCAGCGTCATATGTTCTACACTGGAGATTGTGATCATGGTGACCCAGTCGTCCTTGTGTCGTGTGGCGAAATGATGGTAGCTGGGGAGTAGCAAGCGATTATAGCAATCAGGTCTTCGCGGGGACCAACCGCTCACGGTCGTGCGCAATCTAAATAATTGCAATATTCAGACTGATATTGTGTCACTGTAGAACACAATCAATTTCTATCTGTATCTCTCACTCATACCTGACACATCCGACCCGTGAAGATCCGGGGTAGAATAGGTCTTCAGCAACCCATGCTTGCCGTAACAGGCAACTAACGGGATCGTGTGGTCAGGCTCGCTGACTTGGTTGATGCATGTCATCATATCCCAAATGCTCATGTTATCAATCACTGGATTGTCTGGTTCAGACTCGATTATTTACAAACCGCCGTCATATAGCTGGGATATTGTTAAGTGCGGCGTTAAACAACAAACAGAGACAAAGACAAGGACACAACCTGACACAAATCTCAAAAGCTCACTGCAGTGGGTCTACAACGCCCATTGCGAATATTCATACTACAGTCACCGTCAGTACCCAAAGTCAAAGATATGTATCGCATGTAAGCCTCTGGCCCATACACAAAGGCGTTACATATAAGCAGTTTTACATATTTGGATTATTCAAAGCATTAATTGTTTATTGTTAGGCTAGTTTATCTCTGCAGCCTTTGTAATATGCAGCTAGCAGCCGACTCGTCTCGCATCAAAACACCGGCTGTGTACTCGAGGGCAGATGACCACGGATCACTGTGTCGGATTAACGAGACTGATTAATGAGGGATTTCGGTAATTCGTTGCTAATTAGGTGTGTCGGAGTGCGAGACTGTCGGATTAACGGGTCTAATTAGAATCGTGTCCCATGATTTGTGTCGGATAGAACGGATTGTCGGATTAACGAGATTTGACTGTATTCTAATGTTTAACAATCGTTTCTAAGAGAAACATATATGACAGCATCATATTTTAAAGAAAGAAGAGAAATGAAAGCAGGTACGGGGTTATTTGACAGATAGTGTTCTGATATTTATGATTTAAATATATTTGTATTCAATGAATCGGGATCGGTAAACAAGGGAAAGGCTTATGTTAAAAGTTCTCAAGAATAAGTCTGGAAGTTAATTTAAGGTACCGACGTTTAGTACAATATCTGAAAAACTATTGGACCTAATCCAGTCAAAGTTGGTATGAGATTATTAAACAGCCATACATAACTGGATATTACATTTAAAGACAATCGGTGCATGAATAAAAACTCTGTCTATTTAGCTATCACTATATTTCATCAACCAGACCTGTTCGTCACGGGTGGAACGAGCATTCATTGTAACAGCCATCTGCATAATGCTACACCTGCGTCACTGGGCCATATGACACACCGAACCAATCAACTCAACTCGAAAGGTTGCACGGGAATCACGCACGCACGAATACGGTGTTAGCATTAGATTTCATGATGTCTCAGCGCAAGGTTTCGTTGTTAAAATATTTGAATACTTTAAGGCTGAAAGTGAAAGACGTTCGCCCTTCTTTGACATTTCAAAGTACATGAAAAGAACAATTCATGCGTTACAGCTTCCCAAACAAACCGTAGTTAAGATTTTGAACTCTCATAAAAACACATGCTCCCCTGCACATCCCTTAGGGGGCATCTCAAATAGGATAGGAAATTAAAGTTAGATTCCTTTGATAAGTAAGTTGTCAGGGACGTGATTCGGCGGTTGACACGAGAAAATGAATGTATTTCAACACGAAAACTAAAACAAATTCTCCTTACAGAGCATGACTTAGATATTTCCAAATGGACCATTTGTAAACTCCTTTCCAAATTTGGATATCAGTACAAAAAGACGAAAGGGTCGAAACTAGCAATGTGTGAACGACCAGATATCATTCGTTTGCGTATCAATTATTTGCGCACTATTAAAAAGAAACGAGAAGAAGGCTATGAGCCTGTCTATTTGGACGAAACCTGGGTTAACGCCTGCCACACAGCGGCTTACCAATGGTCTCACCCAGATACCAGAGAGCCACAGCCAAGATCCCCCCTGGTAAAGGGGAGCGCCTGATTGTCCTCCATGCAGGCTCCCACAGAGGTTTCCTCCCTGAGTGTGATCTAGTGTTCAGATCCAGATCTTCAGATGGCAGAGACTACCATACCGAGTTGAATAGTCAGGTTTTCACTGCGTATGTTGAGGAGCAGCTCCTCTTAGCACTGCCTGATAAATCCTTGGTGGTTATGGACAATGCTCCCTATCACAGTTGTCGAGATCCTATTAACCGTTGTCCAACCTCAAATTCCACCAAAGGTGAGATATGTCAGTGGTTGGACAACAACCGCATTGCTCGGCCCACGAAAGCCAAAACAAAAAAATGACTAATACCAACTGGTTCTTCAGAACAAGCCCCCGCCCTCTTATTTGATTGACAACATGTTTAGAGAACACGGCCACGAAGTGCTTAGACTTCCTCCTTACCATTGTGTCTTGAATCCCATCGAACTAATCTGGGGTGATTTGAAAAATATGGTTGCACGGCAAAATAAGACCTTCAAGCTTGTCGACGTCAAGCAGATTGTCTTGAAAGGGATGGGAGAAATCACAGATGTACGTTGGGCAAACTGTGTCCAACATGTTATCAAAGTTGAGGAAGAGTATTGGAGACAAGACTGTATCCGACCAGATACTGTCCAGCCTGTTGGTGTTCATTTAGGTGACAGCACAGACTCCGAATCTGACGACGAGGGCATTTCGTGGGACCAAGAATGGTGCAATACATATACCCCTGTTTCACTACGACATGTAATAGCCCGAATTACAACGGATATGAATTCTTACATATTCGTACATATTCTTAATCATTTCTTAAGAATCTTAAATATATCTTATTTGATTCCAAAACATTCTTGTAGTTCGTGGGATTCGTGAGAAAAAATGTGTTTATCAAAGAATTTCTAGGAATCGTCTACGAATTTCAGGTTCGTGCTTTGTAGTACATGTCGTAATCGGACCTTGTCCACTTTGTGCAATTCTTGGCTCAGAATTCGATTCTCTTTCACCCGAAACAGCCCCGAAAGTCTCGAATCATCTACGAAAATATTAAAATATTTTTTTCCAAACCATAAAGCAATGATATGTCCAAATGAATAATTACGTATGATATATGACACCTAATAACATGATGCATGAAATATAATAATGTGGCAAGGACTTATACATACAAGTCAATAACACTGACTTGAAAAAGAATGCAAAAATAATTTGATAAATATTATTAAGAACTGCTTGAGACGCCCAACGCTAACACCGTATTCGTGCGTGCGTGATTCCCGTGCAACCTTTCGAGTTGAGTTGATTGGTTCGGTGTGTCATATGGCCCAGTGACGCAGGTGTAGCATTATGCAGATGGCTGTTACAATGAATGCTCGTTCCACCCGTGACGAACAGGTCTGGTTGTTGATGAAATATAGTGATAGCTAAATAGACAGAGTTTTTATTCATGCACCGATTGTCTTTAAATGTAATATCCAGTTATGTATGACTGTTTAATAATCTCATACCAACTTTGACTGGATTAGGTCCAATAGTTTTTCAGATATTGTAGCAAACGTCGGTACCTTAAATTACCTTCCAGACTTATAGAAGTTATATTCATGAAAGTATGGAATAAATTGTTTTTGGATCAACATAACTGGGACATACAACAGCAAACATGTTTTCATTTTCTACACGGAATGAAATAAAGGACAAAACTGTTCGATTTTTCTTCCTTCATTTATCATGAGATCTAACAATCCGAGGCTAACTTGATTAAACGGACGTCGAAGGGTTCTTGATGTAAATGTAGACAAGTATTTTTCTGGTTGAATAAGACTCTTAAACGTTCTACACCAGTCATACCTTGAACTGTTTTCTAGAGTGGAATGCCTTTCTTGGAAAAATATATATATAGACTGCTCACGAAACGCGTTTTAGATCACCAGTTATTTGGTTTAACCATACAAAGCCGTAGCTATGAGAACACTAGAGGTTTCTAATATGTGGTGCCCTTTTTACTTTGATGACTTTGTCATCTGAATGAACAAGCAGGTTTGGCGTATTCGGCGTTGATCCGAGAATATTAAACCAGTATTTCAAACATCTAGTTTAGAAGTTTCTGTATAAAAGGTATCTGCAACACTCGCCATACACCGTACCATTTTATTTTTGATGGACAAGACAGATAAGAATTGTTTACAGGCTAAAAATTGTAGTTTTTCGTGACAATCGTATCGCAGAAATGCCATTCAAAAACCGGATTGTCTACATTTGGGCATCAAATAATTACTTAAGAATTGACTTTCACTTTGTGGGAGTTCATTGGAGTATGAACAGTCATAGAGTGAGGGCCAAACTGTATGAACCTGGGAGCTTCATACTCCAATGAACTCACACAAAGTGAAAGTAAATTCTTATAATTTTTGGTATCACTATTATTTTACCGCAAAGGATCTACATCTATACGCAATATTTACTATGCGTGACTTCATGTTTACACTGACAGCCATACAACAACCAGCTGTATCGCGGAATACAATAGGTCCTCAAAACGAGAGGTGACATGCACGTATATATGCTCAACATGCTCTACAGGAACAACTTGTGTAGTTTCTTTACAACAAATGTATTCAAATAATATCCTCATAAGATGAGAAATGTCTGTTAAGAACTACCTCAGTAAGTCAGTCACAATGACAGCGGGTCGTGATACATTTACATCAAGTACTACTACAAGACGTCAAAATGGCCGACACGATAAATGTATCGGGAGAGATTTCGACAGTTGATAATGAACCTGTGGAGGTTACATGTTTTAGTCATCATTGATCACCCGGTCCATCATTGAAAGGTGATTAAAGATGTGTTAATTATACACTAAGGTAAATTCATAGATTGCTGTAGACTGTCACTGTCAGCCTAAACACGAATCGAGTCGATACTTCGATAGTTTGGATATGCATTTCTTCGTTTTGTTCACTAAGGTTCGGTCGTAGCGAGGATGTTGTCAACGTGCATGTTGACGGGGAATTAGCTCTTGGGGGAATAAAGGACAAAATCGACATCACTGTCCCGGAACGCTTTATGCACAACATGTAAACAATAAACAACAATTGCACAATGAGCGGAATACCTGCTCTGACAACACAAACACAGCAATGAGCGGACTTTCCAGCTCAGGCGTACAAGAGGTGAGCGGAGCTCCAGCTCACCTCAGGGCGTTTCCTACGAGCAGCATATCCTGCTCGAGGTCGTCCCTATGCCAGCACTCGGAATACCAAGCCTGACTAACACCGTAGTAACTGTGTAATGGTAGCACATATATAGTAATGAACAACAATGGACAGACAAAGAGACAACGACGTTGCTTTGGACATGTGGGCGTGATTAACAAACACAGTTCATGGGATGATCAATTAGGGCAATAAATGCCATACTATAAAAAGCAGTAGTTAAAGGGAAGTAATATGGTAGTCCAGGCTGACTGACAGTCAAAATACAATGAAATGTTGGTGAGGATTAACAACGGGGATTAGCGCCTAAAACGTAATGACAATTAAGTTATGGAGACATGGCTACAGGGTAAATTGCCCTTGAAGTCAAATGTACTGCAGACAATGGTAGTCATAAATCAGTCGCTATGACAACTTCCCTCCGTTCCGTGAAGCTTGGACCCCAAGCTTTGACAAGTCCAAATTGATATGTGTGAACTTTTTCACCAACGGAAACAATAGTGCAAAATGTGAACAAAATCAGTTAGATGAATTCATGATATCGTTGAAATTCTTGTGCAACAAATATACCTATGCAATGACGGTATGAAAGTGATCATCTAGCCAATTTGAATTAGTTCCAGTTTGAAAACTAACCAAGTGATCTTTGTAATGTGCAATTTCACTACAAGGTAATTACTACTTTGCACAGATTCAATAAATATATCACTGAAGGTTCTTTGAATTCAGGAGTCTGGCTTGGCGGTGCGACTCAGTACCGAATAATGATAATGATTAATGTCATAAAAAGTACAAATTCAACATCTCAGCAAATATTTCGCATAAAGAAATTTGAAACCAGGAGTCTAACTTTACCGCGCGACTCAAACGTTACTTGTGGGTACGTTTGCCCTTTTAAGTACAATGGGTGCTCTTCCCGTGTCTTTAACGGAGCTTGCCCATATGTTATGGGTGCTATGCCCAAGGAAAATAATAATCCTTAATTCCGACATCAAAATTCTGAAATGCTGAATACCGCTGTGTTGTTAATTACTTAATACTGACATACAATATACATGTGTGTGGGTGGATAACCCAAGAAAATCCCTAATCTGAATTCAAAGTCCAAGACAATACTTTCAAACTTGTACCAAACTGTGCACATTAAAAACTTGTAACGAATGACAAATTTGGTCGTTTAGATTTTTGAAATTACGAGTCTAACTTTCAGGTGTGACTCGATAACCCTACAGCTTAGGTTTGTCTGGGCCCTAGCTGTATCTATATGTCTGGCGTGGCCTAGAGACATTTCAAAGATTCCCTACACAATAACTTCAAAGATCTAGCGTGACTAAACATGGAATTGGAGTATATTGCACATATAAAAAATAATTTTGGAAAGACACATTTTGGCATTAATATACTGGCTTTGATTAAACATACCTGGTTGCACTTATCAACAGTCACACATCATATATCCTGGATTGAGTCCATGTAAGTAAACACAAATTAGTAAGTCCCAATGAGATATCTTGTACACAGTGTCCATCTTGTAGGTGCCCGTGAGGCGGTTTCTGTATGATCTGCATCATGATGGCTGTGGTCAGGATCACTACGGGATAGGCGTTTATACTTCCTTGGTCCTGTGTATGAACGAAATCTTGAGAGATTCGGAGAGATTCCTGTTGTTTTCTTCAATCTTGTTTCTTCATGGCTCGAGTTGATGATTGTTCTTCAGGGTGGTAGGCATACAGAGAGGTTACTGGATCGGGAGTAAACTCAAGAGTTACTCCAGCCGGATTCTAACACCAGTTGTCAACGTGCATGTTGACGGGGAATTAGCTCTTGGGGGAATAAAGGACAAAATCGACATCACTGTCCCGGAACGCTTTATGCACAACATGTAAACAATAAACAACAATTGCACAATGAGCGGAATACCTGCTCTGACAACACAAACAAATGCCATACTATAAAAAGCAGTAGTTAAAGGGAAGTAATATGGTAGTCCAGGCTGACTGACAGTCAAAATACAATGAAATGTTGGTGAGGATTAACAACGGGGATTAGCGCCTAAAACGTAATGACAATTAAGTTATGGAGACATGGCTACAGGGTAAATTGCCCTTGAAGTCAAATGTACTGCAGACAATGGTAGTCATAAATCAGTCGCTATGACAATATTCGTAAACGATCATGCAGTCAAATTCTCTGACGTTGGTCAATGTATACTGAAACCCTGAGTTCAAGATTAAAGGGTCTAAATGATCAGAAAGAACTCTTATGTATGTTCGTTCTAGGGAATTCCCAGGGGTTTCCCCAGGAATATGGAAGTAGTCCGTCAGTGTTTACGTCATTTCAAGAACACGATCTCGTGAAAAACGTATGAACGTCAAATTGTGTCGTTCTTACACTTATGAACGTAAATTTCGCGGTCATGTGACCGATCTCTCGTCCAATGGAAAAGCCGCATATCGTGTAAACTTCAAATTAAAAACGTATATCAGTGTAAACACCGCAAACACATCACTGTCAGTGTTGAAAACAGTGTCATTTGAAAAAACTAACTTTCATAAAAAGGCCACTCAGCCTTTGATATAGTATTTATTGTATTTGACTGCTTTAAAAATGAACGTATTTGTTTCCAAAACTTTGAGGGAGAATGGATAGTATCACTGAGCCCCAAATATACAAGTCGGATTAACGGTTCCTGCAGCAGGAATTGTATTGATTTCTCTTTTTGCTGTAGATATTTCTATTGGTGTCAGCACGTCTACGTCTAAATGTTCTCAATGCTTTGCGAGTGTCTCGTCTACCCATCTTACATTCGTCATTTCATGGTCCTAAAACTACTATAGTATCTTGATTATGCATAAATGTATGTTTGTTCATAAAATCTGACGAATCTAGGATCACATGGACGAAAGCATCTAAAGTCCCATCTAAGTTAAAATCCAGTTTACTCAGACGTGGTTGATTACAAGACTCCATCCTCTCCGACAGGCTGTTAAAAACGTTCCACAAAGGGATTATAATTAATTCCAAACATTGTATCTTTGAAACCACCACGTCGGCGTATCATGTTGGTTGCTCATGTTTGGGAGTCTAATGGTAAATGATGGAACCCGATCTATACGATCTCCAAGGTTAAACATGTCAATGTATTGAAAAACATATGGAGAACAGATAAATTAATAATTCACACTACATGCCCGGTGACCACAATATGTATATTCCCCTTCTGCGTCTTCATATACCCTGCCGTTAACAATAAATACCTGGAATGAATAACACATGTCTAACAATATCTGCCCAAATCTGTTTATCACACTGTCATGGGATTTACGATCATCAATGCGTATATCTTCCTCCTCACTAAGTAAGTAGTCACGCTACAGTCACCGCATAAAGTCACGCTACAGTCACCACATAAAGTCACGCTACAGTCACCGCATAAAGTCACGCTACTGTCACCACAAATAATCAAACTACCTGAAACATATTTATAAAGGATCGAGGGCAACCTTGACGCGCATATAACTCGATCAAACAGGCATTTTCTTCAATAATTGCAGTTGTTACAAACCAAACCACGTCCATGTAGAATATAGATTTAGTTTGAGCTGGTTCTACTGTCATGTAAGTACAAATAAACGTTGACCACAGAGCTGGCGCGTGCGTGCGTGCGTGCGTGCGTGCGTGCGTGAGTGAGTGAGTGAGTGAGTGAGTGAGTGAGTGAGTGAGTGAGCGAGTGCCTTTTCATGTGTGTGTATGAATGTGTGTGCCTTGTCTGTGTGTCTGTGCGTGTCATGGAATAAAGTTACATCCCTGCCTTTTTTCCCGGCACAGCAATACCTGGCCAAGTACGGTTACCTTGAGGTCGACCAACTTCAACACACCAGGAACCTCAGACATACCTGGAAACACGCCATCAGGTAACTCACTCACTCACTCACCCAAACCCAGCCAGCCACCCACTCACTCACTCACTCACTCACTCACTGACTCACCCAAACCCACTGACTCACTCACTCACTCACTCACTCACCCACCCACCCACCCACCCACCCACCCACCCACCCACTCACTCACTCACTCACTCACTCACTCACTCACTCACTCACTCACTCACTCACTCACTCACCCACCCACCCACCCACTCACTCACTCACTCACTCACTCACTCACTCACTCACTCCGCCTGCTCGAGTGCTGCTATATCTTTATCCGTTCTTCACATACATCTCTTGTCCATTTTCTCAAGATTTGTTCATGAAGACCCGTGTGTTTATATTTACCGGAGTGTTGTTCTAGTATACCCAGTGTTATCTATTTATCTACCTTGTGTTGTTTTTGATCATGTACACCGAAAGCAGGATCTGTCCCTCTCTCTTCACGCGTCTTGCGTCTTCCAGGTCGTTCCAGAGGTTCAACCATTTGAAGGTCAACGGAAGACTCAGCAGACAAGCCGTGAACATCATGAAGCAGCCTCGCTGTGGTGTACCGGATATAGATACTACCTTAGGCTCGCCCAATAGAAAACATCGACACAAGCGGGCCCTGCTCACAGGCTTCAAGAAAGCGGTGAACTCTGTTTATGGTTAGATTGGGGTGCTGCTGAATCACTCCGTGCAGATCTCGATTGTGCTGATTGCTTCCATGACGCGTTCCTGCAGCTACATATAATGAAATGACGTTTGTTTGTTTGTTTGTTTTTTTTGCTTAACGTCGTACTCAACAATATTCCAGCTATATGACGACAATTTGTAAATAATCGAATCTGGCCCAGACAATCCAGTGATTGACAGCATGAACATTTGGGATACGATGACATGCATCAACCAAGTCAGCGACCCTGACCTCCCGATCCCGTTAGTCGCCTCTTACGACAAGCATAATCGCCTCTTACGGCAAGCATGGGTTGCTGGAGACCTATTCCATCACGGATCTTGAAATGACGTAATCTGGTGGCTTTGTTGCCATGTCGTGACCTCATGTCTGTGTTATTCGTCATGTGACCTAATGACGTGTTAGTTGTCATGACGTGACCTCATGTGTTTATTAATTGTCATGACGTGACCTAATGGACGTATTCCTTGTAATGACGCGACTTCATGCCAATGTTTGTTGTCAAAACGTCACCTCCTACCAATGTTAGTTGTGAAGACGCGACCTCCTGCCAATGTTAGTTGTCATGACGCGACCTCCTGCCAATGTTAGTTGTCATGACGCGACCTCCTGCCAATGTTAGTTGTCATGACGTGACCTCCTACCAATGTTAGTTGTCATGACGCGACCTCCTGCCAATGTTAGTTGTCATGACGCGACCTCCTGCCAATGTTAGTTGTCATGACGCGACCTCCTGCCAATGTTAGTTGTCATGACGTGACCTCCTGCCAATGTTAGTTGTCATGACGCGACCTCCTGCCAATGTTAGTTGTCATGACGCGACCTCCTGCCAATGTTAGTTGTCATGACGCGAATTCCTACCAATGTTAGTTGTCATGACGCGACCTCCTGCCAATGTTAGTTGCCATGACGCGACCTCCTACCAATGTTAGTTGTCATAACGTGACCTCCTACCAATGTTAGTTGCAATGACGTGACCTCCTGCCAATGTTAGTTGTCATGACGCGACCTCCTACCAATGTTAGTTGTCATGACGCGACCTCCTGCCAATGTTAGTTGTCATGACGCGACCTCCTGCCAATGTTAGTTGTCATGACGCGACCTCCTGCCAATGTTAGTTGTCATGACGCGACCTCATGCCAATGTTAGTTGTCATGACGCGACGTCCTGCCAATGTTAGTTGTCATGACGCGACCTCCTGCCAATGTTAGTTGTCATGACGCGACCTCATGGCAATGTTAGTTGTCATGACGCGACCTCCTGCCAATGTTAGTTGTCATGACGCGACCTCATGCCAATGTTAGTTGTCATGACGCGACCTCCTGCCAATGTTAGTTGTCATGACGCGACCTCCTGCCAATGTTAGTTGTCATGACGCGACCTCCTGCCAATGTTAGTTGTCATAACGTGACCTCCTGCCAATGTTAGTTGTCATGACGCGACCTCCTGCCAATGTTAGTTGTCATGACGTGACCTCCTACCAATGTTAGTTGTCATGACGCGACCTCCTGCCAATGTTAGTTGTCATGACGCGACCTCCTGCCAATGTTAGTTGTCATGACGCGACCTCCTGCCAATGTTAGTTGTCATGACGCGACCTCCTGCCAATGTTAGTTGTCATGACGCGACCTCCTGCCAATGTTAGTTGTCATGACGCGACCTCCTACCAATGTTAGTTGTCATGACGTGACCTCCTGCCAATGTTAGTTGTCATGACGCGACCTCCTGCCAATGTTAGTTGTCATGACGCGAATTCCTGCCAATGTTAGTTGTCATGACGCGACCCTGCCAATGTTAGTTGCCATGACGCGACCTCCTACCAATGTTAGTTGTCATAACGTGACCTCCTACCAATGTTAGTTGCAATGACGTGACCTCCTGCCAATGTTCGTTGTCATGACGCCACCTCCTACCAATGTTAGTTGTCATGACGCGACCTCCTGCCAATGTTAGTTGTCATGACGCGACCTCCTGCCAATGTTAGTTGTCATGACGCGACCTCCTGCCAATGTTAGTTGTCATGACGCGACCTCCTGCCAATGTTAGTTGTCATGACGCGACCTCATGGCAATGTTAGTTGTCATGACGCGACCTCCTGCCAATGTTAGTTGTCATGACGCGACCTCATGGCAATGTTAGTTGTAATGACGCGACCTCCTGCCAATGTTAGTTGTCATGACGCGACCTCCTACCAATGTTAGTTGTCATGACGCGACCTCCTGTCAATGTTAGTTGTCGTGACGCGACCTCATGGCAATGTTAGTTGTCATAACGTGACCTCATGGACGTGTTACTTGTAATGACGTGACCTCATGGCTATAGTTGAATTGTAGCGATGACGGTCATGACGTGGTACAATGGACGTTCCCCTTTGTTATTGTCTGGTATCATGCCTGTCATCATCTGCCGGGTATAGATGTTGTTGCGTCCTGTCGCAGCTATGTCTCATGTTGACATATGGCAGTGAGATAATATCATTATATTAATATATGTTGATATTTTGGACGTATTCTGCACAAAGATATATCCATGAAGTCCCCTCTCCAAGTCTGACTGTTTGGTCTGTTGTGAAGTGGTGAAATGGGGGTTATTGCACTTATTAGCACTTATTATACTCTGTTCATGCTTGAACCACACAGTGTTAGGCTGATACGGTGCTCCATTCTGATTCCAGGATTGAAATGGCGGTCGAACCAGCTGAGGTGGAAGATGAGCCGCTACACTGGTCGCCTGACAGCTGAGCAGCAGTGGTGAGTCTGGCTTCGGGACGTCCTTGCGCTGGATCACGCTGAATGTAGCGTCACGGGACGTTCCCCTCTGTGTTAACTGGGTTTTTAAATAGAAACTTTTAAGACATTTTAGTATCATCCTACTACATACATCGACATAAACTTATGACGTTCCATGGCTGGATAAAGATGAGGTTGCGATGACGGAGAGTCGCTATGTTAAATGGCTTGTGAAGTTTATCGAGATGCGCAGAACGTCGTCCTCATATCTCTTTAATCTATGTTCTTTGATCGCAGTTTTTTAATGGCGGACATTTAAAATATAATCGCCCAGGGGTATTCCGATATGTCTGCGTGGGTGACTGATTCAGTGCTTGGAGTAATCTGTTTGTGTGTGAATGACTTCTACAAACGTTAACCACGAGGCCATTCATTTGCACCTGATATAGACATACACACACCCGTCGTTGAGGCACGCTCCACGAGATACACACAAGACGTACAAACGCACTGAACGTAAAACACACAAAACGTACGAACACACAAGACGTACAAACGCACTAAAATACTAACATAGATACATACAAAACGAAGATACACACTAGACGTAGATACACACAAGACTTACAAACACACTTAACTTACAATCAAACCTGTCGTAGTAAAACACGACACGTAGATAGACACTAGACAAACACATACACTAAACTAGAAGTACGGACAGAGTAAACGTACAAACACACTAGACGTAGATACACAGAAAACTTTGATACACACTAGAAGTACGGACAGAGTAAACGTACATACACACTAGACGTTGATACACAGAAAACGTTGATACACACTAGAAGTACGGACAGAGTAAACGAACATACACACTAGACGTAGATACACAGAAAACGTTGATACACACTAGAAGTACGGACAGAGTAAACGTACAAACACTAGACGTTGATACACACTAGAAGTACGAACAGAGTAAACGAACAAACACACTAGACGTTGATACACAGAAAGCGTTGATACACACTAGAAGTACGGACAGAGTAAACGTACAAACACACTAGACGTAGATACACAGAAAACGTTGATACACACTAGAAATACGAACAGAGTAAACGAACAAACACACTAGACGTTGATACACAGAAAGCGTTGATCCACACTAGAAGTACGGACAGAGTAAACGTACAAACACACTAGACGTAGATACACAGGAAACGTTGATACACACTAGAAGTACGAACAGATAGAAGGAACAAACACACTAGACGTTGATACACAGAAAACGTTGATACACACTAGAAGTACGGACAGAGTAAACGTACATACACACTAGACGTAGATACACAGAAAACGTTGATACACACTAGAAGTACGAACAGATAGAAGGAACAAACACACTAGACGTTGATACACAGAAAACGTTGATACACACTAGAAGTACGGACAGAGTAAACGTACATACACACTAGACGTAGATACACAGAAAACGTTGATACACACTAGAAGTACGAACAGAGTAAACGAACAAACACACTAGACGTTGATACACAGACAACGTTGATACACACTAGAAGTACGGACAGAGTAAACGTACATACACACTAGACGTAGAGACACAGAAAACGTTGATACACACTAGAAGTACGGACAGAGTAAACGTACAAACACTAGACGTTGATACACAGAAAACGTTGATACACACTAGAAGTACGGACAGAGTAAACGAACAAACACACTAGACGTAGATACACAGAAAACGTTGATACACACTAGAAGTACGGACAGAGTAAACGTACAAACACACTAGACGTTGATACACAGAAAACGTTGATACACACTAGAAGTACGGACAGAGTAAACGTACAAACACTAGACGTTGATACACAGAAAACGTTGATACACACTAGAAGTACGGACAGAGTAAACGTACAAACACACTAGACGTTGATACACAGAAAACGTTGATACACACTAGAAGTACGGACAGAGTAAACGTACATACACACTAGACGTAGATACACAGAAAACGTTGATACACACTAGAAGTACGGACAGAGTAAACCTACAAACACTAGACGTTGATACACACTAGAAGTACGAACAGAGTAAACGAACAAACACACTAGACGTTGATACACAGAAAACGTTGATACACACTAGAAGTACGGACAGAGAAAACGTACAAACACTAGACGTTGATACACATTAGAAGTACGAACAGAGTAAACGAACAAACACACTAGACGTTGATACACAGAAAGTTTGATACACACTAGAAGTACGGACAGAGTAAACGTACATACACACTAGACGTTGATACACAGAAAACGTTGATACACACTAGAAGTACGGACAGAGTAGACGTACATACACACTAGACGTTGATACACAGAAAACGTTGATACACACTAGAAGTACGGACAGAGTAAACGTACAAACACTAGACGTTGATACACATTAGAAGTACGAACAGAGTAAACGAACAAACACACTAGACGTTGATACACAGAAAACGTTGATACACACTAGAAGTACGGACAGAGTAAACGTACATACACACTAGACGTTGATACACAGAAAACGTTGATACACACTAGAAGTACGGACAGAGTAAACGAGCAAACACACTAGACGTTGATACACAGAAAACGTTGATACACACTAGAAGTACGGACAGAGTAAACGTACAAACATTAGACGTTGATACACACTAGAAGTACGAACAGAGTAAACGAACAAACACACCAGACGTTGATACACAGAAAACGTTGATACACACTAGAAGTACGGACAGAGTAAACGTACAAACACTTGACGTTGATACACACTAGAAGTACGGACAGAGTAAACGAACAAACACACTAGACGTTGATACACAGAAAACGTTGATACACACTAGAAGTACAGACAAGGTAAACGAACAAACACACTAGACGTTGATACACACTAGAAGTACGAACAGAGTAAACGAACAAACACACTAGACGTTGATACACAGAAAACGTTGATACACACTAGAAGTACGGACAGAGTAAACGTACAAACACTAGACGTTGATACACACTAGAAGTACGAACAGAGTAAACGAACAAACACACTAGACGTTGATACACAGAAAACGTTGATACACACTAGAAGTACGGACAGAGTAAACGAACAAACACACTAGACGTAGATACACAGAAAACGTTGATACACACTAGAAGTACGGACAAAGTAAACGTACAAACACTCTAGACGTTGATACACAGAAAACGTTGATACACACTAGAAGTACGGACAAAGTAAACGAACAAACACACTAGACGTAGATACACAGAAAACGTTGATACACACTAGAAGTACGAACAGAGTAAACGAACAAACACACTAGACGTAGATACACAGAAAACGTTGATACACACTAGAAGTACGGACAGAGTAAACGTACAAACACTAGACGTTGATACACACTAGAAGTACGGACAGAGTAAACGAACAAACACACTAGACGTTGATACACAGAAAACGTTGATACACACTAGAAGTACGGACAAAGTAAACGAACAAACACACTAGACGTTGATACACACTAGAAGTACGAACAGAGTAAACGAACAAACACACTAGACGTTGATACACAGAAAACGTTGATACACACTAGAAGTACGGACAGAGTAAACGTACAAACACTAGACGTTGATACACACTAGAAGTACGAACAGAGTAAACGAACAAACACACTAGACGTTGATACACAGAAAACGTTGATACACACTAGAAGTACGGACAGAGTAAACGAACAAACACACTAGACGTAGATACACAGAAAACGTTGATACACACTAGAAGTACGGACAAAGTAAACGTACAAACATTAGACGTAGATACACAGAAAACGTTGATACACACTAGAAGTACGGACAAAGTAAACGAACAAACACACTAGACGTTGATACACAGAAAACGTTGATACACACTAGAAGTACGGACAGAGTAAACGAACAAACACACTAGACGTTGATACACAGAAAACGTTGATACACACTAGAAGTACGGACAAAGTAAACGAACAAACACACTAGACGTTGATACACACTAGAAGTACGAACAGAGTAAACGAACAAACACACTAGACGTTGATACACAGAAAACGTTGATACACACTAGAAGTACGGACAGAGTAAACGTACAAACACTAGACGTTGATACACACTAGAAGTACGAACAGAGTAAACGAACAAACACACTAGACGTTGATACACAGAAAACGTTGATACACACTAGAAGTACGGACAGAGTAAACGTACATACACACTAGACGTTGATACACAGAAAACGTTGATACACACTAGAAGTACGGACAGAGTAAACGTACATACACACTAGACGTTGATACACAGAAAACGTTGATACACACTAGAAGTACGGACAAAGTAAACGTACAAACACTAGACGTAGATACACAGAAAACGTTGATACACACTAGAAGTACGGACAGAGTAAATGAACAAACACACTAGACGTAGATACACAGAAAACGTTGATACACACTAGAAGTACGAACAGAGTAAACGAACAAACACACTAGACGTAGATACACAGAAAACGTTGATACTTACTAGAAGTACGGACAGAGTAAACGTACAAACACTAGACGTTGATACACACTAGAAGTACGGACAGAGTAAACGAACAAACACACTAGACGTTGATACACATAAAACGTTGATACACACTAGAAGTACGGACAAAGTAAATGAACAAACACACTAGACGTAGATACACAGAAAACGTTGATACACACTAGAAGTACGAACAGAGTAAACGAACAAACACACTAGACGTAGATACACAGAAAACGTTGATACTTACTAGAAGTACGGACAGAGTAAACGTACAAACACTAGACGTTGATACACACTAGAAGTACGGACAGAGTAAACGAACAAACACACTAGACGTTGATACACATAAAACGTTGATACACACTAGAAGTACGGACAAAGTAAACGAAAAAACACACTAGACGTTGATACACACTAGAAGTACGAACAGAGTAAACGAACAAACACACTAGACGTTGATACACAGAAAACGTTGATACACACTAGAAGTACGGACAGAGTAAACGTACAAACACTAGACGTTGATACACAGAAAACGTTGATACACACTAGAAGTACGGACAAAGTAAACAAACAAACACACTAGACGTTGATACACACTAGAAGTACGGACAGAGTAAACGAACAAACACACTAGACGTTGATACACAGAAAACGTTGATACACACTAGAAGTACGGACAGAGTAAACGTACAAACACTAGACGTTGATACACACTAGAAGTACGAACAGAGTAAACGAACAAACACACTAGACGTTGATACACAAAAAACGTTGATACACACTAGAAGTACGGACAGAGTAAACGAACAAACACACTAGACGTAGATACACAGAAAACGTTGATACACACTAGAAGTACGGACAAAGTAAACGTACAAACACTAGACGTAGATACACAGTAAACGTTGATACACACTAGAAGTACGGACAAAGTAAACGAACAAACACACTAGACGTTGATACACAGAAAACGTTGATACACACTAGAAGTACGGACAGAGTAAACGTACAAACACTAGACGTTGATACACACTAGAAGTACGAACAGAGTAAACGAACAAACACACTAGACGTTGATACACAGAAAACGTTGATACACACTAGAAGTACGGACAGAGTAAACGTACAAACACTAGACGTTGATACACAGAAAACGTTGATACACACTAGAAGTACGGACAGAGTAAACGAACAAACACACTAGACGTAGATACACACTAGAAGTACGAACAGAGTAAACGTACAAACACACTAGACGTTGATACACAGAAAACGTTGATATACACTAGAAGTACGGACAAAGTAAACGAACAAACACACTAGACGTTGATACACAGAAAACGTTGATACACACTAGAAGTACGGACAGAGTAAACGTACAAACACTAGACGTTGATACACAGAAAACGTTGATACACGCTAGAAGTACGGACAGAGTAAACGAACAAAGAAACTAGACGTAGATACACACTAGAAGTACAGACAGAGTAAACGTACAAACACACTAGACGTTGATACACAGAAAACGTTGATACACACTAGAAGTACGGACAGAGTAAACGAACAAACACACTAGACGTTGATACACACTAGAAGTACGGACAGAGTAAACGTACATACACACTAGACGTTGATACACAGAAAACGTTGATACACACTAGAAGTACGGACAGAGTAAACGTACAAACACTAGACGTTGATACACAGAAAACGTTGATACACACTAGAAGTACGGACAGAGTAAACGAACAAACACACTAGACGTAGATACACACTAGAAGTACGAACAGAGTAAACGTACAAACACACTAGACGTTGATACACAGAAAACGTTGATACACACTAGAAGTACGGACAAAGTAAACGAACAAACACACTAGACGTTGATACACAGAAAACGTTGATACACACTAGAAGTACGGACAGAGTAAACGTAGAAACACTAGACGTTGATACACACTAGAAGTACGGACAGAGTAAACGAACAAACACACTAGACGTTGATACACAGAAAACGTTGATACACACTAGAAGTACGGACAGAGTAAACGTACAAACACTAGACGTTGATACACAGAAAACGTTGATACACGCTAGAAGTACGGACAGAGTAAACGAACAAAGAAACTAGACGTAGATACACACTAGAAGTACAGACAGAGTAAACGTACAAACACACTAGACGTTGATACACAGAAAACGTTGATACACACTAGAAGTACGGACAGAGTAAACGAACAAACACACTAGACGTTGATACACACTAGAAGTACGGACAGAGTAAACGTACATACACACTAGACGTTGATACACAGAAAACGTTGATACACACTAGAAGTACGGACAGAGTAAACGTACATACACACTAGACGTTGATACACAGAAAACGTTGATACACACTAGAAGTACGAACAGAGTAAACGAACAAACACACTAGACGTTGATACACACTAGAAGTACGGACAGAGTAAACGTACATACACACTAGACGTAGATACACAGAAAACGTTGATACACACTAGAAGTACGGACAGAGTAAACGTACAAACACACTAGACGTTGATACACACTAGAAGTACGGACAGAGTAAACGAACATACACACTAGACGTTGATGCACAGAAAACGTTGATACACACTAGAAGTACGGACAAAGTAAACGTACAAACACACTAGACGTTGATACACAGAAAACGTTGATACACACTAGAAGTACGGACAGAGTAAACGTACAAACACTAGACGTTGATACACAGAAAACGTTGATACACACTAGAAGTACGGACAGAGTAAACGAACAAACACACTAGACGTAGATACATACTAGAAGTACGGACAAAGTAAACGTACAAACACACTAGACGTTGATACACAGAAAACGTTGATACACACTAGAAGTACGGACAGAGTTAACGTACAAACACTAGACGTTGATGCACAGAAAACGTTTATACACACTAGAAGTACGGACAAAGTAAACGTACAAACACACTAGACGTTGATACACAGAAAACGTTGATACACACTAGAAGTACGGACAGAGTAAACGAACAAACACACTAGACGTTGATACACACTAGAAGTACGGACAGAGTAAACGTACATACACACTAGACGTTGATACACAGAAAACGTTGATACACACTAGAAGTACGGACAGAGTAAACGTACAAACACTAGACGTTGATACACAGAAAACGTTGAAACACACTAGAAGTACGGACAGAGTAAACGAACAAACACACTAGACGTAGATACACACTAGAAGTACGAACAGAGTAAACGTACAAACACACTAGACGTTGATACACAGAAAACGTTGATACACACTAGAAGTACGGACAAAGTAAACGAACAAACACACTAGACGTTGATACACAGAAAACGTTGATACACACTAGAAGTACGGACAGAGTAAACGTAGAAACACTAGACGTTGATACACACTAGAAGTACGGACAGAGTAAACGAACAAACACACTAGACGTTGATACACAGAAAACGTTGATACACACTAGAAGTACGGACAGAGTAAACGTACAAACACTAGACGTTGATACACAGAAAACGTTGATACACGCTAGAAGTACGGACAGAGTAAACGAACAAAGAAACTAGACGTAGATACACACTAGAAGTACAGACAGAGTAAACGTACAAACACACTAGACGTTGATACACAGAAAACGTTGATACACACTAGAAGTACGGACAGAGTAAACGAACAAACACACTAGACGTTGATACACACTAGAAGTACGGACAGAGTAAACGTACATACACACTAGACGTTGATACACAGAAAACGTTGATACACACTAGAAGTACGGACAGAGTAAACGTACAAACACACTAGACGTTGATACACAGAAAACGTTGATACACACTAGAAGTACGAACAGAGTAAACGAACAAACACACTAGACGTTGATACACACTAGAAGTACGGACAGAGTAAACGTACATACACACTAGACGTAGATACACAGAAAACGTTGATACACACTAGAAGTACGGACAGAGTAAACGTACAAACACACTAGACGTTGATACACACTAGAAGTACGGACAGAGTAAACGAACATACACACTAGACGTTGATGCACAGAAAACGTTGATACACACTAGAAGTACGGACAAAGTAAACGTACAAACACACTAGACGTTGATACACAGAAAACGTTGATACACACTAGAAGTACGGACAGAGTAAACGTACAAACACTAGACGTTGATACACAGAAAACGTTGATACACACTAGAAGTACGGACAGAGTAAATGAACAAACACACTAGACGTAGATACACACTAGAAGTACGGACAGAGTAAACGTAGAAACACACTAGACGTTGATACACACTAGAAGTACGAACAGAGTAAACGAACAAACACACTAGACGTTGATACACAGAAAACGTTGATACACACTAGAAGTACGGACAAAGTAAACGTACAAACACTAAACGTTGATACACAGAAAACGTTGATACACACTAGAAGTACGGACAGAGTAAACGAACAAACACACTAGACGTAGATACATACTAGAAGTACGAACAGAGTAAACGTACAAACACACTAGACGTTGATACACAGAAAACGTTGATACACACTAGAAGTACGGACAAAGTAAACGAACAAACACACTAGACGTTGATACACAGAAAACGTTGATACACACTAGAAGTACGGACAGAGTAAACGTACAAACACTAGACGTTGATACACACTAGAAGTACGAACAGAGTAAACGAACATACACACTAGACGTTGATACACAGAAAACGTTGATACACACTAGAAGTACGGACAGAGTAAACGTACAAACACACTAGACGTTGATACACAGAAAACGTTGATACACACTAGAAGTACGGACAGAGTAAACGAACAAACACACTAGACGTTGATACACACTAGAAGTACGGACAGAGTAAACGTACATACACACTAGACGTTGATACACAGAAAACGTTGATACACACTAGAAGTACAGACAGAGTAAACGTACATACACACTAGACGTTGATACACAGAAAACGTTGATACATACTAGAAGTACGAACAGAGTAAACGAACAAACACACTAGACGTTGATACACACTAGAAGTACGGACAGAGTAAACGTACATACACACTAGACGTTGATACACAGAAAACGTTGATACACACTAGAAGTACGGACAGAGTAAACGTACAAACACACTAGACGTTGATACACACTAGAAGTACGGACAGAGTAAACGAACAAACACACTAGACGTTGATACACAGAAAACGTTGATACACACTAGAAGTACGGACAAAGTAAACGTACAAACACACTAGACGTTGATACACAGAAAACGTTGATACACACTAGAAGTACGGACAGAGTAAACGTACATACACACTAGACGTAGATACACAGAAAACGTTGATACACACTAGAAGTACGGACAGAGTAAACGTACAAACACTAGACGTTGATACACAGAAAACGTTGATACACACTAGAAGTACGGACAGAGTAAACGAACAAACACACTAGACGTAGATACACAGAAAACGTTGATACACACTAGAAGTACGGACAGAGTAAACGTACAAACACACTAGACGTTGATACACAGAAAACGTTGATACACACTAGAAGTACGGACAGAGTAAACGTACATACACACTAGACGTAGATACACAGAAAACGTTGATACACACTAGAAGCACGGACAGAGTAAACGTACAAACACTAGACGTTGATACACACTAGAAGTACGAACAGAGTAAACGAACAAACACACTAGACGTTGATACACAGAAAACGTTGATACACACTAGAAGTACGGACAGAGTAAACGTACAAACACTAGACGTTGATACACATTAGAAGTACGAACAGAGTAAACGAACAAACACACTAGACGTTGATACACAGAAAACTTTGATACACAGTAGAAGTACGGACAGAGTAAACGTACATACACACTAGACGTTGATACACAGAAAACGTTGATACACACTAGAAGTACGGACAGAGTAAACGTACATACACACTAGACGTTGATACACAGAAAACGTTGATACACACTAGAAGTACGGACAGAGTAAACGTACAAACACTAGACGTTGATGCACACTAGAAGTACGAACAGAGTAAACGAACAAACACACTAGACGTTGATACACAGAAAACGTTGATACACACTAGAAGTACGGACAGAGTAAACGAACAAACACTGGACGTTGATACACACTAGAAGTACGGACAGAGTAAACGAACAAACACACTAGACGTTGATACACAGAAAACGTTGATACACACTAGAAGTACGGACAAGGTAAACGAACAAACACACTAGACGTTGATACACACTAGAAGTACGAACAGAGTAAACGAACAAACACACTAGACGTTGATACACAGAAAACGTTGATACACACTAGAAGTACGGACAGAGTAAACGTACAAACACTAGACGTTGATACACACTAGAAGTACGAACAGAGAAAACGAACAAACACACTAGACGTTGATACACAGAAAACGTTGATACACACTAGAAGTACGGACAGAGTAAACGAACAAACACACTAGACGTAGATACACAGAAAACGTTGATACACACTAGAAGTACGGACAAAGTAAACGTACAAACACTAGACGTAGATACACAGAAAACGTTGATACACACTAGAAGTACGGACAAAGTAAACGAACAAACACACTAGACGTAGATACACAGAAAACGTTGATACACACTAGAAGTACGGACAGAGTAAACGAACAAACACACTAGACGTAGATACACAGAAAACGTTGATACACACTAGAAGTACGGACAAAGTAAACGTACAAACACTAGACGTAGATACACAGAAAACGTTGATACACACTAGAAGTACGGACAGAGTAAACGTACAAACACTAGACGTTGATACACAGAAAACGTTGATACACACTAGAAGTACGGACAGAGTAAACGAACAAACACACTAGACGTAGATACACACTAGAAGTACGAACAGAGTAAACGTACAAACACACTAGACGTTGATACACAGAAAACGTTGATACACACTAGAAGTACGGACAAAGTAAACGAACAAACACACTAGACGTTGATACACAGAAAACGTTGATACACACTAGAAGTACGGACAGAGTAAACGTACAAACACTAGACGTTGATACACACTAGAAGTACGGACAGAGTAAACGAACAAACACACTAGACGTTGATACACAGAAAACGTTGATACACACTAGAAGTACGGACAGAGTAAACGTACAAACACTAGACGTTGATACACAGAAAACGTTGATACACGCTAGAAGTACGGACAGAGTAAACGAACAAACAAACTAGACGTAGATACACACTAGAAGTACAGACAGAGTAAACGTACAAACACACTAGACGTTGATACACAGAAAACGTTGATACACACTAGAAGTACGGACAGAGTAAACGAACAAACACACTAGACGTTGATACACACTAGAAGTACGGACAGAGTAAACGTACATACACACTAGACGTTGATACACAGAAAACGTTGATACACACTAGAAGTACGGACATAGTAAACGTACATACACACTAGACGTTGATACACAGAAAACGTTGATACACACTAGAAGTACGAACAGAGTAAACGAACAAACACACTAGACGTTGATACACACTAGAAGTACGGACAGAGTAAACGTACATACACACTAGACTTAGATACACACTAGAAGTACGAACAGAGTAAACGTACATACACACTAGACGTTGATACACAGAAAACGTTGATACACACTAGAAGTACGGACAGAGTAAACGTACAAACACACTAGACGTTGATACACACTAGAAGTACGGACAGAGTAAACTAACATACACACTAGACGTTGATACACAGAAAACGTTGATACACACTAGAAGTACGGACAAAGTAAACGTACAAACACACTAGACGTTGATACACAGAAAACGTTGATACACACTAGAAGTACGGACAAAGTAAACGTAAAAACACACTAGACGTTGATACACAGAAAACGTTGATACACACTAGAAGTACGGACAGAGTAAACGTACAAACACACTAGACGTTGATACACAGAAAACGTTGATACACACTAGAAGTACGGACAAAGTAAACGTACAAACACACTAGACGTTGATACACAGAAAACGTTGATACACACTAGAAGTACGAACAGAGTAAACGTACAAAAACACTAGACGTAGATACACAGAAAACTTTGATACACACTAGAAGTACAGACAAAGTAAACGTACAAACACTAGACGTTGATACACAGAAAACGTTGATACACACTAGAAGTACGGACAAATAAAACGTACAAACACACTAGACGTTGATACACAGAAAACGTTGATACACACTAGAAGTACGGACAGAGTAAACGTACAAAAACACTAGACGTTGATACACAGAAAACGTACATACACACTAGAAGTACGGACAGAGTAAACGTACAGAACACTAGACGTAGATACACAGAAAACTGTGATACACACTAGAAGTACAGACAAAGTAAACGTACAAACACTAGACGTTGATACACAGAAAACGTTGATACACACTAGAAGTACGGACAAAGAAAACGTACAAACACACTAGACGTAGATACACAGAAAACGTTGATACACACTAGAAGTACGGACAGAGTAAACGTACAAACACACTAGACGTTGATACACACTAGAAGTACGGACAAAGTAAACTTACATACACACTAGACGTTGATACACAGAAAACGTTGATACACACTAGAAGTACGGACAGAGTAAACGTACAAACACACTAGACGTAGATACACAGAAAACGTTGATACACACTAGAAGTACGGACAAAGTAAACGTACAAACACACTAGACGTTGATACACACTAGAAGTACGGACAGAGTAAACGTACAAAAACACTAGACGTTGATACACATTAGAAGTACGGACAGAGTAAACGTACAAAAACACTAGACGTAGATACACACTAGAAGTACGGACAGAGTAAACGTACATACACACTAGACGTAGATACACAGAAAACGTTGATACACACTAAAAGTACGGTCAAAGTGAACGTAAAAACACAAGACGTATATACACAGAGTGAGTGAGTGTGTGAGTATTGTTTTACGCCGCTTTTAGCAATATTCCAGCAATATACACAGAAATCGTTGATACACACTAGAAGGTGATGTGAAATGGAGTTTGATTTTTGCACTTATATACCGTGTGTGTGTGTGTGTGCGTGCGTGCGTGCGTGCGTGCGTGTGTGTGTGTGTGTGTGTGCACTAGTCCTGACTGATGCCGATTCATTGTGCAAGCCAACTGAGATCATATGCCGCAGTTTAACATGAATACATCAGTATACTGACTCCGAGCCGATCAGTCTTGTTTTAGCCCCTTAATGCCGAGCACCAGACAGGGTAACAACAAGTGCCATTTTTTAACGTAAACTGGGCGGCAAAAGAAAATTTAGGTCGAGTGTCATGATCGATAAAAAAAATAACAAGAAGAGGTTTTGTTGTGAATTATGATATAATCTAGGGAGGGGTAACAAATGATTGATCAACCTCAGTTTGAATGAAATTGTGCAATCACAGGTAATGTAAGCTCAAGGTAAACAATGGTGGGGTAAGACATTTCATTTTCAAAAGTTGTCTGAAATGTCACTAAAAAAGTGTCAGACACACTACAAGTTCATTGTCGACACAGTTGCCTTCAATAGCGTGTATGACCTCTAGCTGCCTCAATGCATGCTGTGATACACTGCCTCATCGATGACGTCAGTCTTCTGATGACGTGGACTGGAATCCGTTGCTACTCGTCTCTCAGGGCCTGCTGCAATTCTTGTCTGTTGACGGGAGGCTGATGGCGTGCTCTAATCTGTCTGTCAAGATGGTCCCACAGATGTTCAATAGGATTCATATCGGGTGAGTGGACAGGCCAGGGGAAAACGTCAACGTTCTGCTGGTTTAGAAAGTTCCGAGTCAGTCTTGCAGTAAGGGGCCTGGCATTGTCGTGTTGAAACAATGTCCCCTGCTGTTGGTTTTGTAAGGACGGAAGCACAACTGGCTGCGACACTTGGTCTCTGTACTGCACAGCGTTCAGGTTTCCCTGTATAATCACCAAATCAGTCTTCTGATCTCCACAAATACCGCCCCACACCATGACATCTCACCCGCCGAATGGATGGACCTCTCGAATACACGCCGGAGCCGAAGACGAAGACCCTGCAGACGAACGCATTTATACAGCTAACATGCACGTGCAGTTTATGCCATAGGCGTTAAACCTGTTTCACCATTTTTTGTCACTGCACGAGCGCCATCAAAGGTGGCGCGTTCGGGTGAGGTGTATTTTGGTACCTGTTCCTGGGCAATCATATTCACAATACCCACTTTCCACTAGTTATCGCAGTTTTTAGGAAAATTACAAATTGCCAACCTATACTTTCTTTTGCCGCTTAGTTTATTTTGGGATAACGCAGCCGGGGATCGAACCCCGGACCTTCCGCTCTCCGGGCGGACGGTCTACCACTAGACCACGGAGGCGGTCTGTCTGTTAAACTTACACATATTTGATCAAAATAATAATAATAACGCATCCCGTTACTAGGGCAACACTGAAGCGTGTGTTTGGCATCTGGGCGTCGCAGGCGAACCTTACAGTAGTGCACACCAGCAGTGATGCCGACATAGAGGTTGTCTTCGGACGGGGTAGTCACGGGGACGGCAATCAGTACGCTTTCGATGGCTCTGGTAAGGAAAACCCACGTGATTCGACCTTCCTAAAGGTCACCGAGGTCAAGACGCGTGGTATAAATGTGTGTGAGTGTGTGTATGTGTGTGTTTAATATGACATCATGAAGAGTCTGTGTTGTGTGTAGTTGACATCAGAGAAGGATTTACGTGTAAGAGAACATAAGAGGTTGTGTGTGTCTGTGTGTAAGTGTATATATGTGTGTGTTGTATGTTATTTTGTGTGTGTGTGTGTGCGTTTGCGTGTGTGTCTGTGTTTTGTGATCACGAAGATCAACGGCGTTTCATGTCTGCGTACTGTTACGGGTGGACGGAGGGAGGTCGGTCGGGTAGAAATGGTCTAAATGTGTGTATGCGCGCGCTCGTGTGTATGTGATGAGTCGATGTGTGCGTAGTGTGACATCAGAGAAGGGTCTGTGTTAAAATCACATCAGAGAACTTCAAGGATATACGTGTGTATGTAAGAGGACATCGGGTAAGATTGTGTGTGAGTATGTTAGTGTGTGCGTACGTGCGTGCATGCGTGTGTGCGTGCGTACGTGCGTGTGCGTGTGTGTGTGTGTGCGTGCGTGCGTGCGTGAGTATCGTGTTGGAATCGTCTGTGGAGACGCTGTGAGTAGGTGATGACCGCCTGTTCGTGGTCAATGCTTCAGGTCCACAGTCAATGCTTCAGGTCCACAGTTAGCTCACGCATTTGGTCCTGGCGACGCTGCTGTGGCCGGCGACATCCACTTCGACGACGATGAGAGATGGACGCTTGACGACAACGACACCACCAGCAAGGATTTGTTTGTGGTGGCGCTACACGAGGCGGGGCACGCGCTGGGGATGCCGCACTCACGTGACCGGAAAGCTGTCATGTACGCACATTACAAGGGTTATGACCCGTCCCTGAGTTTATCCTATGATGACGTCAGGAAACTCCAGACGTTTTACGGTAAGAGGTTTGTAAGACCTATTTGAAAAGACAAACCTTCTGTGAGGTAAGGGGAAATGGGGTTTAACGTCGCGTCCAAGATTATTGCACTTATATAGCGACGTGCATGAACGTGTGTGTGTGTGTGTGTGCGTGCGTGCGTGCGTGCGTGCGTGCGTGTGTGGCTGCTTGTACAAGTCCGGACTGATGCCGATTTATAGTGCTAGCCCACTGAGATACCACGCCGCAGTTTAACATGAATACCCAACTCAGACACAGTATACTGACTTCGGGTCAACCAGTCCCTGTTTTAGCCTCCTAATGCCGAGCGCCAGGCAGGATGACAATAAATACAATCTTTTAATGTCTTTTGGTATGACACGGCCGGGAATCGAACCCCGGACCTTGCGCTCTACCACGAGACCACGGAGGCGGCGGCAGTACCACTTTCATTGTTCTGAGAGATTTAAAATCTAGATTCTGTCTTTGCAGGTGCACGGCCTGTCCCAGCCCCATCAGTATCAACGTCAACAGCTGCAGCAGTAGCACCTACGTCAACGCCTGAACCAACCACGTGCAACATGCCATTCGATGACGTCATTTATGGTACTACCCCGACAGACACAAGATAGTAGTTGATGGCCCCCTTCCAGGACCGCTCCTTGCTTCTTATTGGTCGGTTGGGTCACGTGGCATTGTGGGTCATGAGTGCGCATCCAAGATGGCGGCACTTCCGTTTCCGGTGGCGTGCGCATCCAAGATGGCGACACATCCGTTTCCGGTGGCGTGCGCACCTCCAAGAGGGCGGCACATCCGTTTCCGGGGAGGAGGGGGAAATCCAAAGAAGATCGACATTGAAAGCAGCGCGTGTAAAATCTTGGATGTACAGTTTTTGTGTGTTTTTTTCTTAAAATAGAAGAGGCGGTGGTGGTGGAGGGAGGAGGAGGAGGAGGAGGAGGAGGTGGGTTCTTTGTTTGGGTTTGAGGGTCGTCAAAGCCATGGATGAAAAGCGTTCTTTCGGGTGAGATGGGTGGCCCTGAAAAGGGCCGTTTGATCGTGAGAGACTAACTCTTCACCCACATAGGTGCTGTGGTGCAAAGGCACGGATGGCCTGCCACCTGTCTCCTGACAGGACACTGACTGGTGTGGCGATGGCATGTGGAGATGATAGCTCACTGAGACGAGCTTATCATATACAGTCGAAGACCCTGCCACTGTGTTGCTAGGTTGACGTCATATCGGCGAAGGATCTTGCAACAACATTCCATAAATGACATCATCGGGTATGGTGATGTGATTGTAAACTTTGAGATGTAAGGTTTCGTTCCACAAGGCGATCATTTTGTAGTGCAATGACGGTCGTCTGTCTAAGTTACGGTAGGTGTGTGGCGATCACCTTAGCGCTACGATCATGTTGTGGCATTCCAAAGGTGTTGCCTGAATTTCTAAAGGTGAATCGACATGCACAGACATGTCGTGTCTCCATGCAAACGTGGTGTCACGCGTGACTACAAACACACGTTACTAGACGTATAGATTGATAGACATGTGTGATGTTGTCATTCGTTCATCCACGCCGAGGAGTCGGCACTCGTGTATGTTTACATGCGTACTGTCATTCGTGTCTCCATGCTACTTCATGTCTCCATGCACACGTGATGTCATGCGTGGCTTCAAACAGACGTTTACGTTTATCCATAGGATTATTATTATTATTATTATTTATACCGAGGAGTTGACACTCGTGTATGTCTACATGCGTACTGTCACGCGTGTCTCCATGCAAACGTCATGTACTACGTCTTTCCATGCAAACGTGGTGCCATGCGTGACTACAAACAGACGTTTATCCATAGGATTATTATTTATACCGAGGAGTTGGCACTCGTGTATGTTTACATGTGTACTGCCCTGCGCAAACCGAAACCGGAAGTGACGTCATCAGAGGTCACGTGACCCAACCGACCAATCAGAAGCCAGGAGCGGTCCTGGAACGGGGCCATCAACTACTCAAGATCATTCCCACACCACGTGGTTAACTGTTGTACCTCGAATATCAACCACGAATATCCGGCTGTTTACAATTTGCGCTTTACATGAACATCAGTTCAAATCGTCATAGCTCCCGGAAAATATAATGACAAGAACTCGTACTTGGGGCCGTAATGTTCCATCTGTGATGTCGTAAGTGTGGCCTTCGTGGGTCGGGGGAGGGGAGGAGCGGCAGATGGGGCAGGGGGTTGGAGGTGAGAGAGCGTGTGTTCAGATTGTGTTGTTCTAATACAGGGCCAGGGAAACAGGGATATGTGCTCAGCGGCCGTCACGTGTACAGCCTGAAGGGGCGGGGCGAGGAAGGGGCGGCCTTGGACCGAGGACCCTATCGTCTCCGACGGGTATTGAAGGGGTCACCGATACATATCTCCGCGGCGGTGTATGTGGCGGAAAAGAAGAGGTTGTATATATTCAAAGGTAACTAACTGACTGTTCTGGCCTCGATGATCTGCCTCAGCAGTTGTAGAGGCGGTGTGTGTGCAAGTCAGTCTACAACGTTGAAATGGCAGTTTGTATTTCTGTGGTCGTGTATTTCAGATTGGAATGCTGACTGTATGATGGCCCTGCTAGTCTGCCGTAGTAACTGTAAGGATAATGTATTGACCAGGTTCTACAGGAACGGGGTGTCAGATATGTAATGATGTGAATATAATACGTCAATTATGTAATGTAGATATGAAATTCATATACTATATAATATATAGTATATGAATTTGTTTATTGTTTAACGCCGCACTCAGAAATATTCAAGCTGTTTGACGGCGGTCTGTAAATAATCGAATCTTGACCAGACAATCCAGTGATTGACATAATGAGCATCGATCTACGCTATTGGTATACGATGACATGCATCAACCAAGTCAGCGAGGGTGTAAGCAAAATACTGGTTTATCATCCAAAACTGGCTCCCACAGGAGATATCGCTTGGGCGAGATCAAGTGATATCCACATTGTAGATATCGCTGCAATGAAATTGCATCACAATGCTTTGCAGACCATTGGGACGTCATTGACTATCTTGACGTCACAATCAAATGACATCACTAATGGCTCTGCGACTGAAGCTGTGAGCAGTACTGTTTACACTTAGACACTGCTTATTAGTGTCTACAAACTGAAAAAGTTTTTCCACTTATATCAACTCGTGTTGATATATTTGATATCAAAAGACACTCGGGTGAGATTCTCTATCTAACACATTCTATGACGTCTCATGTTCGCCAGGTTACAGGGTATAAGATGTATATAGAATACTAAACGAGCTCCCGTGTAATACCAATTTTATGAAACGAGTGAATAGTTCTGGTATCTGACGAGCGAAAGTGAGTCTGATACCACAACTATTCACGAGTTTCATAAAATTGGTTTTACACGGGAGCGAGTTTAGTATTTTATTTATTACTTGCCATTTACAACGTTTTTAGAATTATACTGTTGAGTATGAATAGGCTAGCTGACACCTACACGATCCACGGCATAGTCCAATTGAGTTTAACAGAATAATACTTCAAACAAGTCAAAAGTTGAAAGGTATGAATTTAATACCATACAACGGTCCACCTTTAGAATTCACAAAATTATCGTAGGGCTAAGACTATCGCAACTCACATACTTAACTTAGATTAACGACTAACTGTCGTTGCGCTACAATACGATCGCCTTGTAGAACGGGCCTTGTACCTCAAACTTTACAATAACGTCACAATACCCGATGACGTAATTTGTGGAATTTTGTTGCAAGACCCATCGGCGAAACAATGCCATGTGACGTCAGCCTAGCAACAAGGTTGCTGGGGTCATCGTGTGTGCATAAGCTCCTCTCAGTGATCTATCAACTCCACACGCAATGTTTTTGAATAAGCCAAGAGATGTTGAGAGCTTTCAATATTTGTTCGTGAAACGTGTTCCGAGAGTACACAAGCACGCGTATGTTTATTAAACGGGTGATCTCTTCACGGGCAAGTAATAAATAATGATATAACACATGCTATGACGTCACACGGTCGCCTGGTTACAGCGTTTGAGATACAATTATATCACACATGCTATGACGTCACAGGTTACAGGGTGTGGCGCTACACCAGGTTCCGTCTGGACAGGGGGTACCCGACACGCCCATCCCCCTACCCCCCGGAGAGACCGGTCGCTGCCCTAGGCGAGCGGGACTACAGGGGAAAGACTAAGATTTACGTCTTTGGCGTGAGTTCATTGCGTTTTGTCATTTATTAATTCGTTCCTTTGTCTCCCATAACCCCACTCACCGACTATACGTGTATGTCACGTGTTTCTGTGTAGAAGCGCTACGTGTGGGTGTATGTTAACAATGTGTCACGTGTTTCTGCGTAGAAGCGCTACGTGTGGGTGTATGTTAACAATGTGTCAATTGTTTCTGCGTAGAAGCGCTACGTGTGGGTATATGTTAACACTGTGTCACGTGTTTCTGTGTAGAAGCGCTACGTGTGGGTGTATGTTTACACTGTGTCACGTGTTTCTGTTTAAAAGCGCTACGTGTGGGTGTATGTTAACAATGTGTCACATGTTTGTGTGTAGAAGCGCTACGTGTGGGTGTATGTTAACAGTATGTCACGTGTTTCTGTGTAGAAGCGCTACGTGTGGGTGTATGTTAACAATGTGTCACGTGATTCTGTGTAGAAGCGCTACATGTGGTTGGCGTTAACAATGTGTCACGTGTTTCTGTGTAAAAGCGCTACGTGTGGATGTATGTTAACAGTATGTCACGTGTTTCTGTGTGGAAGCGCTACGTGTGGGTGTATGTTAACAGTATGTCACGTGATTCTGTGTAGAAGCGCTACGTGTGGGTGTATCTTAACAATGTGTCACGTGTTTCTGTGTAGAAGCGCTACGTGTGGGTGTATATTAACAATGTGTCGCGTGATTCTGTGTAGAAGCGCTACGTGTGGTTGGCGTTAACAATGTGTCACGTGTTTCTGTGTAGAAGCGCTACGCGTGGGTGTATGTTAACAATGTGTCACGTGTTTCTGTGTAGAAGCGCTACGTGTGGGTGTATGTTAACAATGTATCACGTGTTTCTGTGTAGAAGCGCTACGTGTGGGTGTATGTTAACAATGTGTCACGTGTTTCTGTGTAGAAGCGCTACGTGTGGGTGTATGTTAACAATGTGTCAATTGTTTCTGCGTAGAAGCGCTACGTGTGGGTGTATGTTAACAATGTGTCACATGTTTGTGTGTAGAAGCGCTACGTGTGGGTGTATGTTAACAGTATGTCACGTGTTTCTGTGTAGAAGCGCTACGTGTGGATGTATGTTAACAGTATGTCACGTGTTTCTGTGTGGAAGCGCTACGTGTGGGTGTATGTTAACAGTATGTCACGTGATTCTGTGTAGAAGCGCTACGTGTGGGTGTATCTTAACAATGTGTCACGTGTTTCTGTGTAGAAGCGCTACGTGTGGGTGTATATTAACAATGTGTCGCGTGATTCTGTGTAGAAGCGCTACGTGTGGTTGGCGTTAACAATGTGTCACGTGTTTCTGTGTAGAAGCGCTACGCGTGGGTGTATGTTAACAATGTGTCACGTGTTTCTGTGTAGAAGCGCTACGTGTGGGTGTATGTTAACAATGTATCACGTGTTTCTGTGTAGAAGCGCTACGTGTGGGTGTATGTTAACAATGTGTCACGTGTTTCTGTGTAGAAGCGCTACGTGTGGGTGTATGTTAACACTGTGTCACGTGTTTCTGTGCAGAAGCGCTACGTGTGGGTATATGTTAACAGTCTCTCACGTGTTTCTGTGAAGAAGCACTATGTGTCGGTTTATGTTAACAATGTGTCACGTGTTTCTGTGTAAAAGCGCTACGTGTGGATGTATGTTAACAATGTGTTAGGTGTTTCTATGTAGAAGCGCTACGTGTGGGTGTATGTTAATACTGTGTCACGTGTTTCTGTGTAGAAGCGCTACGTGTGGGTGTATGTTAACAATGTGTCACGTGTTTCTGTGCAGAAGCGCTACGTGTGGGTGTATGTTTACACTGTGTCACGTGTTTCTGTGCAGAAGCGCTACGTGTTGGTGTGTGTTAACAGTATGTCACGTGTTTCTATGTAGAAGCGCTACGTGTGGGTGTATGTTAACAATGTGTCACGTGTTTCTGTGTAGAAGCGCTACGTGTGGGTGTATGTTAACAGTATGTCACGTGTTTCTGTGTAGAAGCGTTACGTGTGGGTATATGTTAACAATGTGTCATGTGTTTCTGTGTAGAAGCGCTACGTGTTGGTGTATGTTAACACTGTGTCACGTGTTTCTGTGCAGAAGCGCTACGTGTGGGTATATGTTAACAGTCTCTCACGTGTTTCTGTGAAGAAGCACTATGTGTCGGTTTATGTTAACAATGTGTCACGTGTTTCTGTGTAGAAGCGCTACGTGTGGATGTATGTTAACACTGTGTCACGTGTTTCTGTGTAGAAGCGCTACGTGTGGGTGTATGTTAACAATGTGTCACGTGTTTCTGTGTAGAAGCGCTACGTGTGGGTGTATGTTAACAATGTGTCACGTGTTTCTGTGTAGAAGCGCTACGTGTGGGTGTATGTTAACAATGTGTCACGTGTTTCTGTGTAGAAGCGCTACGTGTGGGTGTATGTTAACAATGTGTCACGTGTTTCTGTGTAGAAGCGCTACGTGTGGGTGTACGATCAAGATAGAGACAGTAGAGTGGGGTCGTACCTCTGGATCAGGACGTTCTGGCGAGGTCTCCCATCCCCCATCGACGCCGCGGTACAGTGGGGGGACGGCAGCGTCTACTTCTTCAGGAACAACAAGTAAGGAAGACGCTGTGAGGAGTATCTGGTGTTGCCAATGGTCGGGTGGTTGAGTCCGAATCGAGTTCGAATCCTTCAGTGGAAAAGTGTGTTTCGCCTGCGAGTCATGGCAACGAACGTGATGTAATGCGGAAAAATGATTTAATTAAACCTATGTTTAAAAATATACCATACTGTTTAGCTGGTTCATATACCAGCGTTAGAGGTGTGGGTTCATATACCAGTGTACAATTAGTGGCGTGGGCAAAGTGTTCAGTTTAAAAAGATCGTGTGGAAATTGTCTTGACTGAGATGATGAAGAGTGAAGATCGGTGACAGAGACCGCCAGCTGAACCTGCGAGAGCATCGTGAAAAGTTACTGTCACCAATGCAAATCTGTGACGTAGTATGAATGATTCAACACACGTTTCTACATATGTTTTCTAACATCCTGGAAACAAGACTGGTGTTGAAGTATAAGATTCTGCTTCCTAAAACCTCGAAACAACAAACGGATCATAATTTCTCAACGTTTTGGTCATTTCACAAATCTCGCAGGCGTGCCAGAAACTTATGATCATGGGTCTTATCCCGGTTCGCCCGATTGTGTTTCTAGGTTTGTCAGCACCATGTCCGTGCTCGGGGGTTTCACCGAAGTGGTAAACGTCTGAGACCTGCATCACTTCGGGCTTTCCTCCCACATCAAGCTGACACACCGTGATAGAAGTGAAATACTGTCCTAAACGAGGTGCAACCAATTCACTCACTCTCCGTCGATTTCAGATACTACCGACTGTCAAAGTACTATCGGGCGATTATGGCGGGCTACCCTAAGGTCAAGGATGTGGCCTGGTTGAGTTCAACATGTTGGAAGAAGTGATATCGATGTTACGTCAGTACACAGGGAATAGACACCTGCAGACCACGTGTTATAACAGACATTTTGGACTGGCTAGATTATTGTACGTCATAACTCCCTGACCATCGGGAAGCTCTTATAACTTATAGGTGATAGGTGTCTCGGCAGACAAACACAACAGATAAAACGGTATCCGTTGGGGTAATTTCCGGCGATCGAGTCACTGGGCATCTAGACAAATTACTTTCACAAGTGAAGGCGACATGGCGGAGACGCTAGCGGAATGGGTTTTCATATCTGTGCTTGTAGACCTGTGCGGGGGAGGGGTGCTTTGGCCTGCCCCGAATATTCTTGTATTTATTTCAAACCTTTGCAAGAAAAAGGAAATTACCTGCCACACAAATTGCATTGTTGCAAGGTGTTAAATAAATTCAGACTAAATAAACAAGTGTCTTGTTTTGCAGCCGAAGCAGAAAATATCCAATTTCAGTACAAAACCCCACATGGTCGGTCCCAACAGGATAGACAAAGGCAGATACTGACAGATGAATTGTGTTGTGATTGCATTGCAGTGTGTGACACATTCGTCACGCTCGGAGGTTTTACTTCCACCAACCGTACGTGATGAATACCGATACACAACAGAAAATGAACGCAAACTATTCCATAGTTGATATTAAATAGTTGTTTAATGGTTGATATGAAACATATAGTACTGGACATGAGTGCAATACACCTACATGGGTCTTCCGTTTCTCCTTCACCCTTGTCACTGTACGGGACACGAGCTATACGAGATGACAGATATGAGTGAAGTACACCTACATGGGTTTCTCCTTCACCCTTGTCACTGTACGGGACACGAGCTATACGAGATGACAGATATGAGTGAAGTACACCTACATGGGTTTCTCCTTCACCCTTGTCACTGTACGGGACACGAGCTATACGAGATGACAGATATGAGTGAAGTACACCTACATGGGTTTCTCCTTCACCCTTGTCACTGTACGGGACACGAGCTATACGAGATGACAAATATGAGTGAAGTACACCTACATGGGTTTCTCCTTCACCCTTCTCAGTGTACGGGACACGAGCTATACGAGATGACAGATATGAGTGAAGTACACCTACATGGGTTTCTCCTTCACCCTTCTCAGTGTACGGGACACGAGCTATACGAGATGACCGATATGAGTGAAGTACACCTACATGGGTTTCTCCTGCACCCTTGTCAGTGTACGGGATACGAGCTATACGAGATGACAGATATGAGTGAAGTACACCTACATGGGTTTCTCCTGCACCCTTGTCACTGTACGGGACACGAGCTATACGAGATGACCGATATGAGTGCAATACACCCACATGGGTTTCTCCTTCACCCTTGTCACTGTACGGGATACGAGCTATACGAGATGACCGATATGAGTGAAGTACACGAGACACAGAGATGAACACCAGCCTTCATCCTTGCACCTTACCACGTCAACAGGCCCCACTGTGGATCTTACTGCCCAGGCGTGGAGTCAGGTGTCATCCATCCATAACTTACAGCTCGCACACATCTACACACGCTCCAGTCGGGGACACGGGGCATTCGTTGACTGATTTTGTCGAAGACGAGCTCCACCTTAATATACCCTTGTATCAGGTGAGGTGAGGTGAAATCTGGTTTAACGTCGCGTCCAAGATTATTGCACTTATATAGAGACGTGCATGCACGTGTGTGTATGTGGCTGCTTGTACTAGTCCGGACTGATGCCGATTTATAGTGCTAGCCCACTGAGATACCATGCCGCAGTTTAACATAAATACCCCGCTCAGACACAGTAAACTGACTCCGAGCCGACCAGTCCTTGTTTTAGCGCCTTAATGCCGAGCGCCAGACAGGGTAACAACAAGTACCATACCCTTGTATCAACTGTCAGAGAAGGTCTTGGTACATCTTGATATATCCTTGTATTAACTGCCAGAGAAGACCTAGGTACACCTTGATATACCCTTGTATCAACTGTCAGGGAAGGTCAAGGTACACCTTGATATACCCTTGTATCAACTGTCAGAGAAGGTCAAGGTACACCTTGATATACCCTTGTATCAACTGTCAGAGAAGGCCCATGCACACCTTGATATACCCTTGTATCAACTGTCAGAGAAGGTCAAGGTACACCTTGATATACCCTTGTATCAACTGTCAGGGAAGGCCTAGGTACACCTTGATATACCCTTGTATCAACTGTCATAGAAGGTCAAGGTACACCTTGATATACCCTTGTATCAACTGTCAGAGAAGGTCAAGGTACACCTTGATATACCCTGTTATCAACTGCCAGGGAAGGCCTAGGTACACCTTGATATACCCTTGTATCAACTGTCAGAGAAGGTCAAGGTACACCTTGATATACCCTTGTATCAACTGTCAGAGAAGGTCAAGGTACACCTCGATATACCCTTGTATCAACTGTCAGGGAAGGCCTAGGTACACCTTGATATACCCTTGTATCAACTGTCATAGAATGCAAAGGTACCCCTTGATATACCCTTGTATCAACTGTCAAGGAAGGCCTAGGTACACTTTGATATACCCTTGTATCAATTGTCAGGGAAGGCCTAGGTACACCTTGATATACCCTGTATCAACAGTCAGGGAAGGCCTAGGTACACCTTGATATACCTTTGTATCAACTGTCAAGGAAGGCCAAGGTACACCTTAATAAACCCTTGTATCAACTGTCAGGGAAGGGACCAGGTACACCTTAATATACCCTTGTATCAACTGTCAGGGAAGGGACCAGGTACACCTTGATATACCCTTGTATCAACTGTCAGGGAAGGTCTAGGTACACCTTGATATACCCTTGTATCAACTGTCAGAGAAGGCCTAGGTACACCTTGATATACCCTTGTATCAACTGTCAGGGAAGGCCTAGGTAACACTTTTATATAGCCTTGTTCTAACTGTCAGCGAAGGCCCAAGTACGCTCTTGAGGATAAACACGCACATCAGGGGTCAGTCTATATGTGGATGTTCGTTATCATTAACACAATGTTACAAGATCTGTGTGCCACATAACTTTGGTTATATGTCATCATATACTCCATCGATCTGAGCACCGCCGTGGTCTATTGGTCAAGCATCCGCCCGAAGAGCGGAAGGTCCGATGTTCGATCCCCGGTCGCGTCATACCAAAACACGTTAAAAGATGCTACTTGTTGTTACCTTAACTGGAGCTCGCACTGAATAGCTAAAACAAGGAATGGTCGTCCTGAGTCAGTAAACTGTGTCTGAGTGGGGTAAACTGCGGGATGGCGTCTCTATCAGTCAGGGATAGTACAAACAGCCACACACACGTGCATGCACGTCACTCCATAAGTGCGATGATCTTGGACGCGACATTCAACCCCATGGCATCTCACCCCCATCGATCTGTTTGTGACATGACTTCGGTTATATGTACAGAGAACGTGTTTTACTATTGAAATTATCAGAAACTCAAAACTCTGGACAGCGAGGGTTGGATGAATCCATGTCTCCTTCTACTACGGCGTCTCCCATTGGTTCAGCCTCATCTCCCACGTGACCACCAGTTTCCGTTATTGTCGCCAGTGTGTCTGTCATTGCGTCGCCGTGGTCCTTTCCGTTAGATATGGAGCTTTGTGTGAGTGAGATTCCTGTTTCTGGTTTGGCTGAGGCATGTTTGAGACTTGCCGATGTTTTCGGTAGGCTGGACACGGGTACCACCTTCTGTTTCTGGTAGAAGGCCTGGTAGATGTCGTAGGCTTCGTTGACGGCGGGAAACAAGATGATGATCACCATGGCCGCAAACGCCCACACCTCCGACAACATGGCCTGCAACAACAGGAAATGAGATATACATATAACTGTCACAGAAGATCCAGGTACACCTTGGTATACCCTTGTATCAACTGTCAGGGAAGGGCCAGGTACACCTTCATATATCCTTGTATCAACTGTCAGGGAAGGCCCAGGTACACGTTGATATACCCTTGTATCAACTATCAGGGAAGGGCCAGGTACACCTTGATATACCATTGTATCAACTGTTCGGGAAGGTCTAGGTACACCTTGGTATACCCTTGTATCAACTGTCAGTCAAGGGGCAGGTACACCTTGATATATCCTTGTATCAACTGTCAGAGAAGGCCTAGGTACACCTTGATATATCCTTGTATCAACTGTCAGTCAAGGGACAGGTACACCTTGATATACACTTATATCAACTGTCAGTCAAGGGACAGGTACACCTTGATATACACTTATATCAACTGTCAGAGAAGGCACAGGTACACCTTGATATATCTTTGTATCAACTGTCAGAGAAGGCCTAGGTACACCTTGATATACCCTTGTATCAACTGTCAGTCAAGGGACAGGTACACCTTGATATACCCTTGTATCAACTGTCAGTCAAGGGACAGGTACACCTTGATATATCCTTGTATCAACTGTCAGTCAAGGCACAGGTACACCTTGATATACCCTTGTATCAACTGTCAGTCAAGGCACAGGTACACCTTGATATACAATTGCAACAACTGTCAGTCAAGGCACAGGTACACCTTGATATACCCTTGTATCAAACGTCAGTCAAGGCCAAGGATCACCTTGATATACACTTATATCAACTGTCAGAGAAGGCACGGGTGCACCTTGATATACCCTTGTATCAAATGTCAGAGAAGGCCTAGGTACACCTTGATATAACCTTGTATCAAATGTCAGTCAAGGCACAGGTACACCTTGATATACACTTGTATCAACTGTCAGTCAAGGGACAGGTACACCTTGATGTACACTTGTATCAACTGTCAGTCAAGGCACAGGTACACCTTGATATACCCTTGTATCAACTGTCAGTCAAGGCACAGGTACACCTTGATATACACTTGTATCAACTGTCAGTCAAGGCACAGGTACACCTTGATATACACTTGTATCAACTGTCAGTCAAGGGACAGGTACACCTTGATATAACCTTGTATCAACTGTCAGAGAAGGGTCAGGTACCTTGAATGTCCGGGTTCGATTCCACACATGATTATAATATGTAAACCCCATTTTTTGTGTCCCCCGCCGTGGTTTTGTTGAAATATTACTTAAAGCGGCGTAAAAGACTACTCACTCACCCACTAGATGAATTAGTTCAAGAGTACAGACTCACCCAGCCGAAGAACTGGTCGTACGACATGATATCGACAGCGATCATGATGCATGGCCACACAACCACCAGGAGAAGAGAGAACACCACGGAACCGATGTTAGCGAAGTACTTCGCCTTCTTGAACGTCTTCTCCACCTCCTGCAGCGACGGACGGTTGTCCAGCTGGTGCGCCCCGGTCAGGCACAGGTCTCTGTAATGGAGGATTAGCAGCCGTTACCTTAGTGACCAGAACAACTGATAGACGGTTACCTTATTACGACAAGATACCATTCTGAAATGGGACACCCAGTTCAATGGTTACTCGGTTGTCCTTGGGTCGCTGTCACCACGTTCTTCATTAGAAATTGATTGTCTGCGTTTGTCGAGAGGACATGGTTCTTTCTGTAGATATTGTCTTGATCAGTTGTTAATGGTTGAAATAAATTCATTACTTATATTGAGTAGACAAACATCTTTTTTTCAAATCCTGAACGAAGTTTAGGATTTCACCTCTTGTTAACTCTGCAATAAGTACTGTGCTTTCTTCAACGCTTAATCATGTATATTATCAAAGTCATCTTCTGTCGAAACTTCATTTTAAGTTTTAAAACAGTTGAGTACAGGATAAGATAAGAAAAGAACTAAGCCGACGTGAACAATCTTAGTATCTGCTGGATCTGATCAAAGACCGTCATGCTGAAAGAACGCCAGTAACCAATGATGATTATAACAATGTGCTATTTATTTTGTCATCACGGTACCTCCATGCAGAGACCGGGACCCGCCCAAGTGGATTAGCTTGGGGTACATGTAGCTCTTCAGGCGGAATGGCAGGCAATGCCAATGGCAGCCATACGCAGGTTAATGGACCGTATGCCATCAAGGTGTGGTGCATGTATTGCCTTACATGGCGGGCACACTAGATGTTACATGTATCGTCGTTACACCTTTACTAATGAGCGTATGGAATCTCACATTTGTTCCCCGCAACTAATGTCCTGCTGCATCAACAATGTCCTGTTGCATCAACAATGACCCGCTGCATCAACAATGTCCTGCTGCATCAACAATGACCCGCTGCATCAACAATGACCCGCTGCATCAACAATAACCCGCTGCATCAACAATGTCCTGCTGCATCAACAATGTCCTGCTGCATCAACAATGACCCAATGCATCAACAATGTCCTGCTGCATCAACAATGACCCAATGCATCAACAATGTCCTGCTGCATCAACAATGACCCGCTGCATCAACAATATCCTGCTGCATCAACAGTGACCCGCTGCATCAACAATGTCCTGCTGCATCAACAATGACCCGCTGCATCAACAATGTCCTGCTGCATCAACAATGACCCAATGCATCAACAATGTCCTGCTGCATCAACAATGACCCAATGCATCAACAATGACCCGCTGCATCAACAATGACCCGCTGCATCAACAATGTCCTGCTGCATCAACAATGACCCGCTGCATCAACAATGACCCGCTGCATCAACAATGTCCTGCTGCATCAACAATGACCCAATGCATCAACAATGTCCTGCTGCATCAACAATGTCCTGCTGCATCAACAATGTCCTGCTGCATCAACAATGACCCAATGCATCAACAATGTCCTGCTGCATCAACATTGACCCGCTGCATCAACAATGTCCTGCTGCATCAACAGTGACCCGCTGCATCAACAATGTCCTGCTGCATCAACAATGACCCGCTGCATCAACAATGTCCTGCTGCATCAACAATGACCTGCTGCATCAACAATGTCCTGCTGCATCAACAATGACCCGCTGCATCAACAATTTCCTGCTGCATCAACAATGACCCGCTGCATCAACAATGACCCGCTGCATCAACAATGTCCTGCTGCATCAACAATGACTTGCTGCATCAACAATGACCCGCTGCATCAACAATGACTTGCTGCATCAACAATGACCCGCTGCATCAACAATGTCCTGCTGCATCAACAATGACCTGCTGCATCAACAATGACCCGCTGCATCACCAATGTCCTGCTGCATCAACAATGACCCGCTGCATCAACAATGTCCTGCTGCATCAACAATGACCCGCTGCATCAACAATGTCCTGCTGCATTAACAATGTCCGGCTGCATCAACAATGTCCTGCTGCATCAACAATGTCCTGCTGCATCAACAATGACCCGCTGCATCAACAATGACCCGCTGCATCAACAATGTCCTGCTGCATCAACAATGACCCAAAGCATCAACAATGTCCTGCTGCATCAACAATGACCCAATGCATCAACAATGTCCTGCTGCATCAACATTGACCCGCTGCATCAACAATGTCCTGCTGCATCAACAATGACCCAATGCATCAACAATGTCCTGCTGCATCAACAATGTCCTGCTGCATCAACAATGTCCTGCTGCATCAACAATGACCCAATGCATCAACAATGTCCTGCTGCATCAACATTGACCCGCTGCATCAACAATGTCCTGCTGCATCAACAGTGACCCGCTGCATCAACAATGTTCTGCTGCATCAACAATGACCTGCTGCATCAACAACGTCCTGCTGCATCAACAATGACCCGCTGCATCCACAATGTCCTGCTGCATCAACAATGACCCGCTGCATCAACAATGTCCTGCTGAATCAACAATGTCCTGCTGCATCAACAATGACTTGCTGCATCAACAATGACCCGCTGCATCAACAATGACCTGCTGCATCAACAATGACCCGCTGCATCCACAATGTCCTGCTGCATCAACAATGACCCGCTGCATCAACAATGACTTGCTGCATCAACAATGACCCGCTGCATCAACAATGTCCTGCTGCATCAACAATGTCCTGCTGCATCAACAATGACCCGCTGCATCAACAATGTCCTGCTGCATCAACAATGACCCAATGCATCAACAATGTCCTGCTGCATCAACAATGACCCAATGCATCAACAATGTCCTGCTGCATCAACAGTGACCCGCTGCATCAACAATGTCCTGCTGCATCAACAATGACCTGCTGCATCAACAATGTCCTGCTGCATCAACAATGTCCTGCTGCATCAACAATGTCCTGCTGCATCAACAATGTCCTGCTGCATCAACAATGTCCTGCTGTATCAACAATGTCCTGCTGCATCAACAATGTCCTGCTGTATCAACAATGTCCTGCTGCATCAACAATGTCCTGCTGCATCAACAATGTCCTGCTGCATCAACAATGTCCTGCTGCATCAACATTGACCCGCTGCATCAACAATGTCCTGCTGCATCAACAATGACCCGCTGCATCAACAATGTTCTGCTGCATCAACAATGACCTGCTGCATCAACAATGTCCTGCTGCATCAACAATGTCCTGCTGCATCAACAATGACCCGCTGCATCCACAATGTCCTGCTGCATCAACAATGACCCGCTGCATTAACAATGTCCTGCTGAATCAACAATGTCCTGCTGCATCAACAATGACTTGCTGCATCAACAATGACCCGCTGCATCAACAATGACCTGCTGCATCAACAATGACCCGCTGCATCAACAATGTCCTGCTGCATCAACAATGACCCGCTGCATCAACAATGACCCGCTGCATCAACAATGTCCTGCTGCATCAACAATGACCCGCTGCATCAACAATGACCCGCTGCATCAACAATGTCCGGCTGCATCAACAATGACCCGCTGTAGTATCACACGTATTGCGGACAGTACATAATCCTCTGAAACTAGCATTTCTTTTTTTCCACGAATACTTCAGAATACATTCCTGCAGAACAACAAATATATAATGCATTTTACAATTTCAAAATAAAGGAAAGGAAACTATAATCCACGAATTTTAGAAACCTTTCGGCCCAGAGATCTGACACTCAGAAGGCTGGCGAGTAGTGTCCAGCTTATTCCAAGCGTCGTGTTTGGCACTGAGGGTTAGCTGTTGTAGATGCTTACGTAAAATAACCACCTGATTGGTGCTCAAATGAATTTAAGCTTGTGAACATATTGAGTTTCATTTTTTACAAGAAAAAAAAACACCGCATGTTTTACATGAAGATCTCCACCGCATGTTTTACATGAAGATCATCACCGCATGTTTTACATGAATATAACCACATCATGTTTTACATGAAGATCACCACCGCATGTTTTACATGAAGATCTCCACCGCATGTTTTACATGAAGATCATCACCGCATGTTTTACATGAATATAACCACATCATGTTTTACATGAAGATCACCACCGCATGTTTTACATGAAGATCAACACAGCATGTTTGAAATGAATATTGCCACCGCATGTTTTAGATGCAGATCCCCACCGCATGTTTTACATGAAGATCAGCACGACATGATGTACATGAAGATCCCCACCGCATTTTTACATAAAGATCCCCACCGCATGTTTAACATGAAGATCACCACAGTATGTTTTACATGAAGATCACCAACATTTGTTTTATACGATTAACACCAAAGCACGTTTTACATGCAGATCACTACCGCATGTTTTCCATGAAGATCAGCACGACATGTTGTACATGAATATAACCACTGCATGTTTTACATGAAGATCACTGCCGCATGTTTTACAAGATTATAACCACCGCATGTTTTACATGAAGATTACTGCCGCATGTTTTACAAGAAGATCACAACCAATGTTCTACAATAGTATAAGCACAAAGTTGACACATATTGTTGAGAGATAAATGATGACAAACTTCGGCAATGTTGACCATAGGTAGTTCAAGCATATCCCAGCCAACTGATATTAACGTTCGGCAATGGCGACCATAGGTAGTTCAAGTTTCTTCCGGACAACTTCTATATACGTTCGGCAATGGCGACCATAGGTAGTTCAAGTTTCTTCCAGACAACTGATATAAACGTTCGGGAATAGTGATGGTACTTAATTTTCAATATATTCAAAAAAAGCTGTTGTCCAAGTTGAGACGATTGTGTTGACATTTATTATTATACATTAACACCTGGTGTCATCATACTTCCATCGTGATTCCAACCCATGCTTGTCGCCAGAGGCGAGTAACGCGATCGGGTGGTCAGACTCGCTCACTTGGTTGATGTATGCCATCGTTTCCCCATGTATTCCAAGGACACAATGCCTCTGTTTAATTGCCCGTGTAGTCCAAGGACATAATGACACTGTTTAATTGCCCGTGTAGTCCCGACAACTGATGTCCAACTGTAGGAATAATGACGTTTCCCATGTGGTCGATAAACGTTCTAATGGAGGGTGTTCAAAGGAGCCACAACTTACTGCGCATATTTCTCTGTCCAGGGGCAGAGAGGGTTGTCTACGTCACGTGTCTGCTCCCAAATCTCGCGAGATTTGCTTGGATCTTGGCTGCGATTGGTTACTAAGCTGACTACTATTGTGATCATCCCCCCTGATAAGATGGCAGTTAGGTTTCCACACAGCATCGACAACTCCTGTCCTGAAACATACAGGTGTCATAATTTTGTACAGGTGTCATAGTGTGCTACAGGTGTCATAGTGTGCTACAGGTGTCATAGTGTGCTACAGGTGTCATAGTGTGCAACAGGCGTCATAGTGTGCAACAGGTGTCATCGTGTGCTACATGCGTCATAGTGTGGTACATGTGTCATAGTGTGGTACATGTGTCATAGTGTGGTACATGTGTCATAGTGTGGTACAGATGTCATAGTGTTGTACAGGTGTCATAGTGTTGTACAGGTGTCATGGTGTGCTACACGCGTCATAGTGTGCAACAGGTGTCATAGTGTGCTACAGGTGTCATATTGTGCTACAGCTGTCATAGTGTGCTACAGGCGTCATAGTGTGCAACAGGTGTCATAGTGTGCTACAGGTGTCATAGTGTGCTACAGGCGTCATAGTGTGCTACATGCGTCATAGTGTGGTACATGTGTCATAGTGTGGTACATGTGTCATAGTGTGGTACATGTGTCATAGTGTGGTACAGATGTCATAGTGTTGTACAGGTGTCATAGTGTTGTACAGGTGTCATGGTGTGCTACACGCGTCATAGTGTGCAACAGGTGTCATAGTGTGCAACAGGTGTCATAGTGTGCTACAGCTGTCATAGTGTGCTACAGGCGTCATAGTGTGCAACAGGTGTCATAGTGTGCTACAGGTGTCATAGTGTGCTACAGGCGTCATAGTGTGCAACAGGTGTCATAGTGTGCTACATGTGTCATAGTGTGCTACATGTGTCATAGTGTGGTACAGGTGTTACAGTGTGGTACAAGTGTCGCAGTGTGGTACAGGTGTCGCAGTGTGGTACAGGTGGTGCAGTGTGGTACATGTGTTACAGTGTGGTACAGGTGTTGCAGTGTGGTACATGTGTCATAGTGTGATACAGGTGTCATAGTGTGCTACTGGTGGCACAGTGTGCTACAGGTGTCATAGTGTGCTACAGGTGTCATAGTGTGCTAAATGCGTCATAGTGTGGTACATGCGTCATAGTGTGGTTCATGTGTCGCAGTGTGGTACATGTGTCATAGTGTCGTACAGATGTCATAGTGTTGTACAGGTGTCATAGTGTTGTGCAGGTGTCATAGTGTGCTACAGGTGCCATAGTGTGCTACATGTGTCATAGTGTGATACAGGTGTCATCGTGTGCTACAGGTGTCATAATGTGCTACATGTGTCATAGTGTGCTACAGGTGTCATAGTGTTGTACATGTGTCTTAGTGTGATACAGGTGTCATAGTGTGGTACATGTGCCATAGTGTGCAACATGTGTCAAAGTGTGGTACAGGTGTCATAGTGTGATAAAGGTGTCATAGTGTGGTACATGTGTCATAGTGTGATACAGGTGTCATAGTGTGCAACAGGTGTCATAGTGTGCTACATGTGTCATAGTGTGCTACATGTGTCAAAGTGTGGTACAGGTGTTGCAGTGTGTTACAAGTGTCGCAGTGTGGTACAGGTGTTGCAGTGTGGTACAGCTGTTGCAGTGTGGTACAGGTGTCGCAGTGTGGTACAGGTGTCGCATTGTGGTACAAGTGTCGCATTGTGATACAGGTGTTACAGTGTGGTACAGGTGTTGCATTGTGGTACAGGTGTCGCAGTGTGGTACATGTGTTACAGTGAGGTACAGGTGTTGCAGTGTGGTACAGGTGTCGCAGTGTGGTACAGGTGTCGCATTGTGGTACAGGTGTTGCATTGTGGTACAGGTGTTGCAGTGTGGTACAGGTGTCGCAGTGTGGTACAGGTGTCGCAGTGTGGTACAGGTGTTGCATTGTGGTACAGGTGTCGCAGTGTGGTACAGGTGTCGCAGTGTGGTACAGGTGTCGCATTGTGGTACAGGTGTTGCATTGTGGTACAGGTGTTGCATTGTGGTACAGGTTTCGCATTGTGGTACAGGTGTTGCATTGTGGTACAGGTGTTGCATTGTGGTACAGGTGTTGCAGTGTGGTACAGGTGTTGCAGTGTGGTACAGGTGTTGCATTGTGGTACAGATGTTGCAGTGTGGTACAGGTGTTGCAGTGTGGTTCAGGTGTTGCAGTGTGGTACAGGTGTCGCAGTGTGGTACAGGTGTCGCTGTGTGGTACAGGTGTTGCAGTGTGGTACAAGTGTCGCAGTGTGGTACAGGTGTCGCAGTGTGGTACAGGTGTTGCAGTGTGGTACAGGTGTTGCATTGTGGTACAGGTGTTGCAGTGTGGTACAGGTGTTGCAGTGTGGTACAGGTGTTGCATTGTGGTACAGGTGTTGCATTGTGGTACAGATGTTGCAGTGTGGTACAGATGTTGCAGTGTGGTACAGATGTTGCAGTGTGGTACAGGTGTTGCAGTGTGGTACAGGTGTTGCAGTGTGGTACAAGTGTCGCAGTGTGGTACAGATGTTGCAGTGTGGTACAGGTGTTGCAGTGTGGTACAGTTGTTACAGTGTGGTACAGGTGTTGCAGTGTGGTACAGGTGTTACAGTGTGGTACAGATGTTGCAGTGTGGTACAGGTGTTGCAGTGTGGTACAGGTGTTGCAGTGTGGTACAGGTGTTGCAGTGTGGTACAGTTGTTACAGTGTGGTACAGGTGTCGCAGTGTGGTACAGGTGGTGCATTGTGGTACAGGTGTTACAGTGCGGTATAGGTGTCGCAGTGTGGTACAGGTGTCGCAGTGTGGTACAGGTGTCGCAGTGTGGTATAGGCGTCGCAGTGTGGTACAGGCGTCAAAGTGTGGGACACGCGTCGCAGTGTGGTACAGGTGTCACAGTGTGGTACAGGTGTCACAGTGTGGTACAGGTGTGAGGGGGGCATGAGAGGGACGTATACAGGTGTGAGGGGGCGTGAAAGAGGGATGTGTACAGGTGTGAAGGGTGCGTGAGAGAGGGACGTATACAGGTGTTAGGGGGGCGTGAGAGAGGGACGTATACAGGAGTGAGGGGGCGTGAGAGAGGGATGTGTACAGGTGAAAAGGGTGCGTGAGAGAGGGACGTATACAGGTGTGAAGGATGCGTGAGAGAGGGATGTGTACAGGTGTGAAGGGTGCGTGAGAGATGGACGTATACAGGTGTGAGGGGGGCGTGAGAGGGACGTACATGTATACAGGTGTGAGGGGGCTTGAGAGGGGGATGTGTACAGGTGTGAGGGAGCGTGAGAGGGACGTGTACAGGTGTGAGGCAGGCGTGAGAGAGGGACGTATACAGGTGTGAAGGGGGCGTGAGAGAGGGATGTGTACAGGAGTGAGAGGGGCATGAGAGGGACGTATACAGGTGTGAGGGGGCTTGAGAGAGGGATGTGTACAGGAATGAGAGGGGCATGAGAGGGATGTATACAGGTGTGAGGGGGGCTTGAGAGAGGGATGTGTACAGGTGTGAGGGGGCGAGAGAGGGATGTGTACAGGTGTGAGGGGCGTGAGAGAGGGATGTGTACAGGTGTGAGGGGGCTTGAGAGAGGGATGTGTACAGGTGTGAGGGGGCTTGAGAGAGGGATGTGTACAGGTGTGAGGGGGCGTGAGAGAGGGATGTGTACAGGTGTGAAGGGGGCGTACGAGACGGATGTGAGAGGGGGACGTGTGACAGTTCTGTACAGGTGTGAGGGGCGTGAGAGGGATGTATACAGGTGTGAGGGGCGTAAGAGGGGGACGTGTGACAGTTCTGTACAGGTGTAAGGGGCGTGAGAGGGATGTATACAGGTGTGAGGGGCGTAAGAGGGGGACGTGTGACAGTTCTGTACAGGTGTAAGGGGCGTGAGAGGGATGTATACAGGTGTGAGGGGCGTAAGAGGGGGACGTGTGACAGTTCTGTACAGGTGTAAGGGGCGTGAGAGGGATGTATACAGGTGTGAGGGGCGTAAGAGGGGAACGTGTGACAGTTCTGTACAGGTGTAAGGGGCGTGAGAGGGATGTATACAGGTGTGAGGGGCGTAAGAGGGGGACGTGTGACAGTTCTGTACAGGTGTAAGGGGCGTGAGAGGGATGTATACAGGTGTGAGGGGCGTAAGAGGGGGACGTGTGACAGTGCTGTACAGGTTTGAGGGGCGTAAGAGGGATGTATACAGGTGTGAGGGGCGTAAGAGGGGGACGTGTGACAGTGCTGTACAGGTTTGAGGGGCGTAAGAGGGATGTATACAGGTGTGAGGGGCGTAAGAGGGGGACGTGTGACAGTGCTGTACATGATTGTGTGGCAACAGTACGTTACCTGTGTTAATGAGAAAGTCATCGAGGCCACCAGGGTAGGTCGAGGCGACGCTCAACCAGACGACGATGGCGATGATTGCTCCGCCAATGCTCCCTGCCATCATTGCGGCTGACGTCAGTCGCTCCCAGAACATGGATAACGTGATTGGAATTACGGCTGAGCCAATCAGAATCCCCATAAACAGGTAGACCCAGCCCAAGCTGAGCTGAAACAGAGAGTGAAAACGTAGGATGTCACGAAGGGGTAATGTCATTGAGGGTGGGGGTCACGTCTGGAGGATGGGGGTCACGTCTGGAGGGTCGGGTCATGTCTGGAGGGTGGGGGTCACGTCTGGAGGGTGGGGGTCACGTCTGGAGGGTGGGGGTCACGTCTGAAGGGTGGGGGTCACGTCTGGAGGGTGGGGTCATGTCTGGAGGGAAGGGTAATGTCTGGACATGAGTGACGCCTGACCTACACGAGTGACAGGATGATTGTTAGAAGGATGAGAGATACATTGACCTGCATGAGAGACACACTGGCCTGCATGAGTGACAGGAGGAGAGACACACTGACCTGCATGAAAGACACACTGACCTGCACGAGTGACCCGGATGATTGTTAGAAGGATGAGAGACACATTGGCCTGCATGAGAGACACACTGACCTGCATGAGTGACAAGATGATTGTTAGAGGGATGACAGACACATTGGCCTGCATGAGAGACACGCTGGCCTGCATGAGTGACAGGTTAAGTGACACACTGACCTGCATTAGTGACACACTTACCTGCATGAGTGACACACTTACCTGCATGAGTGACAGGATGATTGTTAGAAGGATGAGAGATACATTGACCTGCATGAGAGACACACTGGCCTGCATGAGTGACAGGAGGAGAGACACACTTACCTGCATGAAAGACACACTGACCTGCACGAGTGACCCGGATGATTGTTAGAAGGATGAGAGACACATTGGCCTGCATGAGAGACACACTGACCTGCATGAGTGACAAGATGATTGTTAGAGGGATGACAGACACATTGGCCTGCATGAGAGACACGCTGGCCTTCATGAGTGACAGGTTAAGTGACACACTGACCTGCATGAGTGACATACTGATCTGCATGAGTGACACACTGGCCTGCATGAGTGACAGGATGAGTGAAACACTGACCTGCACGAGTGACACACTGAGCTGCACGAGTGACACACTGACCTGCATGAGTGACACACTGACCTGCATGAGTGACACACTTACCTGCATGAGTGACTTACCTGCATGAGTGACACACTTACCTGCATGAGTGACACACTTACCTGCATGAGTGACACACTGACCTGCATGAGTGACAGGATGAGTGACACACTTACCTGCATGAGTGACACACTTACCTGCATGAGTGACACACTAAGCTGCATGAGTGACACACCCACCTTCACCTGCATGAGTGACAGGATGAGTGACACACTTACTTGCATGAACGACACACTGACCTGCATGAGTGACACACCTACCTGCATGAGTGACACACTTACCTGCATGAGTGACACACTGACCTGCATGAGTGACACACTCACCTGCATGAGTGACAGGATGAGTGACACACTGACCTGCATGAGTGACAGGATAAGTGACACACTGACCTGCATGAGTGACACACTAACCTGCATGAGTGACAGGATGAGTGACACACTTACCTGCATGAGTGACACACTGACCTGCATGAGTGACAGGACGAGTGACAAACTGACCTGCATGAGTGACAGAATGAGTGACAAACTGACCTGCATGAGTGACACACTGACCTGCATGAGTGACACACTGGCCTTCATGAGTGACAAGATGATTGTTAGAGGGATGACAGACACATTGGCCTGCATGAGAGACACGCTGGCCTTCATGAGTGACAGGTTAAGTGACACACTGACCTGCATGAGTGACATACTGATCTGCATGAGTGACACACTGGCCTGCATGAGTGACAGGATGAGTGAAACACTGACCTGCACGAGTGACACACTGAGCTGCACGAGTGACACACTGACCTGCATGAGTGACACACTGACCTGCATGAGTGACACACTTACCTGCATGAGTGACTTACCTGCATGAGTGACACACTTACCTGCATGAGTGACACACTTACCTGCATGAGTGACACACTGACCTGCATGAGTGACAGGATGAGTGACACACTTACCTGCATGAGTGACACACTTACCTGCATGAGTGACACACTAAGCTGCATGAGTGACACACCCACCTTCACCTGCATGAGTGACAGGATGAGTGACACACTTACTTGCATGAACGACACACTGACCTGCATGAGTGACACACCTACCTGCATGAGTGACACACTTACCTGCATGAGTGACACACTGACCTGCATGAGTGACACACTGACCTGCATGAGTGACAGGATGAGTGACACACTGACCTGCATGAGTGACAGGATAAGTGACACACTGACCTGCATGAGTGACACACTAACCTGCATGAGTGACAGGATGAGTGACACACTTACCTGCATGAGTGACACACTGACCTGCATGAGTGACAGGACGAGTGACAAACTGACCTGCATGAGTGACAGAATGAGTGACAAACTGACCTGCATGAGTGACACACTGACCTGCATGAGTGACACACTGGCCTTCATGAGTGAAAGGATAAGTGACACACCGACCTGCAAGAGGGACACATTGGCCTGCATGAGTGACACACTTACCTGCATGAGTGACAGGATGAGTGACACACTGACCTGCATGAGTGACACGATGAGTGAAACACTGACCTGCACCAGTGACACACTGACCTGCATGAGTGACACACTGACCTGCATGAGTGACACATTGGCCTGCATGAGTGACACACTTACCTGCATGAGTGACAGGATGAGTGACACACTGACCTGCATGAGTGACACACTGACCTGCATGAGTGACAGACATAGCTGCATGAGTGACACACTGACCTGCATGAGTGACACATTGCCCTGCATGAGTGACACACTGGCCTGCATGAGTGACACATTGGCCTGCATGAGTGACACACTGACTTGCATGAGTGACAAGCTTACCTGCATGAGTGACACACTGACCTGCATGAGTGACAGGATGAGTGAAACACTGACCTGCATGAGTAACATGATGAGTGAAACACTGACCTGCACGAGTGACACACTGGCCTGCATGAGTGACACACTGGCCTGCATGATCGACACGCTTACCTGCATGAGTGACACGCTGACCTGCATGAGTGACAGGATGAGTAACACACTGACCTGCATGAGTGACACACTGACCTTCATGAGAGAAACACTGACCTGCATGAGGGACACACTGACCTGCATGAGTGACAGGATGAGTGAAACACTGACCTGCATGAGTGAAACACTGACCTGCATGAGGGACACACTGACCTGCATGAGTGACAGGATGAGTGAAACACTGACCTGCATGAGTGACAGGATGAGTGAAACACTGACCTGCACGAGTGACACACTGGCCTGCATGAGTGACACACTGGCCCGCATGAGTGACACACTGACCTGTATGAGTGACACGCTTACCTGCATGAGAGACACACTGACCTGCATGAGTGACAGGATGAGTAACACACTGACCTGCATGAGTGACACACTGGCGTCCATGAGGGACACACTGACCTGCATGAGTGACTGGATGAGTGACACACTGACCTGCATGAGAGACACACTGACCTGCATGAGTGACAGGATCAGTGACACACTGACCTGCATGAGAGACACACTGACCTGCATGAGTGACATGATGAGTAACACACTGACCTGCATGAGTGACAGGATCAGTGACACACTGGTCTGCATGAGTGACAGGATGAGTGACACACTGACCTGCATGAGTGACACACTGACCTTCATGAGTGAAACACTGACCTGCATGAGAGACACACTGACCTGCATGAGTGACAGGATGAGTGACACACTGGTCTGCATGAGTGACACACTGGTCTGCAAGAGTGACACACTGACCTGCATGAGTGACACGCTTACCTGCATGAGTGAAACACTGACCTGCATGAGTGACAGGATGCGTGAAACACTGACCTGCATGAGTAACATGATGAGTGAAACACTGACCTGCACGAGTGACACACTGGCCTGCATGAGTGACACATTGGCCTGCATGAGTGACACACTGACTTGCATGAGTGACAAGCTTACCTGCATGAGTGACACACTGGCCTGCATGATTGACACGCTTACCTGCATGAGTGACACACTGACCTGCATGAGTGACAGGATGAGTAACACACTGACGTGCATGAGTGACACACTGACCTTCATGAGTGAAACACTGACCTGCATGAGGGACACACTGACCTGCATGAGTGACAGGATGAGTGAAACACTGACCTGCATGAGTGAAACACTGACCTGCATGAGGGACACACTGACCTGCATGAGTGACACACTGACCTGCATGAGTGATACACTGACGATCCATGAGAGACACACTGACCTGCATGATTGAAACACTGACATGCATGAGTGACGCACTGACCTGCATGAGTGACACACTGACCTGCATGAGTGAAACACTGACCTGCATTGGAGAAACACTGACCTGCATGTGCGACACACTGACCTGCATGAGTGACACACTGACCTGCATAAGTGACACACTGACCTGCATGAGTGACAGGATGAGTGAAACACTGACCTGCATGAGTGACACACTGGCCTGCATGAGTGACAGGATGAGTGACACACTGGCCTGCATGAGTGAAACACTGACCTGCATGAGTGAAACACTGACCTGCATTGGAGAAACACTGACCTGCATGTGCGACACACTGACCTGCATGAGTGACACACTGACCTGCATAAGTGACACACTGACCTGCATGAGTGACAGGATGAGTGACACACTGACCTGCATGAGTGAAACACTGACCTGCATCAGTGAAACACTGACCTGCATGAGTGACACACTCACCTGCATGAGTGAAACACTGACCTGCATTGGAGAAACACTGACCTGCATGTGCGACACACTGACCTGCATGAGTGACACACTGACCTGCATAAGTGACACACTGACCTGCATGAGTGACAGGATGAGTGACACACTGACCTGCATGAGTGACACACTGGCCTGCATGAGTGACACACTGACCTGCATGAGTGACAGGATGAGTGACACACTGACCTCCATGAGTGAAACACTGACCTGCATGAGTGAAACACTGACCTGCATGAGTGACACACTGACCTGCATGAGTGAAACACTGACCTGCATGAGTGAAACACTGACCTGCATGAGTGACACACTGACCTGCATGAGCGACACACTGACCTGCATGAGTGACACACTGACCTGCATGAGTGACACACTGACCTGCATGAGTGACAGGATGAGTGACACACTGACCTGGATGAGTGACACATTGACCTGCATGAGTGATACACTGACCTCCATGAGTAACACACTGACCTGCATGAGAGACACACTGACCTGCATGAGTGACACACTGGCCTGCATGAGTGACACACTGTCCTGCATGAGTGACACACTGTCCTGCATGAGTGAAACACTGACCTGCATGAGAGACACACTGACCTGCATGAGTGACAGGATGAGTGACACACTCACCTATATGAGTGCCACACTTACCTGCATGAGTGACACACTTACCTGCATGAGTGACACAATGGCCTGCATGGGAGAAACACTGACCTGCATGAGTGACATGATAAGTGACACATTGACCTGCATGAGTCACACACTGACCTGCATGAGTGACAGGATAAGTGACACATTGACCTGCATGAGTCACACACTGACCTGCATTGGAGAAACACTGACCTGCATGAGTGACAGGATGAGTGACACACTGACCTGCATGAGTGACACACTGGCCTGCATAAGTGACAGGATAAGTGACACAGTGACCTGCATGGGAGAAACACTGACCTGAATGAGAGACACACTCACCTGCATGAGTGACAGGATGATTGTTAAGAGGATGAGAGACACATTGACCTACAAGAGAGACACATTGGCCTGCATGAGTGACAGGGTGAGTGTTAGAAGGGTGAGAGACACACTGACCTGCATCAGTGACAGGATGATTGTTAAGAGGATGAGAGACACATTGACCTGCATGAGAGACACACTGACCTGCATCAGTGACAGGATGATTGTTAAGAGGATGAGAGACACATTGACCTGCATGGGAGACAAACTGACCTGCATGAGTGAAACACTTACCTGCATGAGCGACACACTGACCTGCATGAGTGACATACTGACCTGCATGAGTGAAGCACTGACCTGCATGAGTGACACACTGACCTGTATGAGTGACAGGATGAGTGACACACTGACCTGCATGAGTGACACACTGACCTGCATGAGTGACACACTGACCTGCATGAGTGAAACAATGACCTGCATGAGCGAGAAACTGACCTGCATGCCTGACAGGATGAGTGACACACTGACCTGCATGAGTGACACACTGGCCTGCATAAGTGACAGGATAAGTGACACATTCACCTGCATGGGAGAAACACTGACCTGCATGAGAAACACACTGACCTGCATGAGCGACACACTGACCTGCATGAGTGACAAGATGAGTGACACACTGACCTGCATGAGTGAAACACTGACCTGCATGAGTGACACACTGACCTGCATGAGCGACACACTGACCTGCATGAGTGACACACTGACCTGCATGAGTGACGCACTGACCTGCATGAGTGACACACTGACCTGCACGAGTGACACACTGACCTGCATGAGTGATACACTGGCCTGCATGAGTGACACACTGACCTTCATGAGTGACACACTGACCTGCATGAGAGACACACTGACTTGCATCAGTAACACACTGACCTGCATGAGTGACACACTTACCTGCATGAGTGACACACTGACCTGCATGAGAGACACACTGACCTGCATGAGTGACAGGTTGAATAACACACTGACCTGCATGAGTGACACACTTATCTGCATGAGTGACACACTGGCATGCATGAGCGACACACTGGCCTGCATGAGTGACACACTTGCCTGCATGAGTGACAGGATAAGTGACACACTGACCTGCATGAGTGAAACACTGACCTGCATGAGTGACACACTGGACTGTATGAGTGACAGGATGAGTGACACACTGACCTGCATGAGTGACACACTGACCTGCATGAGAGACACACTGACATGCATGAGTGACAGGTGAGTGACACACTGACCTGCATGAGTGACACACTGGCCTGCATGAGTGACACACTGGCCTGCATGAGTGAAACACTGACCTGCATGAGAGACACACTGACCTGCATGAGTGACAGGATGAGTGACACACTCACCTGCATGAGTGCCACACTTACCTGCATGAGTGACACACTTACCTGCATGAGTGACACAATGGCCTGCATGGGAGAAACACTGACCTGCATGAGTGACAGGATAAGTGACACATTGACCTGCATGAGTGACACACTGACCTGCATGAGTGACAGGATAAGTGACACATTGACCTCCATGAGTGACACAGTGACCTGCATGGGAGAAACACTGACCTGCATGAGAGACACACTGACCTGCATGAGTGACAGGATAAGTGACACATTGACCTGCATGAGTGACACAGTGACCTGCACGGGAGAAACACTGACCTGCATGAGAGACACACTGACCTCCATTAGTGAAACACTGACCTGCATGAGTGAACCACTGACCTGCATGAGAGACACACTTACCTGCATGAGTGGCAGGATGAGTGACACACTGGCCTGCATGAGTGACACACTGACCTGCATGAGTGACACACTGGCCTGCATGAGTGACACACTGACCTTCATGAGTGAAACACTGACCTGAATGAGCGATACACTGACCTGCATGAGTGACAGGATGAGTGACACACTCACCTGCATGAGTGCCACACTTACCTGCATGAGTGACACACTTACCTGCATGAGTGACACACTGGCCTGCATGAGTGACAGGTTGAATGACACACTGACCTGCATGAGTGACACGCTTACCTGCATGAGTGACACACTGACCTTCATGAGAGACACACTGACCTTCATGATTGACAGGATGAATGACACACTGACCTGCATGAGTGACACACTGACCTGCATGAGTGACACACTTACCTGCATCAGTGACACACTGACCTGCATGAGAGACACACTGACCTGCATGAGTGACAGGATGAGTGACACACTGGCCTGCATGAGTGACACACTGACCTGCATGAGTGACACACTGGCCTGCATGAGCGACACACAAACCTGCATGAGTGAAACACTGACCTGCATGAGTAACACACTGGACTGTATGAGTGACAGGATGAGTGACACACTGGCCTGCATGAGTGACACACTGGACTGTATGAGTGACAGGATGAGTGACACACTGTCCTGCATGAGTGACACACTGACCTGCATGAGAGACACAATGACCTGCACGAGTGACAGGATGAGTGACACACTGACCTCCATGAGTGACACACTGGCCTGCATGAGTGACACACTTATCTGCATGAGTGACACACTGGCCTGCATGAGCGACACACTGGCCTGCATGAGTGACACACTTGCCTGCATGAGTGACAGGATAAGTGACACACTGACCTGCATGAGTGAAACACTGACCTGCATGAGTGACACACTGGACTGTATGAGTGACAGGATGAGTGACACACTTACCTGCATGAGTGACACACTGACCTGCATGAGAGACACACTGACATGCATGAGTGACAGGTGAGTGACACACTTACCTGCATGAGTGACACACTGGCCTGCATGAGTGACACACTGGCCTGCATGAGTGAAACACTGACCTGCATGAGAGACACACTGACCTGCATGAGTGACAGGATGAGTGACACACTCACCTGCATGAGTGTCACACTTACCTGCATGAGTGACACTCTTACCTGCATGAGTGACACAATGGCCTGCATGGGAGAAACACTGACCTGCATGAGTGACAGGATAAGTGACACATTGACCTGCATGAGTGACACACTGACCTGCATGAGTGACAGGATAAGTGACACATTGACCTGCATGAGTGACACAGTGACCTGCATGGGAGAAACACTGAACTGCATGAGAGACACACTGACCTGCATGAGTGACAGGATAAGTGACACATTGAAATGCATGAGTGACACAGTGACCTGCATGGGAGAAACACTGACCTGCATGAGAGACACACTGACCTCCATTAGTGAAACACTGACCTGCATGAGTGAACCACAGACCTGCATGAGAGACACACTTACCTGCATGAGTGACACACTGACCTTCATGAGTGAAACACTGACCTGAATGAGCGATACACTGACCTGCATGAGTGACAGGATGAGTGACACACTGGCCTGCATGAGTGACACACTGACCTGCATGAGTGACACACTGGCCTGCATGAGTGACACACTGACCTTCATGAGTGAAACACTGACCTGAATGAGCGATACACTGACCTGCATGAGTGACAGGATGAGTGACACACTCACCTACATGAGTGCCACACTTACCTGCATGAGTGACACACTTACCTGCATGAGTGACACACTGGCCTGCATGAGTGACAGGATAAGTGACACATTGACCTGCATGAGTGACACAGTGACCTGCATGGGAGAAAAACTGACCTGCATGAGAGACACACTGACCTCCATGAGTGAAACACTGACCTGCATGAGTGAACCACTGACCTGCATGAGAGACACACTTACCTGCATGAGTGGCAGGATCAGTGACACACTGGACTGCATGAGTGACACACTGACCTTCATGAGTGAAACACTGACCTGAATGAGCGATACACTGACCTGCATGAGTGACAGGATGAGTGACACACTCACCTGCATGAGTGCCACACTTACCTGCATGAGTGACACACTTACCTGCATGAGTGACACACTGGCCTGCATGAGTGACACACTTATCTGCATGAGTGACACACTGGCCTGCATGAGCGACACACTGGCCTGCATGAGTGACACACTGACCTGCATGAGCGACACACTGGCCTGCATGAGCGACACACTGGCCTGCATGAGCGACACACTGGCCTGCATGAGCGACACACTGGCCTGCATGAGCGACACACTGGCCTGCATGAGCGACACACTGGCCTGCATGAGTGACACACTGACCTGCATGAGTGACAGGATAAGTGACACATTGACCTGCATGAGTGACACAGTGACCTGCATGGGAGAAACACTGAACTGCATGAGAGACACACTGACCTGCATGAGTGACAGGATAAGTGACACATTGAAATGCATGAGTGACACAGTGACCTGCATGGGAGAAACACTGACCTGCATGAGAGACACACTGACCTCCATTAGTGAAACACTGACCTGCATGAGTGAACCACAGACCTGCATGAGAGACACACTTACCTGCATGAGTGACACACTGACCTTCATGAGTGAAACACTGACCTGAATGAGCGATACACTGACCTGCATGAGTGACAGGATGAGTGACACACTGGCCTGCATGAGTGACACACTGACCTGCATGAGTGACACACTGGCCTGCATGAGTGACACACTGACCTTCATGAGTGAAACACTGACCTGAATGAGCGATACACTGACCTGCATGAGTGACAGGATGAGTGACACACTCACCTACATGAGTGCCACACTTACCTGCATGAGTGACACACTTACCTGCATGAGTGACACACTGGCCTGCATGAGTGACAGGATAAGTGACACATTGACCTGCATGAGTGACACAGTGACCTGCATGGGAGAAAAACTGACCTGCATGAGAGACACACTGACCTCCATGAGTGAAACACTGACCTGCATGAGTGAACCACTGACCTGCATGAGAGACACACTTACCTGCATGAGTGGCAGGATCAGTGACACACTGGCCTGCATGAGTGACACACTGACCTTCATGAGTGAAACACTGACCTGAATGAGCGATACACTGACCTGCATGAGTGACAGGATGAGTGACACACTCACCTGCATGAGTGCCACACTTACCTGCATGAGTGACACACTTACCTGCATGAGTGACACACTGGCCTGCATGAGTGACACACTTATCTGCATGAGTGACACACTGGCCTGCATGAGCGACACACTGGCCTGCATGAGTGACACACTGACCTGCATGAGCGACACACTGGCCTGCATGAGCGACACACTGGCCTGCATGAGCGACACACTGGCCTGCATGAGCGACACACTGGCCTGCATGAGCGACACACTGGCCTGCATGAGCGACACACTGGCCTGCATGAGTGACACACTGACCTGCATGAGTGACACACTGGCCTGCATGAGCGACACACTGGCCTGCATGAGCGACACACTGGCCTGCATGAGCGACACACTGGCCTGCATGAGTGACAGGATAAGTGACACACTGACCTGCATGAGTGAAACACTGACCTGCATGAGTGACACACTGGACTGTATGAGTGACAGGATGAGTGACACACTTACCTGCATGAGTGACACACTGACCTGCATGAGAGACACACTGACATGCATGAGTGACAGGTGAGTGACACACTGACCTGCATGAGTGACACACTGGCCTGCATGAGTGACACACTGGCCTGCATGAGTGAAACACTGACCTGCATGAGAGACACACTGACCTGCATGAGTGACAGGATGAGTGACACACTCACCTGCATGAGTGCCAAACTTACCTGCATGAGTGACACACTTACCTGCATGAGTGACACAATGGCCTGCATGGGAGAAACACTGACCTGCATGAGTGACATGATAAGTGACACATTGACCTGCATGAGTGACACACTGACCTGCATGAGTGACAGGATAAGTGACACATTGACCTGCATGAGTGACACACTGACCTGCATGGGAGAAAAACTGACCTGCATGAGAGACACACTGACCTCCATGAGTGAAACACTGACCTGCATGAGTGAACCACTGACCTGCATGAGAGACACACTTACCTGCATGAGTGGCAGGATCAGTGACACACTGGCCTGCATGAGTGACACACTGACCTTCATGAGTGAAACACTGACCTGCATGAGCGATACACTGACCTGCATGAGTGACAGGATGAGTGACACACTCACCTGCATGAGTGCCACACTTACCTGCATGAGTGACACACTTACCTGCATGAGTGACACAATGGCCTGCATGGGAGAAACACTGACCTGCATGAGTGACAGGATAAGTGACACATTGACCTGCATGAGTGACACAGTGACCTGCATGAGTGACAGGATAAGTGACACATTGACCTGCATGAGTGACACAGTGACCTGCATAGGAGAAACACTGACCTGCATGAGAGACACACTGACCTCCATGAGTGAAACACTGACCTGCATGAGTGAACCACTGACCTGCATGAGAGACACACTTACCTGCATGAGTGACAGGATGAGTGACACACTGGCCTGCATGAGTGACACACTGACCTTCATGATTGAAACACTGACCTGCATGAGCGATACACTGCCCTGCATGAGTGACAGGATGAGTGACACACTGACCTGCATGAGTGACACATTGACCTGCATAAGTGACAGGATAAGTGACACAGTGACCTGCATGAGTGACACACTGGCCTGCATGAGTGAAACACTGACCTGCATGAGCGACACACTGACCTGCATGAGTGACACACTTACCTGCATCAGTGACACACTGACCTGCATGAGAGACACACTGACCTGCATGAGTGATAGGATGAGTGACACACTGACCTCCATGAGTGACACACTGGCCTGCATGAGTGACACACTTATCTGCATGAGTGACACACTGGCCTGCATGAGCGACACACTGGCCTGCATGAGTGACACACTTGCCTGCATGAGTGACAGGATAAGTGACACACTGACCTGCATGAGTGACACACTGACCTGCATGAGTGAAACACTGACCTGCATGAGAGACACACTTACCTGCATGAGTGACAGGATGAGTGACACACTCACCTGCATGAGTGCCACACTTACCTGCATGAGTGACACACTGGCCTGCATGAGTGACACACTGACCTGCATGAGTGACAGGATAAGTGACACATTGACCTGCATGAGTGACACAGTGACCTGCATGGGAGAAACACTGACCTGCATGAGAGACACACTGACCTCCATGAGTGAAACACTGACCTGCATGAGTGAACCACTGACCTGCATGAGAGACACACTGACCTGCATGAGTGACAGGATGAGTGACACACTGGCCTGCATGAGTGACACACTGACCTGCATGAGTGAAACACTGACCTGCATGAGCGATACACTGACCTGCATGAGTGACAGGATGAGTGACACACTGACCTGCATGAGTGACACACTGGACTGCAAAAGTGACAGGATAAGTGACACAGTGACCTGCATGAGTGACACACTGGCCTGCATGAGTGAAACACTGACCTGAATGAGCGACACACTGACCTGCATGAGTGACACACTTACCTTCATCAGTGACACACTGGCCTGAATGAGTGACAAACTGGCCTGCATGAGTGAAACACTGACCTGCATGAGTGAACCACTGACCTGCATGAGAGACACACTTACCTGCATGAGTGGCAGGATCAGTGACACACTGGCCTGCATGAGTGACACACTGACCTTCATGTGTGAAACACTGACCTGCATGAGCGATACACTGACCTGCATGAGTGACAGGATGAGTGACACACTCACCTGCATGAGTGCCACACTTACCTGCATGAGTGACACACTTACCTGCATGAGTGACACAATGGCCTGCATGGGAGAATCACTTATCTGCATGAGTGACATGATAAGTGACACATTGACCTGCATGAGTGACACACTGACCTGCATGAGTGACAAGATAAGTGACACATTGACCTGCATGAGTGACACAGTGACCTGCATGGAAGAAACACTGACCTGCATGAGAGACACACTGACCTCCATGAGTGAAACACTGACCTGCATGAGTGAACCACTGACCTGCATGAGTGACAGGATGAGTGACACACTCACCTGCATGAGTGCCACACTTACCTGCATGAGTGACACAATGGCCTGCATGGGAGAAACACTGACCTGCATGAGTGACAGGATAAGTGACACATTGACCTGCATGAGTGACACACTGACCTCCATGAGTGAAACACTGACCTGCATGAGTGAAACACTGACCTGCATGAGCGACACACTGACCTGCATGAGTGACACACTGACCTGAATGAGTGACACACTGACCTGCATGAGTGACAGGATGAGTGACACACTGACCTGCATGAGTGACACACTGACCTGCATGAGTGACACACTGACCTGCATGAGAGACACACTGACCTGCATGAGTGACAGGATGAGTGACACACAGACCTGCATGAGTGACACACTGGCCTGCATGAGTGACACACTGTCCTGCATGAGTGAAACACTGACCTGCATGAGAGACACACTTACCTGCATGAGTGACAGGATGAGTGACACACTCACCTACATGAGTGCCACACTTACCTGCATGAGTGACACACTTACCTGCATGAGTGACACAATGGCCTGCATGGGAGAAACACTGACCTGCATGAGTGACAGGATAAGTGACACATTGACCTGCATGAGTCACACACTGACTTGCATTGGAGAAACACTGACCTGCATGAGTGACAGGATGAGAGACACACTGACCTGCATGAGTGACACACTGGCCTGCATAAGTGACAGGATAAGTGACACAGTGACCTGCATGGGAGAAACACTGACCTGAATGAGAGACACACTCACCTGCATGAGTGACAGGATGATTGTTAAGAGGATGCGAGACACATTGACCTACAAGAGAGACACATTGGCCTGCATGAGTGACAGGGTGAGTGTTAGAAGGGTGAGAGACACACTGACCTGCATCAGTGACAGGATGATTGTTAAGAGGATGAGAGACACATTGACCTGCATGAGAGACACACTGACCTGCATCAGTGACAGGATGATTGTTAAGAGGATGAGAGACACATTGACCTGCATGGGAGACAAACTGACCTGCATGAGTGAAACACTTACCTGCATGAGTGAAACACTGACCTGCATGAGTGACATACTGACCTGCATGAGTGACAGGATGAGTGACACACAGACCTGCATGAGTGACAGGATGAGTGACACACTGACCTGCATGAGTGACACACTGACCTGCATGAGTGACACACTGACCTGCATGAGTGAAACACTGACCTGCATGAGCAACACACTGACCTGCATGAGTGACAGGATGAGTGACACACTGACCTGCATGAGTGACACACTGACCTGCCTGAGTGACACACTGACCTGCATGAGTGAAACACTGACCTGCATGAGCAACACACTGACCTGCATGAGTGACAGGATGAGTGACACATTCACCTGCATGGGAGAAACACTGACCTGCATGAGAGACACACTGACCTTCATGAGCGACACACTGACCTGCATAAGTGACACACTGGCCTGCATGGGAGAAACACTGACCTGCATGAGAAACAGGATAAGTGACACATTGACCTGCATGAGTGACAGGATAAGTGACACATTGACCTGCATGAGTGACACACTGGCGTGCATAGTGACAGGATAAGTGACACATTGACCTGCATGAGTGACACACTGACCTGCATTGGAGAAACACTGACCTGCATGAGTGACAGGATGAGTGACACACTGACCTGCATGAGTGAAACACTGACCTGCATAAGTGACAGGATGAGTGACACACTGACCTGCATGAGTGACGCACTGGCCTGCATAAGTGACAGGATAAGTGACACAGTGACCTGCATGGGAGAAACACTGACCTGCATGAGAGACACACTCACCTGCATGAGTGACAGGATGATTGTTAAGAGGATGAGAGACACATTGACCTGCAAGAGAGACACATTTGCATGCATGAGTGACAGGGTGAGTGTTAGAAGGGTGAGAGACACACTGACCTGCATGAGTGACAGGATCATTGTTAAGAGGATGAGAGACACATTGACCTGCATGAGAGACACACTGACCTGCATCAGTGACAGGATGATTGTTAAGAGGATGAGAGACACATTGACCTGCATGAGAGACAAACTGACCTGCATCAGTGACAGGATGATTGTTAAGAGGATGAGAGACACACTGACCTCCATGGGAGACAAACTGACCTGCATCAGTGACAGGATGATTGTTAAGAGGATGAGAGACACACTGACCTGCATGGGAGACAAACTGACCTGCATCAGTGACAGGATGATTGTTAAGAGGATGAGAGACACACTGACCTGCATGGGAAACAAACTGACCTGCATCAGTGACAGGATGATTGTTAAGAGGATGAGAGACACATTGACCTGCATGGGAGACAAACTGACCTGCATGAGTGAAACACTTACCTGCATGAGTGAAACACTGACCTGCATGAGTGACATACTGACCTGCATGAGTGAAACACTGACCTCCATGAGTGACACACTGACCTGCATGAGTGACAGGATGAGTGACACACTGACCTGCATGAGTGACACACTGACCTGCATGAGTGACACACTGACCTGCATGAGTGAAACCCTGACCTGCATGAGCGACACACTGACCGGCATGAGTGACACACTGACCTGCATGAGTGACACACTGACCTGCATGAGTGACACACTGACCTGCATGAGTGACACACTGACCTGCATGAGTGACACACTGACCTGCATGAGAGACACACTGACCTGCATGAGTGACACACTGCCCTGCATGAGCGACACACTGACCTCCATGAGTGAAACTCTGACCTGCATGAGTGACACACTGACCTGCATGAGCGACACACTGACCTGCATGAGTGACAGGATGAGTGACACACTGACCTGCATGAGTGACACACTCACCTGCATGAGTGACACACTCACCTGCATGAGTGACACACTGACCTGCATGAGTGACACACTGACCTGCATGAGAGACACACTGACCTGCATGAGTGACAGGATGAGTGACACACTGACCTGCATATGTGACACACTGGCCTGCATGAGTGACACAATGTCCTGCATGAGTGAAACACTGACCTGCATGAGTGACAGGATGAGTGACACACTCACCTGCATGAGTGCCACACTTACCTGCATGAGTGACACACTGGCCTGCATGAGTGACACACTGACCTGCATGAGTGACAGGATAAGTGACACATTGACCTGCATGAGTGACACAGTGACCTGCATGGGAGAAACACTGACCTGCATGAGAGACACACTGACCTCCATGAGTGAAACACTGACCTGCATGAGTGAACCACTGACCTGCATGAGAGACACACTGACCTGCATGAGTGACAGGATGAGTGACACACTGGCCTGCATGAGTGACACACTGACCTGCATGAGTGAAACACTGACCTGCATGAGCGATACACTGACCTGCATGAGTGACAGGATGAGTGACACACTGACCTGCATGAGTGACACACTGGACTGCAAAAGTGACAGGGTAAGTGACACAGTGACCTGCATGAGTGACACACTGGCCTGCATGAGTGAAACACTGACCTGCATGAGCGACACACTGACCTGCATGAGTGACACACTTACCTTCATCAGTGACACACTGGCCTGAATGAGTGACAAACTGGCCTGCATGAGTGAAACACTGACCTGCATGAGTGAACCACTGACCTGCATGAGAGACACACTTACCTGCATGAGTGGCAGGATCAGTGACACACTGGCCTGCATGAGTGACACACTGACCTTCATGTGTGAAACACTGACCTGCATGAGCGATACACTGACCTGCATGAGTGACAGGATGAGTGACACACTCACCTGCATGAGTGCCACACTTACCTGCATGAGTGACACACTTACCTGCATGAGTGACACAATGGCCTGCATGGGAGAATCACTTATCTGCATGAGTGACATGATAAGTGACACATTGACCTGCATGAGTGACACACTGACCTGCATGAGTGACAAGATAAGTGACACATTGACCTGCATGAGTGACACAGTGACCTGCATGGAAGAAACACTGACCTGCATGAGAGACACACTGACCTCCATGAGTGAAACACTGACCTGCATGAGTGAACCACTGACCTGCATGAGTGACAGGATGAGTGACACACTCACCTGCATGAGTGCCACACTTACCTGCATGAGTGACACAATGGCCTGCATGGGAGAAACACTGACCTGCATGAGTGACAGGATAAGTGACACATTGACCTGCATGAGTGACACACTGACCTCCATGAGTGAAACACTGACCTGCATGAGTGAAACACTGACCTGCATGAGCGACACACTGACCTGCATGAGTGACACACTGACCTGAATGAGTGACACACTGACCTGCATGAGTGACAGGATGAGTGACACACTGACCTGCATGAGTGACACACTGACCTGCATGAGTGACACACTGACCTGCATGAGAGACACACTGACCTGCATGAGTGACAGGATGAGTGACACACTGACCTGCATGAGTGACACACTGGCCTGCATGAGTGACACACTGTCCTGCATGAGTGAAACACTGACCTGCATGAGAGACACACTTACCTGCATGAGTGACAGGATGAGTGACACACTCACCTACATGAGTGCCACACTTACCTGCATGAGTGACACACTTACCTGCATGAGTGACACAATGGCCTGCATGGGAGAAACACTGACCTGCATGAGTGACAGGATAAGTGACACATTGACCTGCATGAGTCACACACTGACTTGCATTGGAGAAACACTGACCTGCATGAGTGACAGGATGAGAGACACACTGACCTGCATGAGTGACACACTGGCCTGCATAAGTGACAGGATAAGTGACACAGTGACCTGCATGGGAGAAACACTGACCTGAATGAGAGACACACTCACCTGCATGAGTGACAGGATGATTGTTAAGAGGATGCGAGACACATTGACCTACAAGAGAGACACATTGGCCTGCATGAGTGACAGGGTGAGTGTTAGAAGGGTGAGAGACACACTGACCTGCATCAGTGACAGGATGATTGTTAAGAGGATGAGAGACACATTGACCTGCATGAGAGACACACTGACCTGCATCAGTGACAGGATGATTGTTAAGAGGATGAGAGACACATTGACCTGCATGGGAGACAAACTGACCTGCATGAGTGAAACACTTACCTGCATGAGTGAAACACTGACCTGCATGAGTGACATACTGACCTGCATGAGTGACAGGATGAGTGACACACAGACCTGCATGAGTGACAGGATGAGTGACACACTGACCTGCATGAGTGACACACTGACCTGCATGAGTGACACACTGACCTGCATGAGTGAAACACTGACCTGCATGAGCAACACACTGACCTGCATGAGTGACAGGATGAGTGACACACTGACCTGCATGAGTGACACACTGACCTGCCTGAGTGACACACTGACCTGCATGAGTGAAACACTGACCTGCATGAGCAACACACTGACCTGCATGAGTGACAGGATGAGTGACACATTCACCTGCATGGGAGAAACACTGACCTGCATGAGAGACACACTGACCTTCATGAGCGACACACTGACCTGCATAAGTGACACACTGGCCTGCATGGGAGAAACACTGACCTGCATGAGAAACAGGATAAGTGACACATTGACCTGCATGAGTGACAGGATAAGTGACACATTGACCTGCATGAGTGACACACTGGCGTGCATAGTGACAGGATAAGTGACACATTGACCTGCATGAGTGACACACTGACCTGCATTGGAGAAACACTGACCTGCATGAGTGACAGGATGAGTGACACACTGACCTGCATGAGTGAAACACTGACCTGCATAAGTGACAGGATGAGTGACACACTGACCTGCATGAGTGACGCACTGGCCTGCATAAGTGACAGGATAAGTGACACAGTGACCTGCATGGGAGAAACACTGACCTGCATGAGAGACACACTCACCTGCATGAGTGACAGGATGATTGTTAAGAGGATGAGAGACACATTGACCTGCAAGAGAGACACATTTGCATGCATGAGTGACAGGGTGAGTGTTAGAAGGGTGAGAGACACACTTACCTGCATGAGTGACAGGATGAGTGACACACTGGCCTGCATGAGTGCCACACTTACCTGCATGAGTGACACACTTACCTGCATGAGTGACACAATGGCCTGCATGGGAGAAACACTGACCTGCATGAGTAACAGGATAAGTGACACATTGACCTGCATGAGTGACACACTGACCTGCATGAGTGACAGGATAAGTGACACATTGACCTGCATGAGTGACACACTGGCGTGCATAAGTGACAGGATAAGTGACACACTGACCTGCATGAGTGACACACTGACCTGCATTGGAGAAACACTGACCTGCATGAGTGACAGGATGAGTGACACACTGACCTGCATGAGTGACACACTGGCCTGCATAAGTGACAGGATAAGTGACACAATGACCTGCATGGGAGAAACACTGACCTGCATGAGAGACACACTCACCTGCATGAGTGACAGGATGATTGTTAAGAGGATGAGAGACACATTGACCTGCAAGAGAGACACATTAGCCTGCATGATTGACAGGGTGAGTGTTAGAAGGGTGAGAGACACACTGACCTGCATCAGTGACAGGATCATTGTTAAGAGGATGAGAGACACATTGACCTGCATGAGAGACACACTGACCTGCATCAGTGACAGGATGATTGTTAAGAGGATGAGAGACACACTGACCTGCATGGGAGACAAACTGACCTGCATCAGTGACAGGATGATTGTTAAGAGGATCAGAGACACATTGGCCTGCATGGGAGACAAACTGACCTGCATCAGTGACAGGATGATTGTTAAGAGGATGAGAGACACACTGACCTGCATGGGAGACAAACTGACCTGCATGAGTGAAACACTTACCTGCATGAGTGAAACACTGACCTGCATGAGTGACAGGATGATTGTTAAGAGGATGAGAGACACATTGGCCTGCATGGGAGACAAACTGACCTGCATCAGTGACAGGATGATTGTTAAGAGGATGAGAGACACACTGACCTGCATGGGAGACAAACTGACCTGCATGAGTGAAACACTTACCTGCATGAGTGAAACACTGACCTGCATGAGTGACAGGATGATTGTTAAGAGGATGAGAGACACATTGGCCTGCATGGGAGACAAACTGACCTGCATCAGTGACAGGATGATTGTTAAGAGGATGAGAGACACATTGGCCTGCATGGGAGACAAACTGACCTGCATCAGTGACAGGATGATTGTTAAGAGGATGAGAGACACATTGACCTGCAAGAGAGACACATTGACCTGCATGGGAGACAAACTGACCTGCATCAGTGACAGGATGATTGTTAAGAGGATGAGAGACACATTGACCTGCAAGAGAGGCACATTGACCTGCATGGGAAACAAACTGACCTGCATCAGTGACAGGATGATTGTTAAGAGGATGAGAGACACATTGACCTGCAACAGAGACACATTGACCTGCATGGGAGACAATCTGACCTGCATCATTGACAGGATGATTGTTAAGAGGATGAGAGACACATTGACCTGCAAGAGAGACACATTGACCTGCATGGGAGACAAACTGACCTGCATCAGTGACAGGATGATTCTTAAGGGGATGAGTGACACACTGACCTGCATGATAGACACACTGACCTGCATCAGTGACAGGATGATTGTTAAGAGGATGATAGACATTGACCTGCATGAGAGACACACTGGCATGCATGAGTGACACACCCACCTGCATGAGAGAAATGATGAGAGACACACTGACCTGCATGAGAGAGAGGATGACTGTGAGAGGCAGAATGCTGAAGGTTGTCCACACGAGGCACCAACTCTTGAGACGCAGCAGCAGATCGTTGTACACCCGGTAGGAGCCGTGGACAGTGCACTTGTACTCCGGCTTGATGGCGCGCCGACAAACCTCCCGAGCTCTGAAAATATAAGTCCATCCCAAGTGAATGTCATCCCTCACTTCTCCCAGTACTACACACAGAAATACCCACAATTCTACACACATAGGTGTCAACCCTGCTACACAAAGATGTTTTGGGGTTTTTTGTTAAACGCCGCACGCAGCAATATTCCAGCTATATGACGGCGGTCTGTTAATAATCGAGTCTGGACCAGACAATCCAGTGGATGACTTCAACCAAGGCATGCACATGCATCAACCAAATCAGCACGTCTTACCACCCGATCCCGTTAGTCGCCTCTTGAGACCAGCATGGGTTGCTGAAGACCTATTTTAACCCGGATTTTCACGGGTATACACATAGGTACCAATCCTCATACACACAGAAGTACCCATCCCTCTCTCCAGAAAAAGTACCCGCCTCTCCTAACACAGGTACCCTCCTCTCCACATACAGGTACCCTCCTCTCCTAACACAGGTACCCGCTTCCCCTAACACAGGTACACGCTTCTCATAACACAGGTACCCGCCTCTCCAAACACAAGTACCCGCATCTCCACACACAGGTACCCGCCTCTCCTAACACAGGTACCCGCTTCTCCTAACACAGGTACCCGCCTCTCCACATACAGGTACCCTCCTCTCCACACACAGGTACACGCCTCTCCACGCACAGGTACACGCTTCTCTAGACACAGGTACCCACCTCTCCACACACAGGTACCCTCCTCTCCACACACAGGTACCCGCCTCTCCACACACAGGTACCCTCCTCTCCTAACCCAGGTACCCGCCTCTCCACATACAGGTACCCTCCTCTCCACACACAGGTACCCGCCTCTCCACACACAGGTACCCGCCTCTCCACACACAGGTACACGCCTCTCCATACACAGGTACACGCCTCTCCTAACCCAGGTACCCGCCTCTCCACACACAGGTACCCTCCTCTCCTCACACAGGTACCCGCCTCTCCACACACAGGTACACGCCTCTCCTCACACAGGTACACGCCTCTCCTCACACAGGTACCCGCCTCTTTAGACACAGGTACACGCCTCCCCAGGGACAGGTACACGCCTCTCCACACACAGGTACCCGCCTCCCCAGGGATAGGTACACGCCTCTCCACACACAGGTACGCACCTCTCCTAACCCAGGTACCCGCCTCTCCACATACAGGTACCCTCCTCTCCACACACAGGTACCCGCCTCTCCACACACAGGTACCCGCCTCTCCACACACAGGTACACGCCTCTCCATACACAGGTACACGCCTCTCCTAACCCAGGTACCCGCCTCTCCACACACAGGTACCCTCCTCTCCTCACACAGGTACCCGCCTCTCCACACACAGGTACACGCCTCTCCTCACACAGGTACACGCCTCTCCTCACACAGGTACCCGCCTCTTTAGACACAGGTACACGCCTCCCCAGGGACAGGTACACGCCTCTCCACACACAGGTACCCGCCTCCCCAGGGACAGGTACACGCCTCTCCACACACAGGTACGCACCTCTCCACGCACAGGTACCCGCCTCTCCACACATAGGTACCCGCCTCTCCACACATAGGTACCCGCCTCTCCACACACAGGTACCCGCCTCTCCACCAAAGGTACCCGCCTCTCCTAACACAGGTACCCGCCTCTCCACATACAGGTACCCTCCTCTCCACACACAGGTACCCGCCTCTCCACACACAGGTACCCGCCTCTCCATACACAGGTACACGCCTCTCCTCACACAGGTACCCGCCTCTCCACACACAGGTACCCTCCTCTCCTCACACAGGTACCCGCCTCTCCACGCACAGGTACCCGTTTCTCCTAACACAGGTACCCGCCTCTCCACACATAGGTACCCGCCTCTCCACACACAGGTACCCTCCTCACCACACACAGGTACCCGCCTCTCCTCACACAGGTACCCGCCTCTCCACACACAGGTACCCGCCTCTCCACACACAGGTACCCGCCACTCTAGACACAGGTACCCGCCTCTCATAACACAGGTACCCGCCTCTCCAGACATAGGTACCCGCCTCTCCACACACAGGTACGCGCCTCTCCACACACAGGTACACGCCTCTCCACGCACAGGTACACGCTTCTCTAGACACAGGTACCCACCTCTCCACACACAGGTACCCTCCTCTCCACACACAGGTACACGCCTCTCCATACACAGGTACACGCCTCTCCTAACCCAGGTACCCGCCTCTCCACACACAGGTACCCTCCTCTCCTCACACAGGTACCCGCCTCTCCACACACAGGTACACGCCTCTCCTCACACAGGTACACGCCTCTCCTCACACAGGTACCCGCCTCTTTAGACACAGGTACACGCCTCCCCAGGGACAGGTACACGCCTCTCCACACACAGGTACACGCCTCCCCAGGGATAGGTACACGCCTCTCCACACATAGGTACCCGCCTCTCCACACACAGGTACCCGCCTCTCCACACACAGGTACCCGCCTCTCCACACACAGGTACGCACCTCTCCACGCACAGGTACCCGCCTCTCCACACACAGGTACCCTCCTCTCCACACACAGGTACACGCCTCCCCAGGGATAGGTACACGCCTCTCCACACATAGGTACCCGCCTCTCCACACACAGGTACCCGCCTCTCCACACACAGGTACGCACCTCTCCACGCACAGGTACCCGTTTCTCCACACACAGGTACCCGCCTCTCCACACATAAGTACCCGCCTCTCCACACACAGGTACCCGCCTCTCCACACACAGGTACCCGCCTCTCCACACATAGGTACCCGCCTCTCCACACACAGGTACCCGCCTCTCCACACATAGGTACCCGCCTCTCCACACACAGGTACCCGCCTCTCCACCAAAGGTACCCGCCTCTCCTAACACAGGTACCCGCCTCTCCACATACAGGTACCCTCCTCTCCACACACAGGTACCCGCCTCTCCACACACAGGTACCCGCCTCTCCACACACAGGTACACGCCTCTCCATACACAGGTACACGCCTCTCCTCACACAGGTACCCGCCTCTCCACACACAGGTACCCTCCTCTCCTCACACAGGTACCCGCCTCTCCACGCACAGGTACCCGTTTCTCCTAACACAGGTACCCGCCTCTCCACACATAGGTACCCGCCTCTCCACACACAGGTACCCTCCTCACCACACACAGGTACCCGCCTCTCCTAACACAGGTACCCGCCTCTCCACACACAGGTACCCGCCTCTCCACACACAGGTACCCGCCACTCTAGACACAGGTACCCGCCTCTCATAACACAGGTACCCGCCTCTCCAGACATAGGTACCCGCCTCTCCACACACAGGTACCCTCCTCACCACACACAGGTACCCGTCTCTCCTAACACAGGTACCCGCCTCTCTAGACACAGGTACCCGCCTCTCATAACACAGGTACCCGCCTCTCCACACACAGGTACCCGCCTCTCCAGACACAGGTACCCGCCTCTCATAACACAGGTACCAGCCTCTCCACACACAGGTACCCGCCTCTCAAGACACAGGTACCCGCCTCTCATAACACAGGTACCCGCCTCTCCACACACAGGTACCCGCCTCTCTAGACACAGGTACCCGCCTCTCATAACACAGGTACCCGCCTCTCCACACACAGGTACCCGCCTCTCCACACACAGGTACCCGCCTCTCCACACATAGGTACACGCCTCTCCACACACAGGTACCCGCCTCTCCACACACAGGTACCCGCCTCTCCACACACAGGTACCCGCCTCTCTAGACACAGGTACCCGCCTCTCATAACACAGGTACCCGCCTCTCCACACACAGGTACCCGCCTCTCCACACACAGGTACCCGCCTCTCCACACATAGGTACACGCCTCTCCACACACAGGTACCCGCCTCTCCACACACAGGTACCCGCCTCTCCACACACAGGTACCCGCCTCTCCAGACACAGGTACCCGCCTCTCATAACACAGGTACCCGCCTCTCCACACACAGGTACCCGCCTCTCCACACACAGGTACCCGCCACTCTAGACACAGGTACCCGCCTCTCCACACAGGTACCCGCCTCTCTAGACACAGGTACCCGCCTCTCATAACACAGGTACCCGCCTCTCCACACACAGGTACCCGCCTCTCCACACATAGGTACCCGCCTCTCCACACACAGGTACCCGCCTCTCCACACACAGGTACACGCCTCTCCACACACAGGTACACGCCTCTCCACGCACAGGTACACGCCTCTCCACACACAGGTACCCGCCTCTCCACACATAGGTACCCGCCTCTCCACACACAGGTACCCGCCTCTCCACACATAGGTACCCGCCTCTCCACACACAGGTACCCGCCTCTCCACACATAGGTACCCGCCTCTCCATACACAGGTACCCGCCTCTCTAGACACAGGTACCCGCCTCTCCACACATAGGTACCCGCCTCTTCAGACACAGGTACCAGCCTCTCATAACACAGGTACCCGCCTCTCCACACACAGGTACCCGCCTCTCCACACACAGGTACCCGCCTCTCCACACATAGGTACCCGCCTCTCCACACACAGGTACCCGCCTCTCCACACACAGGTACACGCCTCTCCACACACAGGTACCCGCCTCTCCACACACAGGTACCCGCCTCTCTAGACACAGGTACCCGCCTCTCCACACACAGGTACACGCCTCTCCACACACAGGTACCCGCCTCTCCACACACAGGTACACGCCTCTCCACACACAGGTACCCGCCTCTCCACACATAGGTACCCGCCTCTCCACACACAGGTACCCGCCTCTCCACACATAGGTACCCGCCTCTCCACACACAGGTACCCGCCTCTCCACACATAGGTACCCGCCTCTCCATACACAGGTACCCGCCTCTCTAGACACAGGTACCCGCCTCTCCACACATAGGTACCCGCCTCTTCAGACACAGGTACCAGCCTCTCATAACACAGGTACCCGCCTCTCCACACACAGGTACCCGCCTCTCTAGACACAGGTACCCGCCTCTCATAACACAGGTACCCGCCTCTCCACACACAGGTACCCGCCTCTCCACACACAGGTACCCGCCTCTCCACACACAGGTACCCGCCACTCTAGACACAGGTACCCGCCTCTCCACACACAGGTACCCGCCTCTCTAGACACAGGTACACGCCTCTCCACACACAGGTACCCGCCTCTCCACACACAGGTACCCGCCTCTCATAACACAGGTACCCGCCTCTCCACACACAGGTACCCGCCTCTCCAGACACAGGTACCCGCCTCTCATAACACAGGTACCCTCCTCACCACACACAGGTACCCGCCTCTCATAACACAGGTACCCGCCTCTCCACACACAGGTACCCGCCTCTCCAGACACAGGTACCCGCCTTTCATAACACAGGTACCCTCCTCACCACACACAGGTACCCGCCTCTCATAACACAGGTACCCGCCTCTCCACACACAGGTACCCGCCTCTCCAGACACAGGTACCCGCCTCTCCAGACACAGGTACCCGCCTCTCCACACACAGCTACCCGCCTCTCCACACACAGGTACCCGCCACTCTAGACACAGGTACCCGCCTCTCCACACACAGGTACCCGCCTCTCTAGACACAGGTACCCGCCTCTCATAACACAGGTACCCGCCTCTCCACACACAGGTACCCGCCTCTCCACACATAGGTACACACCTCTCCACACACAGGTACCCGCCTCTCCACACATAGGTACCCGCCTCTCCACACACAGGTACCCGCCTCTCCACACATAGGTACCCGCCTCTCCATACACAGGTACCCGCCTCTCTAGACACAGGTACCCGCCTCTCCACACATAGGTACCCGCCTCTTCAGACACAGGTACCAGCCTCTCATAACACAGGTACCCGCCTCTCCACACACAGGTACCCGCCTCTCTAGACACAGGTACCCGCCTCTCATAACACAGGTACCCGCCTCTCCACACACAGGTACCCGCCTCTCCACACATAGGTACACGCCTCTCCACACACAGGTACCCGCCTCTCCACACATAGGTACCCGCCTCTCCACACACAGGTACCAGCCTCTCCACACATAGGTACCCGCCTCTCCACACACAGGTACCCGCCTCTCCATACACAGGTACCCGCCTCTCTAGACACAGGTACCCGCCTCTCCACACATAGGTACCCGCCTCTCTAGACACAGGTACCCGCCTCTCCACACACAGGTACCCGCCTCTCCACACACAGGTACCCGCCTCTCCACACACAGGTACCCGCCTCTCCACACATAGGTACCCGCCTCTCCACACACAGGTACCCGCCTCTCCACACACAGGTACCCGCCTCTCTAGACACAGGTACCCGCCTCTCCACACACAGGTACCCGCCTCTCTAGACACAGGTACCCGCCTCTCCACACACAGGTACCCGCCTCTCCACACATAGGTACCCGCCTCTCTAGACACAGGTACCCGCCTCTCCACACACAGGTACCCGCCTCTCTAGACACAGGTACCCGCCTCTCCACACACAGGTACCCGCCTCTCCACACACAGGTACCCTGTCTTTTGCTTCCACTTACTTGTCGTCACTATGACAGGCTGTGCAGTACGTCATGCTCTCACACACGCACTTGTCCCTGGGGTTCGCCATCCGACCACGCCCCTTCCCGCACAAGATGCAGCTGTTGGTGTCTGTCATCAGTCTGTAGGGCTGAAAACAACAGTACGATGTAACACAGCCCTCGAAACATGCAGATTTACATTGACATATAGTCTCACTTGATAGATTGCCTTGCTACACTGTGACAACTCACCGGGTGCCCTTTGTGTAATTCCTCTTGTTTGAATGATAGTACACCGTGTTTGTGTTCATATTCAGGTTGGTATTTCCTCCATCCAGTGTGTGCAGTGAGGCCGTCATAGTGTGGAGTTTATTTTGGAGACATAAATGCGAAACTTATTTAATGCGAGCAAACTCCACTCCCATTTTTTCGCATTTCATTCACAAACTCAGGTAAACATACAGACGGATGTTGACGGACTGGCCTTGACGTATACTCTTGGCAGACTCAGCTCAACATACAGACTGGACAGGTGTTGACAGACTGACCTTGACATACAGGCACAGGCTGACATACAGACTCACCTTCAGATACAGGCCGTATATGTCATATACCATGATGGAAGTGACCGCCATGACCTCGGACGACCCTGTGGACGTGATGGCCATCAACACCATCAGTAGCATCAAGATCTCCCCCTGGCGTCCGAACAGCTTCTGGGCCACCACGGGTGGAACAAGGCCTGCAACACGTTAGAGACATGGCATTCTGACACTGTGCAGGTGTACGTTTAGATACACTGGAGACATGGCATTCTGACACTGTGCAGGTGTACGTTTAGATACACTGGGGACATGGCATTCTGACACTGTGCAGGTGTACGTTTAGATACACTGGAGACATGGCATTCTGACACTGTGCGGGTGTACGTTTAGATACACTGGAGACACACTGTATGATTCGGACACTGTATATTACGGAATGGAGAGACAGTGTATATGTGTGTGTATGGAAAGAAACTATATATTACGGACATTATATATTACGGACAATGTATATAACGGACAATGTATATTACAGAATGGTGAGACAGTATATATATGTGTGTAGGGAGATATTGTATAAGTGTGTGTATGTAGAGACATTGTTTGTTACAGACACTGTTACGGAATGGTGAGACTGTACATATGTCTGTTTGGAGAGACACTGTATGTTACGGAATAGTGAGACTGTACATATGTGTGTTTGGAGAGACAGTGTATGTTAAGGAATAGTGAGACTGTACATATGTGTGTTTGGAGAGACACTGTATGTTAAGGAATAGTGAGACTGTACATATGTGTGTTTGGAGAGACACAGTATGTTAAGGAATGGTGAGACTGTACATATGTGTGTTTGGAGAGACACTGTATGTTCCGAATGGTGAGACTGTACATGTGTGTTTGGAGAGACAGTGTATGTTAAGGAATAGTGAGACTGTACATATGTGTGTTTGGAGAGACACTGTATATTAAGGAATAGTGAGACTGTACATATGTGTGTTTGGAGAGACACTGTATGTTCCGAATGGTGAGACTGTACATGTGTGTTTGGAGAGACACTGTATGTTACGGAATAGTGAGACTGTACATATGTGTGTTTGGAGAGACACTGTAGATTACGACAGTGTATATTAAGGAATAGTGAGACTGTACATATGTGTGTTTGGAGAGACAGTGTATGTTAAGGAATGGTGAGACTGTACATATGTGTGTTTGGAGAGACACTGTATGTTCCGAATGGTGAGACTGTACATGTGTGTTTGGAGAGACACTGTATGTTAAGGAATAGTGAGACTGTACATATGTGTGTTTGGAGAGACACTGTATGTTAAGGAATGGTGAGACTGTACATATGTGTGTTTGGAGAGACACTGTATGTTAAGGAATAGTGAGACTGTACATATGTGTGTTTGGAGAGACACTGTATGTTACGGAATAGTGAGACTGTACATATGTGTGTTTGGAGAGACACTGTATGTTAAGGAATGGTGAGACTGTACATATGTGTGTTTGGAGAGACACTGTATGTTAAGGAATGGTGAGACTGTACATATGTGTGTTTGGAGAGACACTGTATGTTACGGAATAGTGAGACTGTACATATGTGTGTTTGGAGAGACACTGTATGTTACGGAATAGTGAGACTGTACATATGTGTGTTTGGAGAGACACTGTATGTTACGGAATAGTGAGACTGTACATATGTGTGTTTGGAGAGACACTGTATGTTAAGGAATAGTGAGACTGTACATATGTGTGTTTGGAGAGACACTGTATGTTAAGGAATGGTGAGACTGTACATATGTGTGTTTGGAGAGACACTGTATGTTAAGGAATAGTGAGACTGTACATATGTGTGTTTGGAGAGACACTGTATGTTACGGAATAGTGAGACTGTACATATGTGTGTTTGGAGAGACACTGTATGTTAAGGAATAGTGAGACTGTACATATGTGTGTTTGGAGAGACACTGTATGTTACGGAATAGTGAGACTGTACATATGTGTGTTTGGAGAGACACTGTATGTTACGGAATAGTGAGACTGTACATATGTGTGTTTGGAGAGACACTGTAGATTACGACAGTGTATATTAAGGAATAGTGAGACTGTACATATGTGTGTTTGGAGAGACACCGTATGTTAAGGAATAGTGAGACTGTACATATGTGTGTTTGGAGAGACACTGTATGTTAAGGAATAGTGAGACTGTACATATGTGTGTTTGGAGAGACACCGTATGTTAAGGAAAGGTCAGACAGTGTATATATGTGGGTATGGAGAGACACTGTTATTACGGAATGATGAGACAGTGTATATATGGGTATAGAGAGACACTATATATTACGGACATTGTATATTACGGAATGGTGAGACAGTGTGTATATATGGTTATGGAGAGACACTGTTTATTACGGAATGGTGAGACAGTGTATATATGGGTATGGAGAGACACTGTATATTACGGAAAGGTGAGCCAGTGTATATATGGGTATAGAGAGACACTGTATAATACGGACATTGTATATTACGGAATGGTGAGACAGTGTGTATATATGGTTATGGAGAGACACTGTTTATTACGGAATGGTGTGACAGTGTATATATGGTTATGGAGAGACACTGTTTATTACGGAATGGTGAGACAGTGTATATATGGTTATGGAGAGACACTGTTTATTACGGAATGGTGAGACAGTGTATATATGGTTATGGAGAGACACTGTTTATTACGGAATGGTGAGACAGTGTATATATGGTTATTGAGATACACTGTTTATTACGGAATGATGAGACAGTGTATATATGGGTATAGAGAGACACTGTATATTACGGACATTGTATATTACGGAATGGTGAGACAGTGTGTATATATGGTTATGGAGAGACACTGTTTATTACGGAATGGTGTGACAGTGTATATATGGTTATGGAGAGACACTGTTTATTATGGAATGGTGAGACAGTGTATATATGGTTATGGAGAGACACTGTTTATTATGGAATGGTGAGACAGTGTATATATGGTTATGGAGAGACACTGTTTATTATGGAATGGTGAGACAGTGTATATATGGTTATGGAGAGACACTGTTTATTACGGAATGATGAGACAGTGTATATATGGGTATAGAGAGACACTGTATATTACGGACATTGTATATTACGGAATGGTGAGACAGTGTGTATATATGGTTATGGAGAGACACTGTATATTACGGAAAGGTGTGACAGTGTACATATGTGTGAATGGAGAGACACTGTTTATTACGGAATGGTGAGACAGTGTATATATGGGTATGGAGAGACACTGTTTATTACGAAATGGTGAGACAGTGTGTATATGTGTGTATGAAGAGACACTGTATATTACGGAAACTGTGTATCACGGATTTGGTGAGACAGTATATATATATGTGTGTGTGTGTGTATGGAGAGAAACTGTATATTACAGAATGGTGAGACAGTGAACATATTTGTGTATTGTGAGACACTATAGATAACGGATACTGTTTATTTCGGATTTAGTGAGACAGTGTATATGTTTGTATAGAGAAACACTGCATATTACGGACACTGAATATTACGGATTTGTGTGACAATGTATATATGGAGGGACACTATATTACGGACACAGTATATAACGGATTTTGTGTGACAGTGTATATATGGAGGGACACTATATTACGGACACAGTATATAACGGATTTGGTGAGACAGTATATATATGGAGGGACACTATATTACGGACACAGTATATAAGGGATTTGGTGAGGCAGTGTATATATGGAGAAACACTGTATATTATGGACTGACACTCACCGGCGTCGACGTCATCCGCGGTGAGGAGTGGTCCTCCCTGGCTGGTGCTGAGGGCTATGTAAGCCAGCCCCATGGTTGTGGCGAGGCAGAAGGGGACGGCAAACCAGGCGATGCCGCCACACAGGAAACCCACCACTCCTTGTTTGGGTTTGGCAGCGACACTGCTCTGCCAGTAGGACTGGTCCACGAACACTGTGCCGAAGTTACCTGCAGACAAAATCGTGTAATGGGTGGCACGTGTACTGATGTATCGAAAAACGCACACACACGCACACACACGCACACACACGCACACACGCACACACGCACACACGCACTCACGTTCGATGGTGTACTGATGTATCGAAAAACGCACACACACGCACACACACGCACACATGCACACATGCACACACGCACACACGCACGCACTCACGCTCGCAGGTGTGCTGATGTATCGAAACACGCATACACACACGCACGCACGTACGCATGCACACACACGCAAACACACACACGCACGCACGAACGCACGTACGTACGCACACACGCACGCTCGCAGGTATACCGATGTATCGATACACGCACACACACACACACACGCGCGCGCGCACGCACGCACTCACTCACGCTCGCAAGTGTACTGATGTATCGAACACCCACACAAGCACGCATGCACGCACTCACGCTCGCAGGTGTACTGATGTATCAAAACACGCACACACACACACACGCACGCACGCACGCACGCTCGCAGGTGTGCCGATGTATCGAAACACACACACACACACGCACGCACGCACTAACGCTCGCAGGTGTGCTGATGTATCAAAACACGCACACACACGCACGCACGAACACACGCACTCACGGTCGCAGGTGTACTGATGTATCGAAACACGCACACACACGCACGCACGCACTAAGGCTCGCAGGTTTACTGATGTATCTAAACACGCACATACACGCACGCACGAACACACGTACTCACGCTCGCAGGTGTACTGATGTATCGAAACACGCACACACACGCACGCACGCACTAAGGCTCGCAGGTTTACTGATGTATCTAAACACGCACATACACGCACGCACGAACACACGTACTCACGCTCGCAGGTGTACTGATGTATCGAAACACGCACACACGCGAGCAAGCACGCACTAACGCTCGCAGGTGTGCTGATGTATCGAAACACGCACACACACGCACGCACGAACACACGCACTCATGCTCGCAGGTGTACTGATGTATCGAAACACGCACACACACGCATGCACGCACTAAGGCTCGCAGGTTTACTGATGTATCGAAACACGCACGCACACGCACGCACGAACACACGCACTCACGGTCGCAGGTGTACTGATGTATCGAAACACGCACACACACGCACGCACGCACTAAGGCTCGCAGGTTTACTGATGTATCGAAACACGCACACACGCGCGCAAGCACGCACTAACGCTCGCAGGTGTGCTGATGTATCGAAACACGCACACACGCGCGCAAGCACGCACTAACGCTCGCAGGTGTGCTGATGTATCGAAACACGCACGCACGCACGCACTAATGCTCGCAGGTTTACTGATGTATCGAAACACGCACACACGCACGCAAGCACGCACTGACGCTCGCAGGTGTGCTGATGTATCGAAACACGCACACGCACACACACGCACTCACGCTCGCAGGTGTGCTGATGTATCGAAACACGCACATACACACACGCTCGCACGCACGCACGTCGTCCGATAAACGACGCCCAGTTATAGCAAAAATGGTTCATTGGAACAATAACAAAAAGACTCTGAACTTGAGAGGTTCTCTTAAGCCCAGAGTGTTACAGTTTAGCAAACGATCTGCAAGAGACAAGAAATAAAACAATACAAAGAGAAAGACCCAAGCCAACATTATTTCTATAAAGGTGATAAACTGTCGTCCGCTCCTGTTAGCGATACGTACACTTCACGCGTAAATACAGAGGTGACTCAACCCGAGTCACGTGACGGAAACAACCCACGTCGGGCCGACAGAGGTAACCCAGACAGGGGTGGGAGACCAACACACAAGAAATAGGGGTGTGGGCGGGGCCCGGATATACAGGGGGCGTCGTCGGAACCTACTAGTAATATCATTAATGCTGTGAAACTCTCAAACTAATAAGACAGTGAGTGTCTATCATTTATGAATATTTTTTTTGACATGATTGGTTTGACAGAAACATGGGCCCTGAATCTGACTTTTGATGATGCGTTCTGCGAATATACCATCTTTATTAAAACAGTAGACAAGATAGCAAATTTTGGAAGACCTTCAGGTGTAATTTGTGTTCTCGTAAAAAGGAAACTTGTCGATGATGTTAAAAACTCTTGGATCACGGCAAATGGTGTATATACTGAACCAAATTAAAAACTTCACAATCCTAAAATCTTAACATTTTGGCCTGTTATCATTGTGGGCCCTTATTGTGTATTTAAACAGTCATGGCCACGTATTGTCTTCAGATAACACCCGTTTTTGTGCAGGTGAATCGATCAAAATCATGTGCACAGCACTATAGTGGCAAAAGTGGTTTTTCATGTGCAACTGATCACGTGGCCATAATACCGCACGTGTTTTCAGCCATACTTGTTAGCAGTCATTAACAAAAAAAGAAAAACACAAGAAAACAAATGTCTTTACGGCCATTTGTCATGCCACGCCTTTCAAATGTGCAACGTGAACGTGCCATCGGCATGTTGCAGACGGGAACGTCCGTAGCTGAAGTCGCAAGGACGATGGGTTGTAGTCGACGGACTGTTTATGATTTACAGACGCGTCTACAGCAAACGGGTACCACCGCTGATCGCCCTCGGCTAGGTCGACCACGTGTGACGTCACATGCAGAGGATCGTCAGATTGTCTTACGTCACCTCCGTAACCGATTTTTGACGGCTACATCAACCAGAAATGAACTGTTTAGGGGTAGACTGAGTGCGCAAACTGTTCGAAACCGTCTGAGAACTGCTCACCTTTAAGCACGACGGCCATACTGCGGGCCGAGTCTGACTCAATTACACAGACGTCAACGTCAATTGTGGGCACAGCGACGACACTTACGATGGACTCAGAGGAATTGGAATCAAGTCGTCTTCAGTGATGAATCACGATTTAGTCTTCGATTTGCTGATTGTAGGGCGAGGGTGTGGAGGCGCCGTCATGAAAGTTACGACCAGTGTTGTGTACAGGAAGTTGACAGATTTCGAGGCGGAAGTGTCATGGTGTGGGGTGCTTTCTACGGCAATGCACGTTCCAGGCTTCTTGTCATCCGTGGCAACCTCAACGCTGCTGCTTACCGCGACCGGTACTGGCACCAGAACTTCTGCCTCTTATGGCAGCACATGGACCCGGTTTGATCTTCCAACACGACAATGCCAGACACCACACAGCAATTGTGACAAGGAATTTCCTTCAGAATGCGGGAGTCAACCTCATGGACTGGCCGTCAAGGTCTCCCGACCTCAATCCCATCGAACACGTCTGGGATGCTCTTGGCAGAAGTCTGCGCACTCTCCTGAACCAACCACAGAATTTGCAAGATCTTGGCACCATTTTGCAGCAACAATGGCGTCGTCTTCCCAATCATGTGTTCACTAGCATCACAAGGTCCATGCGGGGGCGTTGTGTGGCAGTTGTCAACGCACATGGTGGCAATACACGCTACTGAACTTGTGTGCCATCAGATTCTCGTGCTTGGGACTTATGATTTAAACTGTTGATGTTATTACCGAATACCGTAGGTGCTTGGAACAAATTATGGTTACCACCGTTAATTAAAATCCTTCTTTGGACATTAATGATTAAAAATTACCTTCTCTGATACATTTGTCCGTTGTATATTATATATTGGATTACTTTTAAAAATGTGAAGTTTTTAATTTGACTCAGTATATCTATTACTTGACAGGTCACTGTTTGGACTAAAAAAGAGAAGATATGTGTTATACTGCTGTGTTTATATGGATCTACATGGAACGACAGTAATGTTGGATCTAAAAACGGTATATTGCTATTTCGGGATGAAGTGCTTGACATTCTAAGTGGAGTTGGTGACGTTTCGTGCATTTAAGGGGGTGACTTTAATGCGAGAACTGGCAAAGAGCCAGATTATGTAGAGGATGATAAACTTGAATATCTCCATGGCCAGGATACTTCATACTGAGACTTTCTCTTACACAGGTTTAATCTGTGTAGATATTCAAACGATACTGTTCTTAATTATTTTGGAAAATGTTATATAAATGTACGTGCTGTTTTAAATATACACATTATGAATGGCGCCTGTGGAGGTGATTCCGGGAAGGTGACGTTACATGTGTTGGCAATGCTGGGGCAAGTTACATTATTAGCACCATAGATTTATTTGACTTGTGTCAAAATGTTGATATTGAGTCACAGCACCTGCACCTGCATCACAATGTGTTTACGAGTGCTTCATTCATGTGGAAAACCATGATTTGATAACGCCTACCATAGTCATTCCATGTTTAACTGGGATAACAGCAAAGCAGACATTTTCCAAGAACGTCTGTTATCAGACACTTTCGCATGCCTCTTACATAAAGATATTGATTCTGTTTTTACAAATATTGATGACAGTGGGTCGTTATTTACAGAAGCTATTGTATATGCAGGGAATGAAATGAAAAGGGAACAATCTCATTAAAACCAGATCTTAGTTCTCGCTATCGTTAAATAAAGCTAGCGGCAGCGAGAACTTAGATGTGATTTTAATGAGATTGGAAACGGGGAGTAACCCCCAACAGAGAAAGTAAACAGCGGTTGGACTCGGAATGTGAGTTGTTAAAGAAGGAAAGATGCACTCTTTTAAACCATTTCGATAAACGATAAACGCCACTTGCTCGGTACATTGATTCGAAAAATACGTATAAAGCTAATTGCAGTAAACAGAAATAAAATTTTATGGATAATAGCAGAAAAACTAGAAGAAAGAATCTGCTCATCAAAATAGTTTTGGACGACCTTGAAAAGCATCAGCAAAAAGAAGGAAACTAAAAGTAACATTGAAATTCATGAGTGGTTGTATTATTTCAAAAATCTTTTCAGCGGTGATGATTCCACAAATAACTTCCAGTTGAACACTTTTGATAATGATGAAACCAATTTTGCAACGGAAATATTAGATTCCCCAATCTCAAAAGAAGAAATTAAATCTGCTATTCAAAATCTGAAAATTTTGAAAAGCCCTAGAATTGATAGATTAATAACAGAATTCTTCAAATACCCTCTTGATAGCACCCTGTCGTATTTGGAAATATTCTTTAATACAATAATGGATACCTCTTACTTTCCAAAAGATTGGACAAATGATACGATCGTTCCAATTCACAAGAAAGGCTCAGTGACAGATGTTGACAATTACAGGAGGATTACACTTACCAGAATATTCAGTAAGATATTTATTAGCATTATTAATACACGCTTGGTATTGAGGAAGAGCAAGCAGGTTTTCGACAAGGTGACTCTACCACTGATAACATGTTTATCCTCCAGGCTCCTACAGATAGGTATATTCAACGTAAACGTGGAAAATTGTACGCTATTTTTGTAGACTTTTCTAAAGCATTCGATTCAGTCTGTAGAGACAATTTATGGTATCTAATTAATTTACATGCCGTCAGTAACAAAATGGGTAAATCGTTATGTGTTTTTTTATAAGGACGTAACAAAACGGCATGTATTCAGATTCTTTTATCTCCCATACTGGTGTACGCCAAGGATGTGTATTACGCCCTGTTTTGTTCTGTTTTTTATTAATGAGCTTGCAGCCCAAATCAAAAGAAATTATGATGATAGTATACATTTACATCCTGAATATATAAAAATATTTATTTTCCATTTGCAGATGATATAATCATGTTCTCAAGTACTGTAAAAGGTTTACAAACTTTGATAAAGCAGCTAGAATTGTACTGTGGGAACTTAATGTTAATCTGGATAAAACAAACATTGTTGTATTTAGCAAAGCAAATACGCTGTCAAAAAAATTAAAAGTGGTACTTTCAGGGACAATTACTTCAAACTGAAACCTCATAGAAATATCTTGGTGTAATGTGTTCAAGTAAATTATCATGGAACCGACATATGCGTAATGCAGCAATCCAAGCTAAAATGATGTTATTTAGAATTTTATAGACGTTCGAACATTTTAGCAAGTGTGCTTATAAATCTTTCTTCTTTTGACAAAAATAGCTCCTATTCTTTCCTATGGTTCGGAAATGTGGGGTTTTGCAGAGGCGAAAGAAATTGAATATGTACATTGATACGCCTGTAAAAGATTTCTTGGTGTTAAACATAGTATTTCTAACGTAGTGGTCGCATGCCCTTGTATATCAAAAATAAGACAGACGCTTTTTGACGTGTACTTTCAAACATGGAGATCTACTCTAGATGTTTCTAGCAAATGCGAATATTATTAGATATCTAAAAATGCAAATATGCACACAATTATTTAACTGATGTACATATAAGAAAACACAGGGGAGAAAATAATAAAAACAGAAGAAACATTGTTTCGGTTCATGTAACATGACCATTTAGCATAAAAGCAACATGCTTCGCGGAAATCAGATCGTGGCATTCGTTTCACGTGCAGAAAATGACACGTGATGCATTGCAATCGTCAGTGAAGGGTTTTCGTTCGTTGGAGCAAGACACTTTAGCGTCAGTAGTTGATGGCCCCACTACAGAACCGCTCCTGGCTTCTGATTGGTCGGTGGGGTCACGTGACCTCTGATGACGTCACTTTCGGTTTGGTTTGCGCAGGGCATTGTTGGTCATGCATGTGCGTTGGAGGGGGGGCGGCGGCGGCGAAGGGGGAGGGCGGAGGCGGCGGCGGCGGCGGAGGCGGAGGGGAGGAGGAGGAGGAGGTGGGTTCTTTGTTTGGGTTTGAGGGTCGTTAAAGCATGAGGATGAAAAGCGTTCTTTCGGGAGAGATGGGTGGCCCTGAAAAGGGCCGTTTTAGGGAAGAAGTCGATCACTCCTTCACCCACATACACTCAGTGGTGCAAAGGCACGGGTGGGCTGTTATCTTTCGTCTCACAGGACACTTGCTAGTGTGAGTTAAACGTCTCATGTACGTGTCCTTCCAGATAGTATAACAATACACGCACTGAAATGTTCCATCCCGTGCCTTTGTCCCAAAAGCATACACAGGCAGGCAGCCTTGACACTTGTCGCATTGCCATGGAGGAGGGGGTGGCAATGCTTCTGTCTCCAACTCCGAGTGACACCCTTTGCACAGTGGCAAAGGGTGTGCAACTGGAGTTAACTCAAAGTCCAAGTTTTCTACTGCTGCTGCTGATGATGATTTTCTTTTTTCACAAGTGACACTGATCCACTCGAATGGTTGTTCTCCTGTTTTATAGGAAAGGGACTGACATCCTGCTTCCTGGTTGGTTTCCCACGCAGCGGCTCTGATTGGTTCGTTCTGGTGTCTGGCCTGCACCCCAGTTTTCCAAAACGGACCGACCCCTGTGTTTCTTTTCCATAGGAAATGGATTTTACCATGGGAGAGAAAGCATAACCCCAGTTCGACCAATCAGAGCCCACCATGGTCCGAGCGCGGCCTCTGATTGGTCGAAAACCCAATCTTCTGATTGGTCAGATTTCGATCCGTTTTTTTTCTTGGGTAGTCTTGGTATTTTTTAGGTAGACGGTCGTCTGAATGCTAAAAGTGGGCCGTCATAGGTAGACATGAGCGTGATGTGTGAATGCCTACGTGATGTATGTTGTTTCACCCCCAATGCAAATCGTCATGTCATGTGTGTGTCTTCAAACAGACGTTTACGTTGATCGATAGGATTATTATTATTATTATTTATACCGAGGAGTTGGTACACGTGTATGCCTACAGGCGTACTACCATTTGTGTTTCCAAGCAAACGTGATGTTCTATGTGTCTCTATGCAAACGTGGTGATTCATGCTTGTCTTTATGCAAACGTGTGTGTGTGTGTGTGTGTGTGTGTGTGTGTGTGTGTGTGTGTGTGTGTGTGTGTGTGTGTGTGTGTGTGTGTGTGTGTGTGTGTGTGTCTTCAAACAGACGTTATACTTATTTAGTATTTAGATGGATAAAGAAAGATCGATAGACATATGTGGTGTTTCACCCGTGTCGTCATGCAAACGTAGTGTCATGTGTGTGTGTGTGTCTAAAAAAAGACGTTGATCCATATTTTTATGACGTCACTCGTTTATTTATACAGAGGTGTTGACACTCGTGAAGGTCTACATGCATACTGTTACACGTGTTTCCATGCACACATGATGTTTGACTCGTGTCTCCATGCAAACGTGGTGTACTACGTGTCTCTATGCAAAGTGGTGTCATACGTGTATTTATATATATATATTTATTTATTTTGAGACGTACAATTGTGGTGTCACGCGTAGGCGTGTGCCTCCAAGAGGACTGGGGAGGGTGTGGGTTCTTTGTTTTGGATTGTTGTTGTTTGGGTTGGCAAAGCAAAGGATGAAAGCTTTCTTTTGGGAGAGATGGGTGGCCCTGAAAAGCGCCGTTTTGAAGAAGAAAAACTTTTCTGCTGCTGTCAAAGAAGAAACATGTCCAATCTTATTGCAAGACAAGGATCGTCGAAGCGGAACTTGTTGCCATCTAGGTATACCATCTGGGTATGCCATCTGGGTATACCATCTGGGTGCCCTACGTGGCACCACTTGTGGGTCCAACAAAGAAAAAACTTGTTGGTAACAGGAAGCGGTAATAGTCATGAACAGGAACTTGAACAGGAACTTGAACGGGAACTTGAACGGGAACTTGAACGAAGGAAACGGAAAACGTCCTCCTAGGCAGCCGGCCATGCTACGCCATTCGTGTTCTTCTGATTCACATTCTCCTCACAGAGATAGTGTAGCTGTAGCTTTTTCTTATGTCTCACCAGACCGGTTAGTTTGAGGTAGTCGCAGTGTTGGGACCACTTGTGGTGTTCCACCCAATTATCGTCATGGGACTCCCATCGTCTCAGGCGCACACCGCATTGGAAACAGTACACGCAATCGGCACCCTGGGTGTAGACAAAGCCTGCATGGGCCATCTCTTCAGCAGTCTGATTCATTTGCGTCAGACACGACTCAAACGAAGCGAGCCTTCTTTCAAAGCGTAGATAATAGGGCGATGGTGTGTTACTGAGCGGCGACATCTTATCATCAGCATCTGTACTCTTACTCAAGCATCCACGAGTATCTGCACTATCAGTCACCATATCTCCGTCACACGTCGTCGTACAACTCTTCTTTGTCTCAGTCATTCTTGATGCGATGATGATGATTTTCTTTTTTCACAAGTGACACTGACCCACTCGAGTGACTGTTCTCTTGTTTTATAGGTGAAGAACCAGATCGAAAATCGCTGCTTCCTGATGGGTCCAACACGCGGCGCGCTGGTTGGTCTATTCCGGTGCCTGACCTGCACCTCGGTTTTCTTCAACGACCCGACCCTTGTGTTTTTTTTCCATAGGAAATGTTTTTTTCCATGGGAGAGAAAGCACAACTCGGCTCGGTTACCGTCTTCTGATTGGTTGGTGCTGTCTTCTGATCGGTTGACAACCCAAGCCTCTGATTGGTCAGGTTTCGATCCTGTTTTAGGGAAGGGTTGTCTATAAGTCAGACGTTAAGTCAATCTTATAGTACAGAAGTTCATCAGACACGCATCGCTATCATGACGAGCAACCTAAGTACGCCTTATCGTTTGGAGGGGAAAGACACCACACGCTCCAGACGATTAAGAACTGCTAATCCTACCTATCGTTTGACTTTCAACCCAGACTACTTGGACACCGTACCACCGGACCACGTTCCCATTGAACTGCCAGCTTTATTTGACAGAGTGATCAATGACTTTTATCAACAGATGTCAGGCCAGAAAGGAGATCGTATTGGTCTAGGTATCGATCATCCCGCTTTGAACACCCCCAAACAGATTCCCTTTCGTCGCTTTGAAGATCTCCATGGACTAAATATTTTACATGCCGTGGAAAAGTTCAACAGTCCAACAAAGACCTGAACATCGATGCCACCATGGTTGTGACTTTAGTACACGTAGCAGATGCCGACAGGCTAGGATCAGGCAGTGGCCGTGTGAATAGCCTTTTTAACACGCAAAAGGAGTATTGTACGGATCAAGAACAAAGATCAATCCTGTTTGGCAAGGGCCCTGGTGGTGGCACAGCATTATGCCCAGAAGCCCAACCCTCTGACCCAAGAATGGGCCAACCAGCGAATGAGACTGACGAGAATGGATCGTGTCGATGTTCAAGGCATACGGGCATGGGACTTGTTTTGGCGTCTTGGCCTGCCTGAAGGTCCCTGTCAGGGCCTGGACGACCTAGCACGCGTGGGACGCGCCTTGGCCCACTTGAATTATCAACTAAAAGTCTACATTTAAAGGGGTGGACCAGAGACTGATGTACAAGTGTGATGAGGCTCCACCCAATGCCACCGTGCTACATTTATACCATCATGATAAGCACTACGATGTGATCACTTCCATGCCAGCTTTTTATGCGTCTAAACATTACTGCGAACACTGCGACCACCGTTACGAACATCCCGATCACCATCCCTGCACCAAGCAATACCGCTGCCACCGCTGCCTCCACTCTAGCTATTGCGGACCCAAGGAAGAGCACAGGATCCCTTGCTTGACATGTCAACGTTGGTTCCCAAATCAACACTGTTACACCCAACATCTCCAGTCACCGTCAGAGGGAAAACCCAGCACCTGTCAATCCATTCACAGGTGCCCAACCTGTTTTCAGCTGGTCCGCGTCTTGGAGACCCCCATTGCTCACCACGAGTGCTCAGATGAAGAACATCCATGCTTAGTGTGTCGAGAACCCATGACCCCAAACCATCACTGTTACATGACACCCCTCCATGAAGCCCATGAGGAAGAGGAGGGGGAGAAGAGGGGGAAGAGGAGGAAGAGGAACAACATCAAATACGAGACAACGTCAAATATGTGTTCTATGGTTTTGAATGCATGCAAGACACGGGGGAACACATTCCAAATTTGTGCGTGGTGCAGTTAGGATGTGGACGATGTATCAGTGAAGTGAGCAAGGAGTTGTGCGAACACTGTCCATGGAGAGAAGAAGATTATGGTCCCAGCCATGAGATCGTGTTTCGAGCAACAGCACGCCTTGGGAAAAGAAAATGGAATGGAACCCCCTCAAGAAAGCACTCTTCAAAACGTGAACGACATTCGTCACCCCAGTAGGAGGAGGCGGAGAAGGAAGGGGAGGATGCCATGGAAGTGGACGCGCCCACCCCGTTGGAGGAGGAAAAGGGGAAGGAGAAGACAAAGAAGACAAAGAACAAGAACACCACCACCACTACAGTCCAGAAGGAGGACCGCATTTATGTGATGGCACATAATGCACGATCCTATGATTTGCACTTGATCCTGAAGGGCCTGTAACCCCTTCTGGTGAAACTCGCCACCAAGATTCGGAACAGATTTTGCAGGTGACCCTGGGACGCTTGTGTTTTGAAGACAGTTTAAATTTCATACCCTACCCACTGAAAGCATTTCCAAAGAGCTTTGGGCTGAAAGAACTGAAGAAAGGGTATTTTCCACACTTTTTCAATACCAAAGCCAACCAGACCTACAGAGGTCCCTATCCACCAGCCATCATGTACAATCCCGATGGCATGTCTCCCGCAGAACGCACAGCCTTCCTCCAGTGGCATACCCAAAAAGTGCAAGAAGGAGCCTTGTTTAACTTGCAAGGAGAACTTTTAGCCTACTGCCAGAGCGATGTGGACATTTTGGGACGGGGATGCGCTGACTTCCGACAGAATGCCATCAGGTTGGTTCGCATGGATCCCTTTGTAGAGTTGATGACAGCTGCTGCGTTCACCATGAAATCCTTCCGAAAACACGATCTGAAACCCAATACCATTGCCATTCTTCCACCTCAAGGCTACCAACCCAAGAGAAACTATTCCCAGGCCTGTATGCACTGGTTAAATTATCTGATGGAGACGCACCCCCATCTGCACCTCCAGCACGCCAGGAATGGAGGTGAAAAAGCGTTCACGTGTGGAGAGGGCCAACATCGGTACAGTGTCGATGGCTACGATCCAGCGACAGGCACCATCTACGAATTCCTGGGGTGTTTCTGGCATGGGTGCCAGGCATGTCACAAGACCCAACGTGGAGAACCTCATCCCATCCTTGGGCACGTCGTTGGGAGCACGTTATACCGACACCCGCTACCGCCTGAGTCTCTTGAGTCAACACCCTGAGGTGAAACAGATCGTCACCCTGTGGGAGCACGAGTTTACAAAAATGCAACAGGAGAACTCCGCTCTGCGTGCTTTCTTGCAGGGACCCCACTGTTTCCACGTCCCTGGACCACTCAACCCTCGCGACGCCTTCTATGGAGGACGCACCAATGCCACGCGATTATGCTACGAAGCCCAAGAAGGTGAAACCATCAAGTACATCGATATTTGTTCCCTTTATCCTTACATTTGTAAGACCGGAGCATTTCGCACAGGACAACCGACCCTTCTCCATCAACCACCTGTGGACACGTTGCTTGAGCTGAAAGGACTTATCCAATGTCCTGTCCTACCCCCGAAACGACTCTACCATATGCCTTACCGATCGGGTGGCAAACTGCTCTGTCCTTTGTGCCGTACGTGTGCCGATACCCGGTCAGACTCCCCCTGCTTGCACACAGAGGAAGAGAGGTCATGGGTGGGTACGTAAAGAAGTATGACTACCAGGTTCTTCAGATCTACGACGTTTCGCATTTTGACACCTTTGCACAGCATGACCCCGACACCCAGCAAGTAGGACTCTTTGACACTTATATCGATCGTCATTTCAAGGAGAAGCTCGAAGCCAGCGGATACCCCGAGGGATGTACGGATCACGACGCTTACATCCAGGAGATCTACGACAAAGAAGGCATTGGGTTGGACAAGGACTGTATCGAAAAAATACCAGGACTTTGCACGATTGCCAAGATGCAACTGAATTTGCTCTGGGGCAAGTTTGGACAACAATTAGACTACAGTCAGAACATCTATATGAATGATCCTGTACAGTACTTTGCCTTGTGGAGGGATGAACGCAATACCATCGAGAATGTCACCGTTGTCAACGAACACATGGTGGAAGTGACCTGTACCCACAAGGAAGAATTCCAAACCCCTCATTCTCATTTCAATGTCGCTGCTTGGGTCACCGCCCAAGGACGTCTCAAGCTGTACGAGACCCTTGCCCTGGTGGGTCGCAGGGTCTTGTACTTTGACACGGACAGCGTCATTTACATTCATCGACCCCACGACACGAATCCAGAGCTGGGCCATTCGTTGCGTGAGTTTACAGATGAACTGGATGGAAGCACCATCAAGACGTTTGTGTCAGGAGGCCCCCAAAACTATGGCTATGAGTTAATGAACCCCAGACCTGATGGAACGCGCACGACCTGCAAAGTGCGAGGGTTCACTTTGAATTACAGAAACCAACAACAACTCAACTTTGACACCATGAAAGGACTGATACTGGGACAACGGCCTGGGAAGGAGGGGGAGAAATCAGCTTGGATTACCCTCATCAAATCATTCGTAAAGGACCTTGGTACGGAAACGCTCTTGTGACCCGACCCACCTGAAAAGACTATTGTACCGTGTACGACCAGCGGCGTCTAGTCTACGACGAAACCACAGGGCTACCTGTAGACACGCTACCCTTTGGGTACAGAGACGACTAGATCATTTATTTTTTTTATTTCATCACAACGGATCGAAACTGAATCGACATGGACACCTACAGTAAAAACGGATCGAAATCTGACCAATCAGAAGCTTGGGTTTTCGACCAATCAGAGGGCCGCCTTTGCCTTGGGCGGCCCTCTGATTGGTCGAAAAGAGGTTGTGCTTTCTCTCTTACGCTACAAGCCTGACCCTATGGAAAAGAAACACAAGGGTCAGTCCAGTTTGGAAAAATTGAGACTCAGACCAGGCACCGGAACGGACCAATCAGAAAGCAGGACATCAGTGCCTTCTAATACGACCAACGCTCTCCGGTCATCACTTTTCACTGAACGGACCAAGCAACAACATCACACCTCTGATTGATGTTCCTCACGTTGTGTTGGTTGTTGGTGTTTTATCTTGAAGAAACACGTGTTTGGAGAGAGTACCATCAAGTGTTGACACACATCTGTGAAGACTTGGGAAGAAACAATGAACAGAAAATCCGGACAACATCATGGTGAAACGGATGAATGCCGAGACACGGAGCAACATGCGTGGTAAAGGAAGCAGTGGAGATGGAAACGGTGACATGACTGCTGAATTGTGGGGTGAAGTGTACAACATGTTGTGTGCAAAGATAAAGGCCGACGACGCGTACACCAAGATACGTTCAAAGATGAGGAAACTGACTGAACCCAAGAAAGTAGCACCAAAGAAGACGATAAAGAAGACCCAGAAGAAAAAAACAAGCAAACCAGCAGCAGCAGCATCAACAACAACCACAGCAGCAGTTGCCACCACAGCAGCAGCTGCCGCTGCCACCACCACCACCATCACAACAGCACCAGTCACCACTACAGCAGCAGCAGCAGCAGCAGCAGCAGCAGCAGACTCCGAAACGAAAGGGACCTCCTTTTTGAAACCTGCAACACATGCAAAAAGACGACCACGGAAGAAATTGTCTATGAAGATCTCTCATCAAGAACATCTGTAAGTACCATGCTGTTCTTTGCAATGGTGAGTGAGTGAGTGAGTTTGATTTTACGCTGCTTTTAGCAATATTCCAGCAATATCACGGCGGGGGACACAAGAAATGGGCTTCACACATTGTACCAATGTCGGGAATCGAACCCGGGTCTTTGTCGTGACGAGCGAACGCTTTAACCACTAGGCTACCCGACCGCCCCTCTTTGCAATGTGTATGCCATGATGATGATGATGATGATGAATATTACGAATGCATGACGATGATCGTGAGTATACTGAAAGGTTCTTTACTTGTTGGATTGACAGGACACCCATCCTTCCTTCCCCATGGCCAGATGCCAGTTCAGGGCAGTCCGTGCTAGAACAGTGGTGGGAACAAATCCCTCGGGAGCCAACCTATTCACCGAATGCGCCTGTGATGATGACGACTGGTGACAGTGATGATCATGAAGCGCTCAAGCTGACAATCCTCCCTTCCATGGATCTGGACACAGCCACCCTGCTTGATGCTTCTTGGTCACCAGCATCACCGGAAGATGTTAATGTCTTCTCCTCAGGTATGCCCATGCTTTGCAACGATGATGACAACGTTGACCAGGATCCTTATGGAGAAGCTCAACTCACTCCCCTACAACGTGAATGTAGTGTCTGCCGACACAACAACATGTTAAGATACATAAGCTGCAACAGTGGTCAAGTGATGTGTCATGTCTGTTTCAGGGAGGCCATAGACTGTACTTGTTTTACTGACGGACCTCTCACATGTTTGGGACCTGTTTGGGACAGTATGATGGAGGACCACATCTTATGGTGACCCTCATCTTCACTCGAAGAGCTTGAAGATGGAAGAGCTTGAAGATGGAAGAGGAAACGTTTACGCGTTGTTGTTGTTGGGACATGCAAAGCACTCCCTCCTCAATTGTCTTTTCGTATTTCCTATGTATCTGGTTGTTGTTGTTGTTCATTATTAAACAATGATTGATTGAACAGACTCTTTTTGTCTTGATTGATCTCAACTCCAATAGAGTGCTGAACCGGGGGTAGAGGCTGAGTTGAGATGTCGTCTACGTTGTCTGTCTGTCTGTCTGTCTGTCTGTCTGTCTATCTGTCAGTACACACCAAAGTAAAGAAAAAAAGTAAAGAATAACATATAAAAAAATAGATAAAAGAAAAAGGCCATGCTTGAAAGATCAGCTGCCTGGTGTGAGTCATTCCAGTACACACCATTACTACCACCGTGTGTCATGCCGTGTGTCAGTCAGCCCAAACACAGGATGACGTCACGTGATGATGATGATGATGATGAAGAGGTCATGACCTCCCGTTTAAGGGGGAGGAGACTTTCATAAAAGCAGGCGAACCCCCAGATCTTCTTTCAGTGGAGTCACAGTCATCATGGGACAAAGACGGTCTATGAATGCCATGCCATCCTCCCGAGATGTCCCCGATATCGAGTGGGTGTCTGAAAAGGTGAGAGAATAAGCGAGAAAACGCACAGACTTTATGGACGACACACTCTTTATGGACGACACATGGCGACTCAGTGACATTCTGGAGGGACCTTTTCCTTCTTACACCTTGTGTCATCCTTCTCATCCTAACTATGATTCATTTCAAGAACGTCTGAGGTCTTTTCAAACGTGGCCTAAACAGATGACCCAGACCCCTTATGACATGGCCATGGCTGGCTATTTCTATCAAGGATGAGGTGACCGTGTTATCTGTTATTGCTGCGGTGTTACACTCTGCCAATGGGAAGCCACAGACAAACCCTGGAAAGAACATCTGAAGCACGCCAAAGTCCCCTGCGAATACTTGTGTGTGTTTTGTCCTGATGGAGAAGTGAACGAAACAGACAGACGTTTGGTGTCCAAAGAAGCATTGAAAAGAAGAGTCGAGTGTCTTGTTCACCCCAAGTGACAAAGTTTCTTTGTTTGTTTTTTCAAAGTGTACAGACGTTCATACCCTCGTGGTCACCCTCGTGTTCACAAAAATCACAGGGACGCCCCTAATCCTGTGACTTTTGTTTTGTTGTGTTGATTCATGTGAGCGGGGGATTAAAAAAAAAAAAGTTGAACAAACATAAGTGTTATGTTGTCTGTAGGATGAAGAAAAACAAAACAGGATCGAAATGCACACCCAGAAAAAAACCGGATCGTAATCTGAGCAGTCAGAGGCTTGGGTTTTCGACCAATCAGAGACCGCGCTCAGACCATGGTGGGCTCTGATTGGTAAAACCGAGGTTGTGCTTTCTCTCCCATGGTAAAATCCATTTCCTATGGAAAAGAAACACAGGGGTCGGTCCAGTTTGGTAAACTGAGGTGCAGGCCAGGTACCGGAACGAACCAATCGTTGGCGCTGCGTGACGAACCAACCAGGAAGCAGGGTGCCAGTGCCTCTCCTATAAAACAAGAGTGAAGCCACTCACACACACACACACACACACACACACACACACACACACACACACACACACACACACACACACACACACACACACACACTGCATTCTATGAAACCAACCATGTCGACTCGATACAGTTGTATGAAGTGCCAGACCGACAGTCAGTTACCTGTACTGCCCTGAAGTGACATGTACCGAGTGCCACACTCAAGGTCACCGCCACTATGTCTGTCGGAAGATAAGCAGTCAAGATAAGCAGAAGACTCCCCAGGGCCAATTTTACAACTGTACAATTTTACAAGTCGTAGGTCATTTCGCTGCAGATTGCCCAGAACCCTGTCGAAAGAAGACTCCTCAGGGCCCCTGTTACAACTGCCAAGTCGTAGGTCATTTCGCTGCAGATTGCCCAGGTCCGAGTCGAAAGAAACCGTCAGCAGCACCGTCCACGTCGACACCAGTGACACAAGTGCTTCATCTCATAGAAGCCATGCATGTCGATGTCCTCGACCTAAAAGAATGCATCACACAACTCCGTGCGGGCATCACACCACGTCTAGGGAAAAGAAAACGGGACAGAAGCCCCTCAAGAAAACACTCTTCAAAGCGGCGACGACGCCTTCAGTCCGAGGATGAGATGGAGGTAGAGGATGAAGAAGATAGATCATCTGAGCAAAGTGACTAATGCATGGGACATGCTGCTCCACTGTTTTTTCCAGTTTCCAATCGTTTCCAGTTTTTCCAGTGTTCCAGTGTTCCTACCGTTTCCTGTCGTTTCAGGTTTTCAGTTTGTTTTCCAACGGCCCTTTTCAGGGCCACCCATCTCTCCCGAAAGAACACTTTTCATCCTCATACTTTGACGACCCTCAAACCCAAACAAAGACCCCACCTCCTCCTCCTCCCCTCCGCCGCCGCCGCCGCCACCGCCGTGAATGTCGCCTTCCACTGCGCAACATTATACATCATGCCACGTTATTAAGAAATGAATCATAACATTTTAAACATTTTTAACCGCTTCCACATTGTCATGTATGCTGTACTATTGGCCTGTGGCCTCACAGTTATATATGAATAAACTGAATTGAAAATGCCCCCCAAAAAGAAGTTCAGTATACATAGGTTGGAAGATTGGAAAAAGATTAATTGCTGAATGAGTTGATAGTAGGCGGATGGGTGACATCGCAGTGATCTATGTTAATTGATGGCTTGTGGCAGTGCATCGGGACTGCTTCTGCTAGTTTTCCGAACTGATGTTGTGATTGGGGCAGTTGGTGATATAGTCCGAGATGGAGGATTTACTGTCTGATTTAATGGTTGAAGTTTTGAAGGAAGGAGATTGTTCGATGGATATCCAACCTCATCATTAGAACTCTCTCCATTGTTCAACTTCAAATTGTCACTTAAAGAAGTGCTTGAAGTGTTGACGGGGCGCGGAACGGAAGGGCTCTGGTCGTTGGTAGTATGGGTGTGTGGGATGGTGCGTAGAGGAGATGGGTGATGGATGACGTGGAGATGGGTGATGGATGACGTGGAGATGGGATGTTCAACGACAACGACCAGGAACATGGCCACTGTGATGTATGATCAGGGATGTTAACTGTGATGTGTGATCAGGGATGCTAACTGTGATGTGTGATCAGGGATGTTCACTGTGATGTGTGATCAGGGATGTTAACTGTGATGTGTGATCAGGGATGTTAACTGTGATGTGTGATCAGGGATGCTAACTGTGATGTGTGGTCAGGGATGCTAACTGTGATGTGTGATCAGGGATGTTAACTGTGATGTGTGATCAGGGATGCTAACTTTGATGTGTGGTCAGGGATGCTAACTGAGATATGTGATCAGTGATGCTAACTGTGATGTGTGATCAGGGATGCTAACTGTGATGTGTGGTCAGGGATGTTAACTGTGATGTGTGATCAGGGATGTTAACTGTGATGTGTGATCAGGGATGCTAACTGTGATGTATGGTCAGGGATGCTAACGGAGATGTGTGATCTGGGATGCTAACTGTGATAGGTGGTCAGGGATGTTAACTGTGATGTGTGATCAGGGATGCTCACTGTGATGTATGGTCAGGGATGCTAACTGAGATGTGTGATCAGGGATGATAACTGTGATGTGTGATCAGGGATGTTAACTGTAATGTGTGATCAGGGATGTTAACTGTGATGTGTGATCAGGGATGTTAACTGTGATGTGTGATCAGGGTTGTTAACTGTGATGTGTTATCAGGTTTTTTTACCTGAGATGTGTGATCAGGGATCCTTACCGAGATGTGTGATCAGGGATGTTAACTGTGATGTGTGGTCAGGGGTCTTAACTCCGACGTGTGGTCAGGGATGCTAACTGTGATGTGTGACCAGGGATGCTAACTGTGATGTGTGGTCAGGGATGTTAACTGTGATGTGTGATCAGGGATGCTAACTGTGATGTGTGATCAGGGATGCTAACTGTGATGTGTGATCAGGGATGCTAACTGTGATGCGTGGTCAGGGATGTTAACTGTGATGTGTGGTCAGGGATGTTAACTGTGATGTGTGATCAGGGATGCTAACTGTGATGTGTGACCAGGGATGCTAACTGTGATGTATGGTCAGGGATGCTAACTGTGATGCGTGATCAGGGATGTTAACTGTGATGCGTGATCAGGGATGTTAACAGCGATCTCTGATCAGGGATGCTAACTGTGATGTGTGACCAGGGATGTTAACTGTGATGTGTGATCAGGGATGCTATCTGTGATGTGTGATCAGGGATGCTTACTCTGATGTATGGTCAGGGATGCTAACTGTGATGTGTGATCAGGGATGTTAATTGCGATCTGTGATCAGGGATGCTAACTGTGATGTGTGGTCAGGGATGTTCACTGAGATGTGTGATCAGGGATACTAACTGAGATGTGTGATCAGGGATGTTAACTGTGATGTGTGGTCAGAGATGCTAACTGTGATGTGTGATCAGGCATACTAACTGAGATGTGTGATCAGGGATGTTAACTGTGATTTGTGGTCAGAGATGCTAACTGTGATGTGTGATCAGGGATGCTAACTGTGATGTGTAATCAGGGATGCTAACTGTGATGTGTGGTCAGGGATGCTAACTGTGATGTGTGATCAGGGATACTAACTGAGATGTGTGATCAGGGATGTTAACTGTGATGTGTGGTCAGAGATGCTTACTGTGATGTGTGATCAGGGATACTAACTGAGATGTGTGATCAGGGATGCTAACTGTGATGTGTGGTCAGGGATGTTAACTGTGATGTGTGATCAGGGATGTTAACTGTGATGTGTGATCAGGGATGCTAACTGTGATGTATGGTCAGGGATGCTAACGGAGATGTGTGATCTGGGATGCTAACTGTGATAGGTGGTCAGGGATGTTAACTGTGATGTGTGATCAGGGATGCTCACTGTGATGTATGGTCAGGGATGCTAACTGAGATGTGTGATCAGGGATGATAACTGTGATGTGTGATCAGGGATGTTAACTGTAATGTGTGATCAGGGATGTTAACTGTGATGTGTGATCAGGGATGTTAACTGTGATGTGTGATCAGGGTTGTTAACTGTGATGTGTTATCAGGTTTTTTTACCTGAGATGTGTGATCAGGGATGCTTACCGAGATGTGTGATCAGGGATGTTAACTGTGATGTGTGGTCAGGGGTCTTAACTCCGACGTGTGGTCAGGGATGCTAACTGTGATGTGTGACCAGGGATGCTAACTGTGATGTGTGGTCAGGGATGTTAACTGTGATGTGTGATCAGGGATGCTAACTGTGATGTGTGATCAGGGATGCTAACTGTGATGTGTGATCAGGGATGCTAACTGTGATGCGTGGTCAGGGATGTTAACTGTGATGTGTGGTCAGGGATGCTAACTGTGATGTGTGATCAGGGATGCTAACTGTGATGTGTGACCAGGGATGCTAACTGTGATGTATGGTCAGGGATGCTAACTGTGATGCGTGATCAGGGATGTTAACTGTGATGCGTGATCAGGGATGTTAACAGCGATCTCTGATCAGGGATGCTAACTGTGATGTGTGACCAGGGATGTTAACTGTGATGTGTGATCAGGGATGCTATCTGTGATGTGTGATCAGGGATGCTTACTCTGATGTATGGTCAGGGATGCTAACTGTGATGTGTGATCAGGGATGTTAATTGCGATCTGTGATCAGGGATGCTAACTGTGATGTGTGGTCAGGGATGTTCACTGAGATGTGTGATCAGGGATACTAACTGAGATGTGTGATCAGGGATGTTAACTGTGATGTGTGGTCAGAGATGCTAACTGTGATGTGTGATCAGGCATACTAACTGAGATGTGTGATCAGGGATGTTAACTGTGATTTGTGGTCAGAGATGCTAACTGTGATGTGTAATCAGGGATGCTAACTGTGATGTGTGGTCAGGGATGCTAACTGTGATGTGTGATCAGGGATACTAACTGAGATGTGTGATCAGGGATGTTAACTGTGATGTGTGGTCAGAGATGCTTACTGTGATGTGTGATCAGGGATACTAACTGAGATGTGTGATCAGGGATGTTAACTGTGATGTGTGGTCAGAGATGCTTACTGTGATGTGTGATCAGGGATACTAACTGAGATGTGTGATCAGGGATCTTAACTGTGATGTGTGGTCAGGGATGCTAACTGTGATGTGTGGTCAGGGATGTTAACTTTGATGTGTGGTCAGGGATGCTAACTGTGATGTGTGATCAGGGATGTTAACTGTGATGTGTGATCAGGGATGCTAACTGTGATGTGTAGTCAGGGATATTAACTGTGATGTGTGATCAGGGATGCTAACTGAGATATGTGGTCAGGGATATTAACTGTGATGTGTGATCAGGGATGTTAACTGTGATGTGTGGTCAGAGATGCTTACTGTGATATGTGATCAGGGATACTAACTGAGAAGTGTGATCAGGGATGTTAACTGTGATTTGTGGTCAGAGATGCTAACTGTGATGTGTGATCAGGGATGCTAACTGTGATGTGTAATCAGGGATGTTAACTGTGATGTGTGGTCAGGGATGCTAACTGTGATGTGTGATCAGGGATGTTAACTGTAATGTGTGGTCAGTGATGCTAACTATGATGTGTGGTCAGGGATGTTAACTGTGATGTGTGATCAGTGATGTTAACTGTGATGTGTGGTCAGGGATGTTAACTGTGATGTGTGGTCAGGGATGCTAACTGTGATGTGTGGTCAGGGATGTTAACTGTGATGTGTGATCAGTGATGTTATCTGTGATGTGTGATCAGTGATGCTAACTGTGAAGTGTGGTCAGGGATGTTAACTGTGATGTGTGATCAGTGATGTTAACTGTGATGTGTGGTCAGGGATGTTAACTGTGATGTTTGCTCAGGGATGCTAACTGTGATGTGTGATCAGTGATGCTAATTGTGATGTGTGGTCAGGGATATTAACTGTGATTTTTGGTCAGGGATGTTAACTGTGATGTGTGATCAGGGATGTTAGCTGTGATGTGTGATCAGGGATGTTAACTGTGATGTGAAATCAGGGATGCTAACTGTGATGTGTGGTCAGGGATGCTAACTGTGATGTGTGATCAGGGATGTTAACTGTGATGTGTAATCAGGGATGTTAATTGTGATGTGTGGTCAGGGATGTTAACTGTGATGTGTGGTCAGGGATATTAACTGTCATCTGTGATCAGGGATGCTAACTGTGATGTGTGATCAGGGATGTTCACTGTGATGTGTGGTCAGGGATGTTAACTGTGATGTGTGATCAGGGATACTAACTGAGATGTGTGATCAGGGATGTTAACTGTGATGTGTGGTCAGAGATGCTTACTGTGATGTGTGATCAGGGATACTAACTGAGATGTGTGATCAGGGATGTTAACTGTGATGTGTGGTCAGAGATGCTTACTGTGATGTGTGATCAGGGATACTAACTGAGATGTGTGATCAGGGATGTTAACTGTGATGTGTGGTCAGGGATGCTAACTGTGATGTGTGGTCAGGGATGTTAACTTTGATGTGTGGTCAGGGATGCTAACTGTGATGTGTGATCAGGGATGTTAACTGTGATGTGTGATCAGGGATGCTAACTGTGATGTGTAGTCAGGGATATTAACTGTGATGTGTGATCAGGGATGCTAACTGAGATATGTGGTCAGGGATATTAACTGTGATGTGTGATCAGGGATGTTAACTGTGATGTGTGGTCAGAGATGCTTACTGTGATATGTGATCAGGGATACTAACTGAGAAGTGTGATCAGGGATGTTAACTGTGATTTGTGGTCAGAGATGCTAACTTTGATGTGTGATCAGGGATGCTAACTGTGATGTGTAATCAGGGATGCTAACTGTGATGTGTGGTCAGGGATGCTAACTGTGATGTGTGATCAGGGATGTTAACTGTAATGTGTGGTCAGTGATGCTAACTATGATGTGTGGTCAGGGATGTTAACTGTGATGTGTGATCAGTGATGTTAACTGTGATGTGTGGTCAGGGATGTTAACTGTGATGTGTGGTCAGGGATGCTAACTGTGATGTGTGGTCAGGGATGTTAACTGTGATGTGTGGTCAGTGATGTTATCTGTGATGTGTGATCAGTGATGCTAACTGTGAAGTGTGGTCAGGGATGTTAACTGTGATGTGTGATCAGTGATGTTAACTGTGATGTGTGGTCAGGGATGTTAACTGTGATGTTTGCTCAGGCATGCTAACTGTGATGTGTGATCAGTGATGCTAACTGTGATGTGTGGTCAGGGATATTAACTGTGATTTGTGGTCAGGGATGTTAACTGTGATGTGTGATCAGGGATGTTAGCTGTGATGTGTGATCAGGGATGTTAACTGTGATGTGAAATCAGGGATGCTAACTGTGATGTGTGGTCAGGGATGCTAACTGTGATGTGTGATCAGGGATGTTAACTGTGATGTGTAATCAGGGATGTTAATTGTGATATGTGGTCAGGGATGTTAACTGTGGTGTGTGGTCAGGGATATTAACTGTCATGTGTGATCAGGGATGCTAACTGTCATGTGTGATCAGGGATGTTCACTGTGATTTGTGGTCAGGGATGCTAACTGTGTTGTGTGGTCAGGTATGCTAACTGTCATGTGTGATCAGGGATGTTAACTGTGATGTGTGATCAGTGATGCTAACTGTGATGTGTGGTCAGGGATGTTAACTGTGATGTGTGGTCAGGGATGTTAACTGTGATGTGTGATCAGGGATGTTAACTGTGATGTGTGATCAGGGATGTTAACTGTGATGTGTGATCAGGGATGCTAACTGTGATGTATGGTCAGGGATGCTAACTGAGATGTGTGATCAGGGATGCTAACTGTGATAGGTGGTCAGGGATGTTAACTGTGATGTGTGATCTGGGATGCTCACTGTGATCTATGGTCAGGGATATTAACTGTGATGTGTGATCTGGGATGCTCACTGTGATCTATGGTCAGGGATGCTAACTGAGATGTGTGATCAGGGATGCTAACTGTGTTGTGTGGTCAGGGATGTTAACTGTGATTTGTGGTCAGGGATGTTCACTCTGATGTGTCATCAGGGATGTTAACTGTGATGTGTGATCAGGGTTGTTAACTGTGATGTGTTATCAGGTTTTTTTACCTGAGATGTGTGATCAGGGATGTTAACTGTGATGTGTGGTCAGGGGTCTTAACTGCGACGTGTGGTCAGGGATGCTAACTGTGATGTGTGACCAGGGATGCTAACTGTGATGTGTGGTCAGGGATGTTAACTGTGATGTGTGATCAGGGATGCTAACTGTGATGTTTGATCAGGGATGCTAACTGTGATGTGTGATCAGGGATGCTAACTGTGATGCGTGGTCAGGGATGTTAACTGTGATGTGTGGTCAGGGATGCTAACTGTGATGTGTGATCAGGGATGCTAACTGTGATGTGTGACCAGGGATGCTAACTGTGATGTATGGTCAGGGATGCTAACTGTGATACGTGAACAGGGATGTTAACTGTGATGCGTGATCAGGGATGTTAACAGCGATCTCTGATCAGTGATGCTAACTGTGATGTGTGACCAGGGATGTTAACTGTGATGTGTGATCAGGGATGCTATCTGTGATGTGTGATCAGGGATGCTTACTCTGATGTATGGTCAGGGATGCTAACTGTGATGCGTGATCAGGGATTTTAATTGCGATCTGTGATCAGGGATGCTAACTGTGATGTGTGGTCAGGGATGTTCACTGAGATGTGTGATCAGGGATACTAACTGAGATGTGTGATCAGGGATGTTAACTGTGATGTGTGGTCAGAGATGCTAACTGTGATGTGTGATCAGGCATACTAACTGAGATGTGTGATCAGGGATGTTAACTGTGATTTGTGGTCAGAGATGCTAACTGTGATGTGTGATCAGGGATGCTAACTGTGATGTGTAATCAGGGATGCTAACTGTGATGTGTGGTCAGGGATGCTAACTGTGATGTGTCATCAGGGATACTAACTGAGATGTGTGATCAGGGATGTTAACTGTGATGTGTGGTCAGAGATGCTTACTCTGATGTGTGATCTGAGATGTGTGATCAGGGATGTTAACTGTGATTTGTGGTCAGAGATGCTAACTGTGATGTGTGATCAGGGATGCTAACTGTGATGTGTAATCAGGGATGCTAACTGTGATGTGTGGTCAGGGATGCTAACTGTGATGTGTGATCAGGGATACTAACTGAGATGTGTAATCAGGGATGCTAACTGTGATGTGTGGTCAGAGATGCTAACTGTGATGTGTGATCAGGGATACTAACTGAGATGTGTGATCAGGGATGTTAACTGTGATTTGTGGTCAGAGATGCTAACTGTGATGTGTGGTCAGGGATGCTAACTGAGATATGTGGTCAGGGATATTAACTGTGATGTGTGATCAGGGATGCTAACTGAGATATGTGGTCAGGGATATTAACTGTGATGCGTGATCAGGGATGTTAACTGTGATGTATGGTCAGGGATATTAACTGTCATGTGTGATCAGGGATGCTAACTGTCATGTGTGATCAGGGATGTTCACTGTGATTTGTGGTCAGGGATGCTAACTGTGATGTGTGGTCAGGGATGCTAACTGTGATGTGTGATCAGGGATGTTAACTGTGATGTGTGATCAGTGATGCTAACTGTGATGTGTGGTCAGGGATGTTAACTGTGATGTATGGTCAGGGATGTTAACTGTGATGTGTGGTCAGGGATATTAACTGTGATTTGTGATCAGGGATGTTAACTGTGATTTGTGGTCAGGGATATTAACCGTGATTTGTGGTCAGGGATGTTAACTGTGATGTGTGGTCAGGGATTTTAACTGTGATTTGTAGTCAGGGATGTTAACTGTATTGTGTGCTAAGAGATGCTAACTGTGATGTGTGATCAGTGATGGTAACTGTGATTTGTGGTCAGGGATGTTAACTGTGATTTGTGGTCAGGGATGTTAACTTTGATGTGTGGTCAGGGATATTAACTGAGATGTGTGATCATGGATGTAAACTGTGATTTGTGGTGAGAGATGCTAACTGTGATGTGTGGTCAGGGATATTAACTGAGATGTGTGATCAGGGATGTTAACTGTGATGTGTGATCAGGGATGCTAACTGTGATGTGTGATCAGGGATGTTAACTGTGATGTGTGGTCAGGGATGCTAACTGAGATGCGTGGTCAGGGATGCTAACTGAAATATGTGATCAGTGATGTTAATTGTGATCTGTGACCAGGGATGTTAATTGTGATGTGTGGTCAGGGATGTTAACTGTGATGTGTGATCAGGGATGCTAACTGTGATATGTGATCAGGGATGCTAACTGTCATGTGTGATCAGGGATGCTCACTGTGATGTGTGGTCAGGGATATTAACTGTGATGTGTGGTCAGGGATGTTAACTGTGATGTGTGATCAGGGATGCTAACTGTGATTTGTGATCAGGGATGCTAACTGAGATGTGTGATCAGGGATGCTAACTGTGATTTATGATCAGGGATGCTAATTGTGATGTTTGGTCTCAGATGCTAACTGTGATGTGTGATCAGGGATGCTAACTGAGATGTGTGATCAGGGATGTTAACTGTGATTTGTGGTCAGAGATGCTAACTGTGATGTGTGGTCAGAGATGCTAACTGTGATGTGTGATCAGGGATGTTAACTGTGATGTGTGGTCAGGGATGTTAACTGTGATGTGTGATCAGGGATGCTAACTGTGATTTGTGATCAGGGATGCTAACTGTGATGTGTGGTCAGGGATGCTAACTGTGATGTGTGATCAGGGATACTAACTGTGATGTGTGGTCAGGGATGTTAACTGAGATATGTGATCAGGGATGTTAACTGAGATATGTGACCAGAGATGCTAACTGTGATTTGTGGTCAGGGATGCTAACTGAGATATGTGGTCAGGGATGCTAACTGTGATGTGTGATCAGGGATACTAACTGTGATGTGTGGTCAGGGATGTTAACTGTGATGTGTGACCAGGGATGTTAACTGTGATGTGTGGTCAGGGATGCTAACTGTGATGTGTGATCAGGGATACTCACTGTGATGTGTGGTCAGGGATGTTAACTGAGATATGTGATCAGGGATGTTAACTGAGATATGTGGTCAGAGATGCTAACTGTGATGTGTGGTCAGGGATGCTAACTGAGATATGTGATCAGTGATGGTAACTGAGATATGTGATCAGGGATGTTAACTATGATGTGTGATCAGGGATGTTAAATGTGATGTGTGGTCAGGGATGTTCACTGAGATGTGTGATCAGGGATACTAACTGAGATGTGTGATCAGGGATGTTAACTGTGATTTGTGGTCAGAGATGCTAACTGTGATGTGTGGTCAGAGATGCTAACTGTGATGTGTGATCAGGGATGTTAACTGTGATGTGTGGTCAGGGATATTAACTGTGATGTGTGGTCAGGGATGTTAACTGTGATGTGTGATCAGGGATGCTAACTGTGATTTGTGATCAGGGATGCTAACTGAGATGTGTGATCAGGGATGCTAACTGTGATTTATGATCAGGGATGCTAATTGTGATGTTTGGTCTCAGATGCTAACTGTGATGTGTGATCAGGGATGCTAACTGAGATGTGTGATCAGGGATGTTAACTGTGATTTGTGGTCAGAGATGCTAACTGTGATGTGTGGTCAGATATGCTAACTGTGATGTGTGATCAGGGATGTTAACTGTGATGTGTGGTCAGGGATGTTAACTGTGATGTGTGATCAGGGATGCTAACTGTGATTTGTGATCAGGGATGCTAACTGTGATGTGTGGTCAGGGATGCTAACTGTGATGTGTGATCAGGGATACTAACTGTGATGTGTGGTCAGGGATGTTAACTGAGATATGTGATCAGGGATGTTAACTGAGATATGTGACCAGAGATGCTAACTGTGATTTGTGGTCAGGGATGCTAACTGAGATATGTGGTCAGGGATGCTAACTGTGATGTGTGATCAGGGATACTAACTGTGATGTGTGGTCAGGGATGTTAACTGTGATGTGTGACCAGGGATGTTAACTGTGATGTGTGGTCAGGGATGCTAACTGTGATGTGTGATCAGGGATACTCACTGTGATGTGTGGTCAGGGATGTTAACTGAGATATGTGATCAGGGATGTTAACTGAGATATGTGGTCAGAGATGCTAACTGTGATGTGTGGTCAGGGATGCTAACTGAGATATGTGATCAGTGATGGTAACTGAGATATGTGATCAGGGATGTTAACTATGATGTGTGATCAGGGATGTTAACTGTGATGTGTGGTCAGGGATGTTCACTGAGATGTGTGATCAGGGATACTAACTGAGATGTGTGATCAGGGATGTTAACTGTGATGTGTGGTCAGGGATGTTCACTGAGATGTGTGATCAGGGATACTAACTGAGATGTGTGATCAGGGATGTTAACTGTGATTTGTGGTCAGAGATGCTAACTGTGATGTGTGATCAGGGATGCTAACTGTGATGTGTAATCAGGGATGCTAACTGTGATGTGTGGTCAGGGATGCTAACTGTGATGTGTCATCAGGGATACTAACTGAGATGTGTGATCAGGGATGTTAACTGTGATGTGTGGTCAGAGATGCTTACTGTGATGTGTGATCAGGGATACTAACTGAGATGTGTGATCAGGGATGTTAACTGTGATTTGTGGTCAGAGATGCTAACTGTCATGTGTGGTCAGGGATGCTAACTGTGATGTGTGGTCAGGGATGTTAACTTTGATGTGTGGTCAGGGATGCTTACTGTGATGTGTGATCAGGGATGTTAACTGTGATGTGTGATCAGGGATGCTAACTGTGATGTGTAGTCAGGGATATTAACTGTGATGTGTGATCAGGGATGCTAACTGAGATATGTGGTCAGGGATATTAACTGTGATGTGTGATCAGGGATGTTAACTGTGATGTGTGGTCAGAGATGCTTACTGTGATATGTGATCAGGGATACTAACTGAGAAGTGTGATCAGGGATGTTAACTGTGATTTGTGGTCAGAGATGCTAACTGTGATGTGTGATCAGGGATGCTAACTGTGATGTGTAATCAGGGATGCTAACTGTGATGTGTGGTCAGGGATGCTAACTGTGATGTGTGATCAGGGATGTTAACTGTGATGTGTGATCAGTGATGCTAACTGTGATGTGTGGTCAGGGATGTTAACTGTGATGTGTGGTCAGTGATGTTAACTGTAATGTGTGGTCAGTGATGCTAACTATGATGTGTGGTCAGGGATGTTAACTGTGATGTGTGATCAGTGATGTTAACTGTGATGTGTGGTCAGGGATGTTAACTGTGATGTGTGGTCAGGGATGCTAACTGTGATGTGTGGTCAGGGATGTTAACTGTGATGTGTGGTCAGTGATGTTATCTGTGATGTGTGATCAGTGATGCTAACTGTGAAGTGTGGTCAGGGATGCTAACTGTGATGTGTGATCAGGGATGTTAACTGTGATGTGTAATCAGGGATGTTAATTGTGATGTGTGGTCAGTGATGTTAACTGTGATGTGTGGTCAGGGATATTAACTGTCATGTGTGATCAGGGATGCTAACTGTCATGTGTGATCAGGGATGTTCACTGTGATTTGTGGTCAGGGATGCTAACTGTGATGTGTGGTCAGGTATGCTAACTGTGATGTGTGATCAGGGATGTTAACTGTGATGTGTGATCAGTGATGCTAACTGTGATGTGTGGTCAGGGATGTTAACTGTGATGTGTGGTCAGGGATGTTAACTGTGATGTGTGGTCAGGGATGTTAACTGTGATGTGTAATCAGGGATGCTAACTGTGATGTGTGATCAGGGATGTTCACTGTGATTTGTGGTCAGGGATGCTAACTGTGAGGTGTGGTCAGGGATGCTAACTGTGATGTGTGATCAGTGATGCTAACTGTGATGTGTGGTCAGGGATGTTAACTGTGATGTGTGGTCAGGGATGTTAACTGTGATGTGTGGTCAGGGATATTAACTGTGATTTGTGATCAGGGATGTTAACTGTGATTTGTGGTCAGGGATATTAACTGTGATTTGTGGTCAGGGATGTTAACTGTGATGTGTGGTCAGGGATTTTAACTGTGATTTGTAGTCAGGGATGTTAACTGTATTGTGTGCTCAGAGATGCTAACTGTGATGTGTGATCAGTGATGCTAACTGTGATGTGTGGTCAGGGATGTTAACTGTGATTTGTGGTCAGGGATGCTAACTGTGATGTGTGGTCAGGGATATTAACTGAGATGTGTGATCATGGATGTAAACTGTGATTTGTGGTGAGAGATGCTAACTGTGATGTGTGATCAGGGATGCTAACTGAGATGTGTGATCAGGGATGTTAACTGTGATGTGTGGTCAGAGATGCTAACTGTGATGTGTGATCAGGGATGCTAACTGTGATGTGTAATCAGGGATGCTAACTGTGTTGTGTGGTCAGGGATGCTAACTGTGATGTGTGATCAGGGATGTTAACTGTGATGTGTGATCAGTGATGCTAACTGTGATGTGTGGTCAGGGATGTTAACTGTGATGTGTGATCAGTGATGTTAACTGTGATGTGTGGTCAGGGATGTTAACTGTGATGTGTGGTCAGGTATGTTAACTGTGATGTGTGGTCAGGGATGTTAACTGTGATGTGTGATCAGGGATGCTAACTGTGATGTGTGGTCAGGGATATTAACTGAGATGTGTGATCAGGGATGTTAACTGTGATGTGTGATCAGGGATGCTAACTGTGATGTGTGATCAGGGATGTTAACTGTGATGTGTGGTCAGGGATGCTAACTGAGATGCGTGGTCAGGGATGCTAACTGAGATATGTGATCAGTGATGTTAATTGTGATATGTGACCAGGGATGTTAATTGTGATGTGTGGTCAGGGATGTTAACTGTGATGTGTGATCAGGGATGCTAACTGTGATATGTGATCAGGGATGCTAACTGCCATGTGTGATCAGAGATGCTAACTGTGATGTGTGATCAGGGATGTTAACTGTGATGTGTGGTCAGGGATGTTAACTGTGATGTGTGATCAGAGATGCTAACTGTGATGTGTGATCAGGGATGCTAACTGAGATGTGTGATCAGGGATGCTAACTGTGATTTGTGATCAGGGATGCTAATTGTGATGTTTGGTCTCAGATGCTAACTGTGATGTGTGATCAGGGATGCTAACTGAGATGTGTGATCAGGGATGTTAACTGTGATTTGTGGTCAGAGATGCTAACTGTGATGTGTGGTCAGAGATGCTAACTGTGATGTGTGATCAGGGATGTTAACTGTGATGTGTGGTCAGGGATGTTAACTGTGATGTGTGATCAGGGATGCTAATTGTGATTTGTGATCAGGGATGCTAACTGTGATGTGTGGTCAGGGATGCTAACTGTGATGTGTGATCAGGGATACTAACTGTGATGTGTGGTCAGGGATGTTAACTGAGATATGTGATCAGGGATGTTAACTGAGATATGTGATCAGAGATGCTAACTGTGATTTGTGGTCAGGGATGCTAACTGAGATATGTGGTCAGGGATGCTAACTGAGATGTGTGATCAGGGATGCTAACTGAGATGTGTGATCAGGGATGCTAACTGTCATGTGTGATCAGGGATGCTAACTGTCATGTGTGATCAGGGATGTTCACTGTGATGTGTGATCAGGGATTCTCACTGTGATGTGTGATCAGGGATGTTAACTGTGATGTGTGATCAGGGATGTTAACTGTGATGTGTGATCAGGGATGTTAACTGTGATGTGTGATCAGGGATGCTAACTGTGATGTGTGATCAGGGATGTTAACTGTGATGTGTGTTCAGGGATGTTAACTGTGATGTGTGGGCAGGGATGCTAACTGAGATGCGTGATCAGGGATGCTAACTGAGATATGTGATCAGTGATGTTAATTGTGATATGTGACCAGGGATGTTAATTGTGATGTGTGGTCAGGGATGTTAACTGTAATGTGTGATGAGGGATGCTAACTGAGATGTGTGATCAGGGATGCTAACTTTGATTTGTGATCAGGGATGCTTATTGTGATGTGTGGTCAGGGATGCTAACTGTGATGTGTGATCAGGGATGCTAACTGAGATGTGTGATCAGGGATGTTAATTGTGATTTGTGGTCAGAGATGCTAACTGTGATGTGTGGTCAGAGATGCTAACTGTGATGTGTGATCAGGGATGTTAACTGTGATGTGTGACCAGGGATGTTAACTGTGATGTGTGGTCAGGGATGCTAACTGTGATGTGTGATCAGGGATACTCACTGTGATGTGTGGTCAGGGATGTTAACTGAGATATGTGATCAGGGATGTTAACTGAGATATGTGGTCAGAGATGCTAACTGTGATGTGTGGTCAGGGATGCTAACTGAGATATGTGATCAGTGATGGTAACTGAGATATGTGATCAGGGATGTTAACTGTGACAAGGTTTGACTTACCCACGATGTTGATGAGGCCGAACATTAGTCCGGGGTTGGAGACGAGGGTCAGGTAGCTCCCGTCCGTGTTCCCCTCAGGGCCGTCCGTACTACAGGACAGCAGGGTGTACACCTTCTGTATAGACCCTGTAACCAAATACCGTTATCTGTATAGACCCTGTAACCGAACATCGTCACCTGTATAGACCCTGTAATCAAACATCGTCACCTGTATAGACCCTGTAACCAAACATCGTCACCTGTATAGACCCTGTAACCGAACATCGTTATCTGTATAGACCCTGTAACCAAACATCGTCACCTGTATAGACCCTGTAACCAAACATCGTCACCTGTATAGACCCTGTAACCAAACATCGTCACCTGTATAGACCCTGTAACCGAGTGAGTGAGTGAGTGAGTATGGTTTTACGCCGCTTTTAGCAATATTCCAGCAATATCACGGCGGGGGACACCAGAAATGGGCTTCACACATTGTACCCATGTCGGGAATCGAACCCGGGTCTTCGGCGTAACGAGCGAACGCTTTAACCACTAGGCTACCCGACCGCCCCCCCTGAAACCGAACATCGTTATCTGTATAGACCCTATAACCAAACATCGTCACCTGTATAGACCCTGTAACCAAACATCGTCACCTGTATGGACCCTGTAACCGAACATCCTTACCTGTATAGGCCCTGTAACCAAACATCGTCACCTGTATAGACCCTGTAACCAAACATCGTCACCTGTATAGACCCTGTAACCAAACATCGTCACCTGTATGGACCCTGTAACCGAACATCCTTACCTGTATAGGCCCTGTAACCAAACATCGTCACCTGTATAGACCCTGTAACCAAACATCGTCACCTGTATGGGCCCTGTAACCGAACATCCTTACCTGTATAGGCCCTGTAACCAAACATCGTCACCTGTATAGACCCTGTAACCAAACATCGTCACCTGTATAGACCCTGTAACCAAACATCGTCACCTGTATAGACCCTGTAACCAAACATCGTCACCTGTATAGACCCTGTAACCAAACATCGTCACCTGTATAGACCCTGTAACCAAACATCGTCACCTGTATAGACCCTGTAACCGAACATCCTTACCTGTATAGACCCTGTAACGAAACATCGTCACCTGTATAGACCCTGTAACCAAACATCGTCACCTGTATAGACCCTGTAACCAAACATCGTCACCTGTATAGACCCTGTAACCGAACATCCTTACCTGTATAGACCCTGTAACGAAACATCGTTATCTGTATAGACCCTGTAACCAAACATCGTCACCTGTATAGACCCTGTAACCGAACATCGTCACCTGTATAGACCATGTAACTAAACATCGTCACCTGTATAGACCCTGTAACCAAACATGGTCACCTGTATAGACCCCATAGTCAAACACCGTCACCTGTGTAGACCCCATAGTCAAACATCGTCACCTCAATAGACCCCGTAGTCAAATATCGGCGGAGGGTGCTTACCGAGTGGGTTGTCGGGGGAGTCGTCCCCGTACACCTTGAGGAGGAAGATGATCATAACGACGTAGATGATGGCGGTGTTGAAGTAACTGACGTAGAACGTCGCCCCGAGGCCGCCGATGAAGGTGTAACCGCCGATGGTGATGGCCACCAGCGTCGTGGCGTACTCCAGACTGATGTCCTTAACCAGACTCGTGATGACGGCAGCGCCACCTGTGAGTGAGTGAGTGAGTGAGTGAGTGAGTGAGTGAGTGAGTGAGTGAGGTGGTTGTACACGCATACATACCCCTACACCTACACATGCATACACACAGACACATTCACGCATGCATACATATAGACACACGTACAGATACACAAACACACACTCTCTCACACACACACACACGACCCGTGAAGATTCCGGGATAGAATAGGTCTTCAGCAACCCATACTTGCCGTAAAAGGCAATTGCGTGGATCGATGCTCATGCTGTCAATCACTGGATTGTCTGGTCCAGACTCCTTTATTTACAGACCGCCGTCATATAGCTGGAAAAGTGCTGAGTGCGGCGTTAAACAACAAACCAACCACACACACACACACACACACACATATATACACACATAAATGCATATATAGACACACACATACACACACACACATTTTATGAAGTAAACAATCGATCCCACAACATGGTACTTCCCGTGGTCTCCATGGAAACAAACCACTCAAAGACCAGGCTGTGTGTCATGACCGCGACAATATTACGCTGGTCGTTCGATCATAAGAGTGTCCTCATCATGACCTAATTCCTAAATGTACCTGCCTTGACGTTGGCATGCCCTGAACAAAGTGCCATCGTATTCCAGCTATAGTAGAGAGGTCTCACACAATAAAAAGGCATTACCGAGCATGAGCATGGCGGTGACGATGATGTTGGTGGTTAGGGCGAAGGCGCAGAACACCTTGTGAGTCGTCCTGCCGAAGCGCGCCCTGATCACCTGGAGAAAAGTCTTGGCGCCAGGTGCCCGTATCTTCAGCTGCACGGACAGGGTGGCGAACAACAGGATCTGGATTGTCGCCCCTGCCGCGTACCAGAAGGGTCCACTGATGCCATACTGAAAATAACCAAAGGAAACACACTAGGAAACAATAATTACATACTAGGAAACAATAGGAAACACACCAGCAAACACACAACCAGAAGGGCCCACTGGTGCTGTACTGTAAATAACACAAGGAAACACACTAGAGACAAAAGGTTACACACTTCCAGAAGGGCCCACTGATGCCGTACTGAAAATAACACACGGAAACACAAGGAAACAATAGGAAACACACTAGTAAACACACTACCAGGAGGGCCCACTGATGCCGTACTGAAAATAACACAAGGAAACACACAAGGAAACAATAGGAAACACACTAGTAAATACACTACCTGAAGGGCCCACTGATGCCGTACTGAACATAACACAAGGAAACACACAAGGAAACAATAGGAAACACACTAGCAGAAAGGCCAACTGATGCCGTATTGAAAATAATACAAGGAAACACACTAGGAAACACTCTAGCAGAAGGGCCCACTGATGCCTTACTGAAAACAACACAAGGAAACACTCTAGCAGAAGGGCCCACTGATGCCGTACTGAAAACAACACAAGGAAACACACTAGGAAACACTCTAGCAGAAGGGCCCACTGATGCCTTACTGAAAACAACACAAGGACACACTCTAGCAGAAGGGCCCACTGATGCCGTACTGAAAACAACACAAGGAAACACACTAGGAAACACTAGGAAACACACTAGCAGAAGGGCCCACTGACGCCGTACAGAACATAACGCAAGGAAACACACCAGGAAACAATGGGAAACACACTAGCAGAAGGGCCCACAGATGTTGTACTGAAAATACCAAAGAGTTCCTTCATTGCAAATTGTGCCATTTGGAACGATCCCAAAGGAGCTATCTGTTTAAACAAAGATTGTCGAAGCAGCCCGACAGTGTCACGATTAGGAAATCATTACGTGCTGGTGTTGAATCACGCGGGAACAAATGCTGTCGTGATTCGGATGTCTTTGACATCATATACACAGTGCATGCTGAGGTATAAACTAGGTTTGTCATATCGACCAAAGACGCCTTACTTTACTGGCGACTGTGGACGACTGCAGCAGTGTGGCGGCCCACGTCCACTGGGAGACGATCGTTGTGGCTGTCAGTCCGGCGTTCACCGTCCCCCCAGCGTCAAACGCCGTGTCAAGATTGTTCTGTAAAATAGGTGAACATTAATTTCTTTTTTAAATCCTCTATCAATCAGTGTGTGAGTGAGTGAGTGAGTGAGCAAGCAAGTGAGCGAGTGAGTGAGTGAGTGAGCGAGTGAGTGTTGATACATTGTGTACGATATATGTGAAAACAATATGTCGATCGCTATCTGGAATTCCGTGATGTCATTCTACGTCGCCTTCAGGAAAGGGAATCCTGTATATCACTAACAGTCTCACTGTCCTCTGGGGCCAGTCCCGGGGTCACATTACACCATCATTGTGATTAGTCATTCACCCCCGTGATGTGGGACGCGCGTTCGCTCTGTCACCCGGCGACAGGTAGCGGAGTACCTAGCATGATGTAAAATACGGTTGCCACATGTCGCTACACAAAGGCAGACAACTGTCGCAGATCGATTTGATGATACAGACATTTGACACAGATCGAACTTCTAAGGGGCGTCTATCACAGACCGATATACCTAAATATGAATTTGTAACAGATCGATATAACGAGACAGGTATTTGTCACAGATCGATATAACGATACAGTCGTTTGTCACAGATCGATATAAGGACACAGATATTTGTCACAGATCGATATAACGAGACAGATATTTGTCACAGATTGAAATACTGAGATAACAGATCGATACTCTGACAAACATAATAGTATTAGTAACAGATCGACTCACCTAGGGACAGATTTTAAGTCAACCCTGGAACCTCAATCAAATCTAAATCGTTCTGAGACATCGCATCCAATTCTTCTTCAAACAAATATTTGATAATTACGACTGCTTACAAATCTGCTTCTAATATCTTTATGGGAACAATCCGTCTGACGCCATGATATCCACGCGAAGTAATTGCATGGAAATTACGATGTAATCTAAACCCTTCATGTTGGTCTCACCCGGCAGGTGAAGAGTCAAAACCTTCTCCCAGGGTACAAGACAAGACAATGGATGTCGGGATAAACACGGATCACGCTGTATATCGCTACGTTATCGCCAGTGTACAAGACAAGACAATGGATGTCGGGATAAACACGGATCACGCTGTATATCGCTACGTTATCGCCAGTGTACAAGACAAGACAATGGATGTCGGGATAAACACGGATCACGCTGTATATCGCTACGTTATCGCCAGTGTACAAGACAAGACAATGGATGTCGGGATAAACACGGATCACGCTGTATAACGCTACGTTATCGCCAGTGTACAAGACAAGACAATGGATGTCGGGATAAACACGGATCACGCTGTATATCGCTACGTTATCGCCAGTGTACAAGACAAGACAATGGATGTCGGGATAAACACGGATCACGCTGTATAACGCTACCCGCAAGTGTACAAGACTAGACAATGGATGTCGGGATAAACACGGATAACGCTGTATAACGCTACGTTATCGCCAGTGTACAAGACTAGACAATGGATGTAGGAGATTCCTAGTGTTTCTTTATATGGGGCACGTATTACAAGAATGTCCGTTGAAGCCGAATTTCGATCTGTATCATCACGACGGTACAGTGATGACCTTGACGGTACAGTGATGACCTTGACGGTACAGTGATGACGCTGGCGATACAGTGATGACGCTGACGGTACAGTGATGACCTTGACGGTACAGTGATGACGCTGACGGTACAGTGATGACCTTGACGGTACAGTGATGACCTTGACGGTACAGTGATGACGCTGACGGTACAGTGATGACCTTGACGGTACAGTGATGACGCTGGCGATACAGTAATGACGCTGACGTTATGTCAGTTTTGACATTCGACTAAGCGACAGAAATAAACGAGACCACACACACTCCAACATCAATTGACTTAAACACAATATAATGACGTGTAAGTAGGAGTGTGATCAGTCACATGTCACAGCAGCTGAATAACTGCGTTGGACGACTGATGAACTCAACACCTGAGATGGTTTACGATTCTCCTGCAAATACAATCACTGTATTGTCTGGTCCAGCCTCGATTATTTACAGACCGCCGTCATATAGCTGGAACATTGCTGAGTGCGGCGTTAAACAACAAAAAATCAAAATCCTTCAAATACAAACTGGCACATTTGTAAATTTATTCATTTCTGAAATGTATTTGCTTGTCATCAGCTTCTGAAATGTCAGTGAAAGCCACGTGATCCGTGTTTAGCGTTGGGCATGTTTTGTAATCAAGGTAAACTGAACATGTTATTGCTATTGCAGGATATTAATACAATTATTTGATTATTCTCCCGCGCTACATGTATTTCGCTTGCGAAAACGTTATGTAGCAAATAATTGTAAAATTGCCACAAATATGACTTTTGATGAGTCAAAGTATGGTATTTCTAATATAACTCCATTCTTTGGCACCTAAAAGGCCGTTCCATGGCGTCAATAGCAGGAATCTGACCGTGGCTGCTGTAGCCCACAGTTAGTTGTGCCATCTTCCCATCTCTTCACACACGATTTCGCCGACATTAATGTAAACAATATGAATGAAATATTGAATAAAATTGATAAAAATATTACAAACAGATATACAATGAACACGTTTTAAAACCAGATAGTATAATAATGGGATTGAATGGCGTACTTCTGTTGGAATTTTTGACTGGTATTTCCGGTGTTACATGCTCGCGGTGATCAGCTGATAATGTTTTTTGAGATGCCGAAAAACATCGTGTCAGTTCAAAACTTGAGCTTATTAACAATGGTAGTAAGTTTTTGGGAGCGATGCTTCACCGCCCTCTATAACCGAGGTAGCGCTATATTGAAGGGCGCAATAGGGAGGGGATACTGTACGTAAGATTTGCGTTCTATATCGTGGCGTATCGATTATAGGTCCACGTGTATCGTATCGTGGACCAAATATCCCAATGCATCGGACTTTCGGCGTATAGTTTCACCCTTACTGTTTTCAGCGTTGGGCATTTTCGTAATTAAGAATTGAAGGTTCATGAAATATATTACTAAAACGAGGCAAACTAATGTACACAGGGGATAACGGGGTCGCCAGCAGGTGATGACGTCATGTACACAGGGGATAACGGGGTCGCCAGCAGGTGATGACGTCATGTACACAGGGGATAACGGGGTCGCCTGCAGGTGATGACGTCATGTACACAGGGGATAACGGGGTCGCCTGCAGGTGATGACGTCATGTACACAGGGGATAACGGGGTCGCCAGCAGGTGATGACGTCATGTACACAGGGGATAACGGGGTCGCCTGCAGGTGATGACGTCATGTACACAGGGGATAACGGGGTCGCCAGCAGGGGATGACGTCATGTACACAGGGGATAACGGGGTCGCCAGCAGGTGATGACGTCATGTACACAGGGGATAACGGGGTCGCCAGCAGGTGATGACGTCATGTACACAGGGGATAACGGGGTCGCCAGCAGGGGATGACGTCATGTACACAGGGGATAACGGGGTCGCCAGCAGGTGATGACGTCATGTACACAGGGAACAACGGGGTCGCCAGCAGGTGATGACGTCATGTACACAGGGGATAACGGGGTCGCCAGCAGGTGATGACGTCATGTACACAGGGGATAACGGGGTCGCCAGCAGGTGATGACGTCATGTACACAGGGGACAACGGGGTCGCCTGCAGGTGATGACGTCATGTACACAGGGGACAACGGGGTCGCCTGCAGGTGATGACGTCATGTACACAGGGGATAACGGGGTCGCCAGCAGGTGATGACGTCATGTACACAGGGGATAACGGGGTCGCCAGCAGGTGATGACGTCATGTACACAGGGGATAACGGGGTCGCCAGCAGGTGATGACGTCATGTACACAGGGGATAACGGGGTCGCCAGCAGGTGATGACGTCATGTACACAGGGGATAACGGGGTCGCCAGCAGGTGATGACGTCATGTACACAGGGGATAACGGGGTCGCCAGCAGGTGATGACGTCATGTACACAGGGGACAACGGGGTCGCCTGCAGGTGATGACGTCATGTACACAGGGGATAACGGGGTCGCCAGCAGGTGATGACGTCATGTACACAGGGGATAACGGGGTCGCCTGCAGGTGATGACGTCATGTACACAGGGGATAACAGGGTCGCCAGCAGGTGATGACGTCATGTACACAGGGGACAACGGGGTCGCCAGCAGGTGATGACGTCATGTACACAGGGGACAACGGGGTCGCCAGCAGGTGATGACGTCATGTACACAGGGGACAACGGGGTCGCCAGCAGGTGATGACGTCATGTACACAGGGAACAACGGGGTCGCCAGCAGGTGATGACGTCATGTACACAGGGGACAACGGGGTCGCCAGCAGGTGATGACGTCATGTACACAGGGAACAACGGGGTCGCCAGCAGGTGATGACGTCATGTACACAGGGGATAACGGGGTCGCCAGCAGGTGATGACGTCATGTACACAGGGAACAACGGGGTCGCCAGCAGGTGATGACGTCATGTACACAGGGAACAACGGGGTCGCCAGCAGGTGATGACGTCATGTACACAGGGGACAACGGGGTCGCCTGCAGGTGATGACGTCATGTACACAGGGGACAACGGGGTCGCCTGCAGGTGATGACGTCATGTACACAGGGGACAACGGGGTCGCCTGCAGGTGATGACGTCATGTACACAGGGGACAACGGGGTCGCCTGCAGGTGATGACGTCATGTACACAGGGGACAACGGGGTCGCCTGCAGGTGATGACGTCATGTACACAGGGGATAACGGGGTGGCCAGCAGGGGATGACGTCATGTTCACAGGGGATAACGGGGTTGCCAGCAGGTGATGACGTCATGGTCACAGGGGATAACGGGGTCACCAGCTGTGGTCGCTCACTTGTAGATCATATCCCCCTACTTTGTTCGTCATGTCAACAGAATATTATTTTTAACAGTAATAAATCAGCAGACAGCTGCGCTTTCTCACGGTAATGAATAGCGCAGTTTGGATCACAAGACACTGACGGTCGGAACAATAAATCACAGCCAAACAAACATCTTAGCTAAAGAGTTTTCTTGTCAATAAAACAGAGATCAATAATAAAAACAATATGCCGACGAGGTTGTAAGTATCAATTGACGAGTCATTGGCACTTAATTCTTCAAAGGGCAACTGTTGTCTGACGAGCCCCACTTTCTCACACGGGATTACCGAGTGTCGGTGTACTTAATGTATCCCCGTTACGTAGCCGATGTTCACTGAGTACGTGAGGGTGAAGCAGGCGTCGATGACCGCTCCAACAATGGATCAGCATGTATATTGATTAGTTCCTCCACGCTTCAAGTTATATTACCAGTCCAGGGAACATCAACCTTGCAGTAGGTTAATAGTTAGCAGTAGTTAGTTGTGTTGTTACACCTGTGTGTTGTTTTTGTTTGTTTGTTGTTTAACGCCGCACTCAGCAACAATACAGGTATACGACGGCGGTCTGTAAATAATCTAGTCTGGGCCAGATAATCCAGTGATTGACATCATCAACATCGATCCACGCATTTGGGATACGATGACATGCATCAACCAAGTCAGCGAGCCTGACCACCCGATCCCGTGAGTCGCCGTTTACGCAAGCATAGTCCTCTTTTACGGCAAGTGTGGGTTGCTGAAGACCTATTCCACCCCGGATCTTCACGGGTCTCACCCTGTGTCACACACACTTTCCTATTTCTATGAAACCAATAAAGGAAAGCATCCTCTCAATAGTCTGCTCATTTTGTGATGTTTCAGTCAGCTGATGGAGTGATTACCATGGAAACCAAACTGATATTGTCACCATGAAAATAATTGTGAAAAATGTATGTTTGTGTGATGAGGACATGGTGGCCGAGTAACTCCACTTAGCGGACGTGTACCGTGTCTTAATGACCCATATTGATCATAACGCAAAACAAAGTACGTTTACTTCACAAATGCAATTAACTGTTTTATTCAGCCCATAACAAGCGACTGTGTCTCGTTCTGTCTCACTTGAATCAAAATCAAAACCGCTAAGTATAGGCAGTTCAAGGAAAGTGTATCAATTCAGTTGTTTTGTGTTGTTTTGTGTTTCTTTCTTTTGATATTTTAATTGATGTTTATCCAAACAGGTATTGTGTTGGTTAATGTGTTTGTTCAGAACTAAACAGCTTACTTGTCCACGTACATCATACGACATGTACACAAATAATTGTACATAAAACCTTTTCATGAAAGAGGATCGGTGACCGGACCCACTACTATATCTTCCAGCTGGACAAGGCACTCGTGAAGAGCAACCTCCTCGTGGTGAGTGCTGGGTAGCGCTAATAGCTCTTCCCCAGTGTGGACTCGGGGTAGAATTTGTCCACAGCACCCCATTGCTGGTCGTAAAAGGCGACCGAATTGGGCAACCCGTTTGCCGTGGGTTGCGCCCCTGTGTCGGCGGAGGACGGGAGTCTGGTGGTTGAGGGCACTGGTTCCAGGAATAGCGTTCCTTTGCCCAATACACCACTTCGACCCTGACTTCGCCTAGACGGGTGGTAGAATGGGCCCGGTCTTATCAATCTGCTGGTCATGCCATGCCCTGAGCACCTTACTTTTTGCTCACTGCTCTCACTATTCGGCTTGGTAATTTATATCTATAATTGAATTGTTTGAGTTTATGACAAATGTTTTAATATACATTTTATTGATTTTTACACTACTTGATAAATTCAAAATTTGCCTAGATGCCAGTGCCAGAAGGCGGTGGCTCATGGTCCAATCCGGTAGATTTATTGATCTTTTGATTTGTACTTCTGCTTGAGTATACCCTCCTGGTTTCCCTGGTGCCGTCTGTTGGAGATCCACAGATGTGTCGCATCGTCCACGTAGACACTCCATGGTGGGTGGGGAGCTAGGAGGGCGAAATACAATTAATACTACCATGGCACCCCCCCTCAAAAAACGCTCACACGAATCGGATGATTCGCTCTCTTCTGGGGATGAAGATTCTCCTCAAACTCTTATCAATCCTGATGCTTGGTCTCGATTTCTCGTGATGTCAGCTCCACTGAAACTGAATCCATTTGCCATAGCTAAAGGTATTGAATGTTTAGTTGATGAAGTAAAGGAAGTAAAAAAGTTAAGATCTGGTTCTCTGCTGATCCACTGCAAAAAAACAAAGCCAGTCAAAAGGTCTCCTTTCCACCAAATCACTAGCTACTGTTCCCGTTCAGGTTACTCCTCACAGGACACTGAACTGTAGTAAAGGAATCGTCCGTGATATCGGACGATGCCTTGCTGTTATGACTGAATCCGAAATTGTCACAGAGCTTCACTCCCCAGGAGTTACTGCTGTAAAACGTTTTACAGCAAAAAGGAACAATGAAATCACCAAAACTAACACATATCTTTTTACTTTTTGCCTCCCAATGCGTCCAGACTCACTCAAAGCTGGTTACTGCAACTTAAGGGTGGATACTTTTATCCCTAATCCCTTAAGGTGCTACACTTGCCAAAAGTATGGCCATGGCTCGAAATTTTGCCATGATCCAGCTGCATGTCATCGATGTGGTGGAACATGCGAAGATAGTTATCTCTGTGACAAACCACCTCTGTGTCAACTGTTCAGGTAACCATCCCTCTTCTTCAAAAGAATGTCCTACTTGGAAACTACAATCACAAATATCAAAGTAAAGCATGAACGAAACATATCTTTTTTCGATGCAAAAAATGGTTGTTCTCGCTCAGGAACAAGCAGGTCCGACTTATTCTTCTGCCGTTTCTGCTTCTTTGCAGGTTTCCAAGCCTAAACATGTTTCATGTAAATCTATAGCTTGTCAGACTGATTACACGTGGGCTAAAACCTCTGGCCCAACGTTATTATCTTCAGCAATGCAGGTGGGAGAACTACAAGAGAACTCTAGCTCCCAAACGTCACCGGTACTCACTCACACCATGACATCTTGTGATAAGGACGCAGATTTATCTCAGGACCGGACAACAGCAAAAGTATCTGAACAATCAAAATCGGAAATAACTGTCACACAAATTTCAAAGAACAAATCCAAACCTTAAAAGAACAATCTAGAAAGTATCAGAGTGGCAGAGCCTCGAAAGGGGCAGACAACAAGATCCAGCTATTCAATAAGTTTGGATCACTAGAGGACATGGATGTGTCCGACGTGAGCCATCACATGGCACAAAGCTTGTCGGCCTCAAGGAAGGTGAGGGGTAGGTCCCCAGTAAATCCCCCCAAAAGATAGTTTCTTCATCAAATATTGTACAGTGGAATTGTAGAGGAATTAAGACTAATTTTAATGAATTACATCTATTGGTCCAAGATCTTAATCCATCAGCATTCTGCTTACAAGAGACATATTTAAAGCAAACAGACAATTTTAACTTACGTCAGTATAGAGCATATTATTCGTTTTCTCCTCCAGGTGATAGAGCCACTGGAGGATCTTCAATCATTGTGCGACAGAAAGTTATCCACAGTCCTGTTGTACTTAATACTAACCTGCAAGCCGTTGCAGTGCGACTTACTTTACACGTTGCATTTACACTGTGTTCTTTGTATATTCCGCCGTCGTCAGCTCTCCAGCAGTCTGATCTTCAAACACTCCCTAAGCCATGTATAATCATGGGTGATTTGAACGGCCACAATCCTCTTTGGGGTGGTACAAACACTAATACTAAAGGTAAAGTACTTGAGGATTTTATAACCAATAATGATCTGTGTACCTTTAATGATGACACCCATACTTATCTGCATCCAGCAACCGGGACTTACTCTTCTTTGGATTTGTCCCTTACTGATACAAATCTACTAAACGATTTCGATTGGGCTGTCCACAATGATCTTTGTGGAAGTGACCACTTCCCAACTGTTCTATCAACTGTTAATCCGACTGATGTTCCTCCTCCTACAAGATGGAATTTTACAAAGGCAAACTGGTCTTTGTTTCAAACATTATGCACTTAAAGACTAAAACCCGAATTATTTCTAAATGATCATGATCCTATTTAGGTTTTTGCTGATGAATAGAATATAATTGCGGATGAATGTATCCCAAAGTCCTCTACGGTTCCACATATCCGTAAACCATGGTTTACCATGGACTGCAAACAACCTAGAAAGGCTAGAAAAAAGGCAGAAAAATATTTTCGTCGCCATCCAACAGTCCACAACTTGAATCAATTTAAAATTTCAAATGCCAAGGCTCGTCGCCCCTTTAAGCAAAATAAACGACAGTCATGGCAAACATATGTTTCTAAAATTAATTCAAGAACGCCTATTACAAAGGTTTGGAATATGGTTCAGAAAATTAAAGGAAAAGGGTCCAAATCCAGTGTTCGCCATCTCAAGGAGGGTGACACTCTTATAACAGATAAATCTGATATTGCTAATAAATAAGGTGAAACATTAGCTCAACATTCCTCATCATCCAATTATGTACCTGACTTTCAGAAATATAAGGCAGAACAAGAAAAAAATAAACTTAATTTTCACTCAGATAACGGTGAGGATTATAATGAAGTATTTTCCATTCATGAGCTCCATACTGCCCTTGGGCAAGCTCATGATACTGCTTCGGGGCCTGATAATATTCATTATCAGATCCTTACACATTTACCTGAATCGTGTTTAGAAACAATGCTAAATATCTTTGACAATATTTTGACTTCTGGAAATTTTCCATCATCATGGCGAAATGCTACTGTCATTCCTATACCTAAGCCTGGTTGTGATCATACCGATCCCTCGAATTATAGACCAATATCCCTCACTAGCTGTGTTTGTAAGACTATGGAACGTATGATAAATAATCGTTTAGTTTGGTACTTGGAAACCAACAATCTCATTACTAACATTCAATGTGGTTTCCGCAAAAATCGTAGTACCATCGATCATTTAGTACGTTTAGAATCTTTTATTAAAAATTCCATAATAAATAAACAACATGCTGTATCAATATTTTTTTATCTCGAAAACGCATATGATACCACATGGAAGTATGGTATTTTAAAAGATCTACATGATTTTGGTTTAAGGGGCCGTTTGCCTCTATTTATATCTCAGTTTTTAAAAAAAAGACAATTTCAAGTTCGTGTGGGTTCAACCCAGTCTGACCATTACAATCAGGATCAGCGTGTCCCACAAGGCAGTATCTTGTCTGTAACGTTGTTTAGCATAAAGATTAACAGTTTGTCGAAGGTTTTAAACGATTCACTTGATGGATCATTATTTGTGGATGATTTTAATGTTTCTTGTCGTGGTAAAAACATGCATACCATTGAAAGGCAACTGCAATTGTGTTTAAACAAAATCCATAAATGGTGTATTGAAAATGGCTTTAAATTTTCAAAAGCCAAGACCAACTGCATTCATTTTTGTAGAAAGTATAAGCCGCATAAGGACCCTGATTTAGTTTTGGATGGTGCTCCTATCAAAGTTGTCAAACAGGCCAAGTTTCTTGGTATTATTTTTGACCGGCACTTGACCTTTCTGCCACACATAAATTATTCAAAAACTAAATGCCTGAAGGCTCTTGATATAATAAAAGTAATTCAAACGCAAAATGGGGAGGGGATCAGAAAACCCTCCTCAAACTGTACAGAGCCCTCATCCGCGCTAAACTTGATTACGGCTCCATCGTCTATGGTGGAGCATGTAAAAGCAATTTGAAAAGACTGGATTCTGTTCACCATCAGGGCCTGAGGCTTTGCCTTGGAGCCTTTAGAACTTCTCCAGTTCCTAGTCTGTACGTGGAGGTTGATGAGCCTTCACTTAAACAACGTCGCATTAAATTATCTTTACAAAATGTTTCTAAATTACGTTCTTTGAAATCCAATCCAGCCTATGACTGTGTTTTTAACCCTCTTTATGAAGACCTCTATACTTAAAAATCATCACTCACGCCACCCCTCGAACTAAGAATACAATCGTCCATTTCGGATGCTAAAATATAACCCCAACTTTTGACTTCCCCCATGGCAGTTACTGAAACCAGAGGTGGATCTAACATTAACTAAATTTTAAAAATCTGAAACAAATCAACTAATTTTTCAACAAGAGTATAATTAGTTAAGAAACAAATATGATACTTATTTACCGATGGATCAAAGGATGGTGACGCAGTTGCTAGCGCCACCATCGTCGGATCCAGGACAATATCCCCTTTAATTACAGATAACTGTTCCATTTTTATAGCCGAATCAAACGCCATATTAACAGCACTAGAATACATTCGTAAACAATCAAAGCATAAACAATTTATTATATTTTCAGACTCTCTTTCCTGTCTTCTAAACTAATCAATCTACTAAACATCCACTTTTAATCGAAATACATGAATTATATAATGAACTTGCTACTGGCCAATACGACATCGTTTTTTCCTGGTTACCAAGCAATGTTGGCATCAAAGGTAACACAAAGGCCGATGCTGCTGCTAAAGCAGCACTCAACAAATCTGTGACACCACTTCTTGTTCCATACACTGATTACAGACCTGTGACTGGATCATATATACGAGATCTGATGCAAAAGAAGTGGGACACCCAAGTAGGTATCAATAAATTACATGACATTTAACCAAATATCGGTTACACCTACTTGGGTTGTCAGTCCAGATTTGAAGAGGTCATTTTACGACGATGTCGTATTGGCCATTCGCGTTACACAAATGAATATTTATTGAAAGGTGGGGATCCTCCGTTCTGCACCCCTTGTGATGAAAGAATCACAGTCAAGCATGTCCTGCTTGACTGTGTTGATTTTTCCATCACAAGGGATAACTATTTCAAGGTTAAATCTATGAAGGATCTTTTTAACACTATTAGTTCTAATTTAATTATTGTTTTTTTAAAAGAAATTGAATTGTCACATAAATTTTGATTAATATGTTGTGTATATAATATTTTATAATCGGCAGAATAAATGTGATAACTGAGATTGTTAGTGGCTGTATCCTCGAAGGGGGTTGAAGTAGTGTAAAATTATTGTTACCTTGAGAGGGTATCTAAGACCACGTCTTTCAAAGTATATTTATTTCAGCCACGTTTTTAATAGTAGTATATATGTTCGTTTAACTTTGGCTAAATTTGTCATAATCGCCAACAGCTGAAGGGATGATGCAAATCCGGCTGGGGTCCATGCAGGATGCAAAAGTACTGTAAGTCCCCATGGACCCTAGCATGGTGATCTCTCTTCAGTGGCTGGCGATCAATAGCTCATTTTTATCTTGTGTTGTTACGTATGATGTTATATTTTTATGGCTATCTACTAGTTTCAAATATAATCTGTGATAAATCTAGTTATTTTACTGTCCATCATTGACAGGTTTTTATTCATTCTAAATATATGTATTATTAATGTACTTCTCGTCACGATATGGCTGAAATACTGCCGATATGTGGCTAAATATTAACTCACTCACTCACTCACTCCAGCTGGACAAAACTCATGTGCCCATAAAAACCCTTTATATAACATTGCTATCGAGTCAAACATGGTAGCCAGATGCACGTCGTCATGGTAGCCAGATGCACGTCGTCATGGTAGCCAGATGCACGTCGTCATGGTAGCCAGATGCACGTCGTCATGGTAGCCCATGATGACCCGGAAATTGCCCGTGCATCCCGGTCACTGCATGCATCAAATTCCACGAGTAAGAAATTCGTCACACATTGGGACCGAGCTAATTAAAACACTGGGTAAGCGTTGAGGTGTTTAAACTGTGAAAAGCAACTTTGTAGACTGCACGGCTGGAAGAGTCAAGACCTCATCTGAAAGTTCGAGTTGTAGGACTGTAGGTGAGTCCAGGTTTCATCTTGACAGCAGTGATGGCCGTCGCCGTGTTTGTCGACGTGGTGAACGTTACACTGTCGCCTGCGCTGTTCAACGTTCTGTTTGCGGTAGTGGAAGCGTAATGGTGCGGACCGGCATCACTGCCCATCAGTGAATCTGTTGAGCCTTCGATGTCAATTTGACAGGTGAACGGTGCCGTGACGAAGTTATCTCTCCTCAGATATATTAGATGTTGTGTGAACCGACGCTCACGAACGCATCACATTTGACGTCAAAGATCCATGAGTCGAGATGCACCATTTGTCTCGTGCAGGATTAGCTCGACACACGCACCGTCACCGTGGTAACTCAGTGTCCCGAGTACCATCACATGATATATAGGTATCCGACGCTCGACACACGCACCGTCACCTCGGTAACTCAGTATCCCGAGTACCATCACATGATATATAGGTATCCGACGCTCGACACACGCACCGTCACCTCGGTAACTCAGTATCCCGAGTACCATCACATGATATATAGGTATCCGACGCTCGACACACGCACCGTCACCTCGGTAACTCAGTATCCGGGTACCATCACATGATATATAGGTATCCGACGCTCGACACACGCACCGTCACCTTGGTAACTCAGTATCCAGAGTACCATCACATGATATATAGGTATCCGACACACGCACCGTCACCTCGGTAACTCAGTGTCCCGAGTACCATCACAGACTTAAGGGGTATCCGACACTCGAGTCTCCATGTCTGCCGTCAGCACAGTGAAGTATGAGGTCATGTTCAGAAGCGTGGTGTTCGTGTGTAGCTGTTGAACAGGCAGGTCGCTGCTCTGTACATAGACTCACAGGATGTGCGCGCATGGCCCATCACTTGAACACGACCCATTATTTCCAGGACACGTGGGACCATCTATCTAATCGTTACCGGAGCAGACGAGTATCTGTACCGAGCCCCGCCCTACCGGAACCGGAAGCTGACCTACATCCTCGACAACAAAACACGTGACACGTCTGATACTCTACTCTTTTGTCCTTTTGTTTGTAGTTTAACGATCCTCTTAGTAATATTCCAGCTATATGGCGGCGGGCTGTAAATAATCAAGTCAAGATATTGTCAGGAACAATACACGCCGACGGTGTACAATGACCCTGGAATCAAAGAGACACGAGCCTTACCATCCGATTTATTACGTCACCTCTCACCACAAACAAAGGGTGCCACTCTCGACCGGAATACCTACAGGTTCTGCTAAGTGAGTGAGTGAGTATGGTTTTACGCCGCTTTAAGCAATGTCCCAGAAATGAACTTCACACATTGTACCCATGTCGGGAATCGAACCCGGTTCTTCGGCGTGACGAGCGAACGCTTTAACCACTAGGCTACCCGACCGACCCTGTTTCTGCTTAGTGACTGAGTGAGTGAGTGAGTTGGGTTTAACGCCGCTTTTAACAGTATTCCAGTTATATCGCGGCGTGTCAGCTAAATGTGGGAGGAAAGCCCGAAGTGATGCAGGTCTCAGACATTTACCACTTCGGTGAAACCCACGAGCACGGGTATGATGCTGACAAACCTAGAAACATAATCGGGGCGAACCGGGATTCGAACCCACAATCATAGGGACGCAACTCTGCACATCGATTCGCGGCGCCTTCGACGACTGGGCCGACTGTGCCCCCGTAAAGGCAAGACTCCGTGCCCCCGTAAAGGCAAGACTCCATGCCCCCCTAAAGGCAAGACTCCATGCCCCCCTTAAGGCAAGACTCCGTGCCCCCCTAAAGGCAAGACTCCGTGCCCCCCTAAAGGCAAGACTCCATGCCCCCCTAAAGGCAAGACTCCATGCCCCCCTAAAGGCAAGACTCCATGCCCCCCTAAAGGCAAGACTCCATGCCCCCCTAAAGGCCAGACTCCATACCCCCCGTGCTGAGTAAATGTGACTAACCAGTGGAGCCCAAGTCTTACCACGTCGTTGTAGATGTGCTTCCTAATCAGGCCGAACAGACTCGCCATGAGCGCCGCGAAGAAGCCGGTCCCGAGGATGGCCAGCAGTGCCTGCCACATCTGGATGGTGGGCTGGATACCCATGGTGCGGGTCAGGTTCGAACTCGCCTTCTGTATCGCCTCACAGTCCATGCTGACTTACTGGTTCTCTCAGCACCTGTAATAATTGCATGGAGGACAGCTTTTAATTCACGGAGTTACAGAGACTTCATAACCTCACACACACCTCACACACACCTCACACACAACCCACAGGCATCTCACACACATTTCTCGCATATCTCACACACAACCCACAGACACCTCACACACCTCACTGGCATCTGACACGCGCCTCACACATCTCTCACACACCTCACACATCTCTCACACCTCATTGGCATCTCACACACACATCACACATCTCACCTCAAACACATCTCTCATACACATCACACACATCTCTCACATGCAGCACACACATACATCCTACACGCCACACTGGCATCTCCGACACGCCTCACACACACACCTCTCACACACACCTCACACATCTCACACACGCCTCACTAGCATCTCACACAGGCCTCACACATACATCACATACATTTCACACACGCATCACACACATCTCACACACATCTCGCCACACACACCTCACACACGCCTCACACACATCTCAAACACATCTCGCCACACACACCTCACACACGCCTCAAACACATCTCGCCACACACACCTCACACACGCATCACACACACCTCACACACGCCTCAAAGACATCTCGCCACACACACCTCACACACGCATCACACACACCTCAAACACGCCTCACACACATCTCGCTAAACACACCTCACACAGGCATCACACACACCTCACACACGCCTCAAACACATCTCGCCACACACGCATCACACACGCCTCACACACATCTCGCCACACACACCTCACACACGCCTCACACACGCCTAAAACACATCTCGCCACAAACACCTCACACACGCCTCACACACGGCTCACACACGCCTCAAACACATCTAGCCACACACACCTTACACACGCCTCACACACACCTCACACACGCCTCACACACATCTCACACACGCCTCACACACGCCTCACACACACCTCACACACGCCTCACACACACCTCATACACACCTCACACACGCCTCAAACACATCTCGCCACACACACCTCACACACGCCTCACACACATCTCGCCACACACACCTCACACAGGCCTCACACAAACCTCACACACGCCTCAAACACATCTAGCCACACACACCTCACACACACACCTCACATACATCTCACACACGCCTGAAACACATCTCGCCACACACACCTCACACACGCCTCACACACATCTCGCCATACACACCTCACACACGCCTCACACACCTCACACACGCCTCACACACGGCTCACACACGCCTCAAACACGTCTAGCCACACACACCTCACACACGCCTCACACACGCCTCACACATACCTCACACACGCCTCACACACACCTCACACACGCCTCACACACACCTCACACACGCCTCACACACACCTCACACACGCCTCAAACACACCTCACACACGCCTCACACACGCCTCACACACCTCACACACGCCTCACACACGCCTCACACACACCTCACACACGCCTCACACACACCTCACACACGCCTCACACACACCTCACACACACCTCAAACACATCTCGCCACACACACCTCACACACGCCTCACACACACTTCACACACACATCAAACACATCTCGCCACACACCTCACACACGCCTCACACACACCTCACACACGCCTCACACACACCTCACAAACGCCTCACCAGCATCTCACACGCCTCACACACGCCTAAAACACATCTCGCCACACACACCTCACACACGCCTCACACACATCTCACACACGCCTCACACACACCTCACAAACGCCTCACCAGCATCTCACACGCCTCACACACGCCTAAAACACATCTCGCCACACACACCTCACACACATCTCGCCACACACACCTCACACACGCCTCACAGGCATCTCACATACATCACACACATTCACTTCATATATTTCTCACACACCACACACATCTCAAAAACACTTGATCTGGATGTACTACCCTGTGTGATCTAGCTGGATATTATCACTTAAAGAGGTATCCTCGGCGTGATATTCCTTGATATCATTTTAAGAGGTATCCCACGCGTGATATTCCTTGATATTACTTAAAGAGGTATCCCCCGAGTGATATTCCTTGATATCATTTTAAGAGGTATCCCCCGTGAGATATTCCTTGATGTCAATTTAAGAGGTATCCCCCGCGTGATATTCCTTGATATCATTTTAAGAGGTATCCCCCGAGTGATATTCCTTGATATCAATTTAAGAGGTATCCCCCGAGTGATATTCCTTGATATCATTTTAAGAGGTATCCCCCGAGTGATATTCCTTGATATCATTTTAAGAGGTATCCCCCGAGTGATATTACTTGATATCACTTAATGAGTTATCCCCCGAGTGATATTCCTTGATATCACTTAAAGAGGTATCCCCGAGTGATATTCCTTGATGCCACTTAATGAGTTATCCCCCGAGTGATATTCCTTGATATCACTTAATGAGTTATCCCCCGCGAGATATTCCTTGATATCACTTAATGAGTTATCCCCCGAGTGATATTCCTTGATATCACTTAAAGAGGTATCCCCCGAGTGATATTCCTTGATATACTTAATGAGGTATCCCCCGAGTGATATTCCTTGATATTACTTAAAGAGGTATCCCCCGAGTGATATTCCTTGATATCATTTTAAGAGGTATCCCCCGAGTGATATTCCTTGATATCATTTTAAGAGGTATCCCCCGAGTGATATTCCTTGATATCATTTTAAGAGGTATCCCCCGAGTGATATTCCTTGATATCACTTAATGAGTTATCCCCCGAGTGATATTCCTTGATATCACTTATAGAGGTATCCCCCGAGTGATATTCCTTGATATCACTTAATGAGTTATCCCCCGAGTGATATTCCTTGATATCACTTAATGAGTTATCCCCCGAGTGATATTCTTTGATATACTTAATGAGGTATCCCCCGAGTATTATTCCTTGATGCCACTTAATGAGTTATCCCCCGAGTGATATTCCTTGATATACTTAAAGATGTATCCCCCGAGTGATATTCCTTGATATTACTTAAAGATGTAAACAGCATACTCACTCACTCGCTCGCCCAAACTCTTGGTTACAGCGGGATATTTTATTAATGTTTCTCAGTAATTGGACTTTATTGTCAACTATGTTCCAGTATACAGACTGTATTTATTGATGTATTGTCCATTACGGGGTTTGGGGCACCAGGGTCTCAGAGATGTATAACTATAAACGACAAACACTTTTCAATAATCATTGGAAATATTCATGGGCTCTTCCCATTGTTGGAAGTTTGTCACCTGGGATAGTGAGTGATTGACAGAGAGAGAAATCTGATATTTATCAGGGATTGACAGTTTGTATATTTGAAAACGCACATTAGCATTTTTGTATTATTTTGCAAAATGACCATAGAAATGAAATAAAGTTGTACTGGGTATTTAGGCATGAGATAATCAAACACAACAATGTAGTCGAACGGGATCCAATCACATTCGATGTGTGTCGAGGTGTACTGCCAATATCGTTTTCTCGCCATTCATGTCGAGTTAAGGATTCCAGTGTGTTTCCGTATACTTATATACTCACATTGCACAGAGGCCCAAGACAAAGTCACCTTGATATGTTTGGTAATAAGAGCATGCTCGATTGTACCTCAGAAGTTATGCAATGTAGGCACCTAAGACTGGAACTACTGGACTATTGCTCGACATAAAGAGAAAGTTGACTGTTGGAGAGTTGCAGCATCACTCAGGCCATACAATCTTATGCATGATCTAACTATGAAACAGACCAGGCGGTCTCACTGGTCTCCTTTATCTCCAGTTCAGGTGTGTAAATCAGTGGGAGGGAATTGACTGTTATTGAAAGATATCGGATCATAGATTTACTCTGCAAAAATGAAACGCAAAATTGATTTTAGATGTAAATTTTACATATATTAATTATCAACAGATGGTAATCGATTGTTCAAAATTTGCATACATCATTCTCATTGACCCAGGTTCCATATGGCATGCAGGGAACAGTAGATCAATATCTTGTATGGCCATTAGAATCCAAAGCTGACTGGCATCGTCGTCCTATTAAAGCAGTCAGATCCCGAATTGTGGCCTAGGGAATGTTCACCCATTCTGCCTGTAGCGCTTGTGCCGACTGTCGAAGTACTGTGGTTGTTGCTGACATGCTCACACTCGTTGATCCAGTGCATCCCTGTCAGGACCTGGATGTTGGGATTCCTCATCCGTGTAACGTTGTGCCGTTGAATTCCCTTGAACTCACACCACATCTGTTCCACCAGTGTTAGGAGATGGTCGCCAACATCATCACACTACCCCCGCCAAATCTGTCCACTTCCTGTATGCAGTTTCGGGCATAACGTTCCCTGTAAACACGACGTCTACCACCCGCACGGCGAATCTTGAAACGTGATAATGAAAAGTGTAATGTCATTCATCAAATGATTGTGAAGATTGCGAAGTTAACATAGTGATACTTGACTCCTTCAATCCTTATTTAATCCAGGCACGCTGCCTTTTTTGATGCAGGTCATCGTATCCCAACTGCGTGGATCGATGTTCATGATGTAAATCAGTGGATTGTCTGGTCCAGACCCGATTATTTACAGATTGCTGAGTGCGATGTAAAACTAAAAACCAAACCAAATCCTCATTTTATCCCGTTCTTTGTCGATGTAATTTATGACATTATCAGCCAATTCTCAGGCCTGACAAAGTATGATTTCGCCATGCTTACCTAGTTTTGGACATGTTTTATACATTTCTAATCAACTTCTATCAATGAGCAACACGTTTCTCCACGAGAGCGTAGTCAGTTTCATCGTCATGGTGTGCACATGCAAACCAGGCGTACACCGTCTCTCCCTGTAACAAACCAGATGTTGGCCCTAGTGTATGCACCACCTACTTGTCTCCGACGCGTTTTGTGAGTTGCTTCAATGTAGCCCGAATAACCAGTCATCTCTGATGTCCATCATCCACGTTGTTTACATTTGATTGGTTCTATTACAGACACGTGTAATAAAGGTAGTACGGTGACAGAAACAAGACATAGGAAGTGGGACTGTCGTTATAGTCACCAAGAACAGCTTGGATACTGACATAGACATAAAAAGTGGGACTGTCGTTATAGTCACCAAAAACAGCTTAGATACAGACATAGACATAGGAAGTGAGACTGTCGTTATAGTCACCAAGAACAGCTTAGATACAGACATAGACATAGAAAGTGGGACTGTCGTTATAGTCACAAAGAACAGCTTAGATACAGACATAGTGAGTGAGTGAGTGAGTATGATTTTACGCCGCTTTTAGCAATATTCCAGCAATATCACGGCGGGGGACACCAGAAATGGGCTTCACACATTGTACCCATGTCGGGAATCGAACCCGGGTCTTCGGCGTGACGAGCGAACGCTTTAACCACTAGGCTACCCGACCGCCCCAGATACAGACATAGACATAGAAAGTGGGACTGTCGTTATAGTCACAAAGAACAGCTTAGATACAGACATAGACATAAAAAGTGGGACTGTCGTTATAGTCACCAAGAACAGCTTAGATACAGACATAGACATAGAAAGTGGGACTGTCGTTATAGTCACAAAGAACAGCTTAGATACAGACATAGACATAGAAAGTGGGACTGTCGTTATAGTCACAAAGAACAGCTTAGATACAGACATAGACATGGGAAGTGGGACTGTCGTTATAGTCACCAAGAACAGCTTAGATACAGACATAGACATAGAAAGTGGGACTGTCGTTATAGTCACAAAGAACAGCTTAGATACAGACATAGACATAGAAAGTGGGACTGTCGTTATAGTCACCAAGAACAGCTTAGATACAGACATAGACATAGGAAGTGGGACTGTCGTTATAGTCACCAAGAACAGCTTGGATACTGACATAGACATAAAAAGTGGGACTGTCGTTATAGTCACAAAGAACAGCTTAGATACAGACATAGACATAGGAAGTGGGACTGTCGTTATAGTCACAAAGAACAGCTTGGATACTGACATAGACATAGAAAGTGGGACTGTCGTTATAGTCACAAAGAACAGCTTAGATACTGACATAGACATAGAAAGTGGGACTGTCGTTATAGTCACCAAGAACAGCTTGGATACAGACATAGACATAAAAAGTGGGACTGTCGTTATAGTCACCAAGAACAGCTTGGATACTGACATAGACATAGAAAGTGGGACTGTCGTTATAGTCACAAAGAACAGCTTAGATACAGACATAGACATAGGAAGTGGGACTGTCGTTATAGTCACAAAGAACAGCTTAGATACAGACATAGACATAGAAAGTGGGACTGTCGTTATAGTCACAAAGAACAGCTTAGATACAGACATAGACATAGGAAGTGGGACTGTCGTTATAGTCACAAAGAACAGCTTAGATACTGACATAGACATAGAAAGTAGGACTGTCGTTATAGTCACAAAGAACAGCTTAGATACAGACATAGACATAGAAAGTGGGACTGTCGTTATAGTCACAAAGAACAGCTTAGATACTGACATAGACATAGAAAGTGGGACTGTCGTTATAGTCACAAAGAACAGCTTAGATACTGACATAGACATAGAAAGTGGGACTGTCGTTATAGTCACAAAGAACAGCTTAGATACAGACATAGACATAGGAAGTGGGACTGTCGTTATAGTCACAAAGAACAGCTTAGATACTGACATAGACATAGAAAGTGGGACTGTCGTTATAGTCACAAAGAACAGCTTAGATACTGACATAGACATAGAAAGTGGGACTGTCGTTATAGTCACCAAGAACAGCTTCGATACTGACATAGACATAAAAAGTGGGACTGTCGTTATAGTCACCAAGAACAGCTTGGATACTGACATAGACATAGAAAGTGGGACTGTCGTTATAGTCACAAAGAACAGCTTAGATACAGACATAGACATAGAAAGTGGGACTGTCGTTATAGTCACCAAGAACAGCTTGGATACTGACATAGACATAAAAAGTGGGACTGTCGTTATAGTCACCAAGAACAGCTTGGATACTGACATAGACATAGAAAGTGGGACTGTCGTTATAGTCACAAAGAACAGCTTAGATACTGACATAGACATAGGAAGTGGGACTGTCGTTATAGTCACCAAGAACAGCTTGGATACAGACATAGACATAAAAAGTGGGACTGTCGTTATAGTCACAAAGAACAGCTTAGATACTGACATAGACATAGAAAGTGGGACTGTCGTTATAGTCACAAAGAACAGCTTAGATACAGACATAGACATAGGAAGTGGGACTGTCGTTATAGTCACAAAGAACAGCTTAGATACTGACATAGACATAGAAAGTGGGACTGTCGTTATAGTCACAAAGAACAGCTTAGATACAGACATAGACATAGGAAGTGGGACTGTCGTTATAGTCACAAAGAACAGCTTAGATACTGACATAGACATAGAAAGTAGGACTGTCGTTATAGTCACAAAGAACAGCTTAGATACAGACATAGACATAGAAAGTGGGACTGTCGTTATAGTCACAAAGAACAGCTTAGATACTGACATAGACATAGAAAGTGGGACTGTCGTTATAGTCACAAAGAACAGCTTAGATACTGACATAGACATAGAAAGTGGGACTGTCGTTATAGTCACAAAGAACAGCTTAGATACTGACATAGACATAGAAAGTGGGACTGTCGTTATAGTCACAAAGAACAGCTTAGATACTGACATAGACATAGAAAGTGGGACTGTCGTTATAGTCACCAAGAATAGCTTAGATACAGACATAGACATAGAAAGTGGGACTGTCGTTATAATCACAAAGAACAGCTTCGATACTGACATAGACATAGGAAGTGGGACTGTCGTTATAGTCACAAAGAACAGCTTAGATACAGACATAGACATAGAAAGTGGGACTGTCGTTATAGTCACCAAGAACAGCTTAGATACAGACATAGACATAGAAAGTGGGACTGTCGTTATAGTCACAAAGAACAGCTTAGATACAGACATAGACATAGAAAGTGGGACTGTCGTTATAGTCACAAAGAACAGCTTAGATACAGACATAGACATAGAAAGTGGGACTGTCGTTATAGTCACCAAGAACAGCTTAGATACAGACATAGACATAGAAAGTGGGACTGTCGTTATAGTCACCAAGAACAGCTTAGATACAGCTGCTCTAAATGACATTACAGATACAATTGCATCACTTACAACATCCGGTGCATCCAAAGAGGAGGTAAATATTCATATGAGTGACATGAACACACTATTTATTGATACAGCCACAAGAACATTCGGCCTTGACCCTGCACGACCTCCGAGCCCAGGGAAACCAAAACGCATGCAAATTGCCTTTGGTTTGGAAAGGAATGTAAGTTTGCACGTGGTAAATATCGTCAGTCACGCACTGAATTTAGAAAGCGTTCTTCGATCCAAAACAAAATGAATTTATTACACAATCAAAACATGCCGGTATGCACATAAATATATCATAAAAAAAATTCGATAATTTAGCAAATAATGATTCTCAGTTATTCTGGAAATTATTAAAATCGAATGAACTGATGAGGACTGAAACATTGCCATCCACAGAAGATTTCTATGATTATTTTCGCCATTGAATGAATGTGACGATGAGGAAGATATTATAGAGGACGAGTCACTGGCTGCAGCCACTGCTGTAGAGGGAGATTGTAGACTCAGTATATCATTCTATAAACCAGGAATCATCAAGGCCATCTGTGATCTCTACATCATTAAGCATGTGGTGTTGCGGTGCTGATTACATCATCAATATTTATGTTAACAATACGTCCGAAGTCATGATCTATTTCTTTGTAGCTAATGTTATCTCCGAGAGTGGTAATGTGCCTGATATCTGTTGACAAGGCAACATTTACCCTATTCATTAATATAAAGGTGTCAACAAAAATTCTGCGAATTATCGATGAATTTGTCTCATTAGCTGTGTTTGGAAACAGTTCACATGTGTACGATGTACTCGATGTACTCGTCTATCAGAGTTGTGTAATATTCAACCATGGACCGTATCTTTACAATACGAAGCCTAACGGAAATTCTTAAGTGTAGAAAAAAAGTATTTCTCTGAAACATAATGTAGATCAGGCGAATAAGGCGATGTTCTTTGTACTGCAAAAAAGCAGTGATGCTATGGCTATACCCATACTTACTGATGGGTGTCAGGTGTAGGGCTATACCCATACTTACTGATGGGTGTCAGGTGTAGGGCTATACCCATACTTACTGATGGGTGTCAGGTGTAGGGCTATACCCATACTTACTGATGGGTGTCAGGTGTAGGGCTATACCCATACTTACTGATGGGTGTCAGGTGTAGGGCTATACCGATACTTACTGATGGGTGTCAGGTGTAGGGCTATACCCATACTTACTGATGGGTGTCAGGTGTAGGGCTATACCCATACAAAAGTGTTCATCTCAAAATTTTAAGAAAACTTCTCTGCGTAAAGGTCAGTATACCGAAATGTATGTTCTGTGGGGAACTAGGACGAAAGCCCTAAGGGTCACTATTTATACACGTATATTACATTTTGGGCTCGTTTAGTAACTGGCAAAAGTACCCAACTGTCGTGTAATAAATACAGACTACTATTCCGTGAATATGTTACAATGCACAAACATAAATGGATATCTTGTGTAAAATATGGCTGCACTTATTATTTGCTGAATGAGTTCAGTCCTGAATTGTTTCATAGGCATTACTTTGAAGCTGACGGATGAGATAATTCATGGATAACAACTTTTGTATTAACTGTAAAGGCGACGTTTCGGTACAGATCGGGCTTGCTTGACCTAGATATAAGGGTCTATACCGAAACGTCGCCTTTACAGTAAATAAAGAAATAAGTCGCCTGTTACAATTTAAACTCTGTTAAACTCCTTCTGTATGTACGTCCCGCCATGTTCTATCCATCTAGTTATGGCCATGGTGAACGTCAAATGGCGTTATTCGCACCCTGAAATGCAATAGTGAGTGAGTGAGTGAGTTTGGTTTAACGCCGCTTTTAACAATATGACAGTTCATGGCATCTCACGGCGTGTCAGCTTAATGTGGGAGGACAGCCCGAAGTGATGCAGGACTCACACGTTTACCACTTCGGTGAAACCCACGAGCACGGGTATGATGCTGACAAACCTAGAAACATAATCGGGGCGAACCGGGATTCAAACCCACAATCATAGGTTTCTTGCATGCCCAAGGGACGCAACTCTGCCCAGAGACTTTCGGCGCCTTAGACGACTGGGCCACCCGTGCCCCCTTGAAATGTAAAAAGTTATGTTTTGTCGATAGTCAATCCACAAAGGCTACATGGGATTTGACATGGTTGGTCTTCAAAAAGTTTTGTGTAGTATGTTTAAGCTATTAAGTTCAGGATCAGTTATTAAACTAGGACAAATATTGCATTGTGTGTGCCACATGAAGACATACAGCATGGAGATCGGTTCGAAAGACAATACTGAACATTTACTATGAGCATGTGTCTATGAATAACCATCAAACAGGTGTTCGTGAATAGGTGAACGTATCCTGGCACGTCACAAACACATGCAGAGGCAAGTCAATTGTTCACCGAAACAAACACGGGAACCGATGGTACAAGCGACAAAAGGGAATGATCGGACATCATTTGTGTCACTGATGCGTCAAATGTGGGGCGGACATGCACGCAACACATACCTGTCAACCTTGGATGCAATGCACTGCCTTTAAACATGAATATTGTCATAATTTGCCTTTGAAAGAGAAAACGTCAAGCATGTGCCAATCTCGCATCAGACACGTGCGCGAAATGTTCACGTCTCACGTTAGGCTTAACATAGGCATATGATAGAAAGAATACAGAAAATCTCACCTTTGTAACATTGTTAGGCCAAGATTGTCAGAAAACAATTTGACAAACGTCTTCTGAACAATGTTTTATCGCAATGCAGGACAACAAACGCATCCCTGTTTCTGCACACTGTGTGAGGGGCGGGTGCTGCTGGTAGGGCAGGCCATGCTTCCCCTTCGCGAACACCTGGTGTCATCACTGATTTTCATTGATCCATTCATATAACATTCATCGCTAATTTGCCCTCTCTGCCAATGGATTCTGTTTTGTTGGTTAATCGAGGCTGTTTGTTCTCTTGCGTGGGCGTGTAATATATTGGATTTAATTCAGAGTTATGAAATCAGATCAAATAGATTTGCACTGGTTTTGTGTTACATGTGGATATCAAAATAACAAGTGCCAGTGCTGAATGTCTACCACACCAAGTATACGTCATATTCAATATTGAGAATGTAATGTTGGAATTAGAATCAATGGCATTTGTATCAGCGATATTGACCACTAATAAATGTGATCAAAATTATTCTCGTTGGATATGTCCTGACATCCAAAGATCACTTCGTATGCACGTTATGTTAATCAGGATTTGCATTGCCAAACGTGCACCGCCATGACAACGTGAAGGTCAAACAATGAGGTCTTCTGTATACCAGCTGATGGCAGAGACCATATATCTGCTGATGGCGACGGATAGCGAGGAAGGGCGTTATTGATTCATGTTTGGGTTTAAGAACCAGAAACGTGAATCGGAAACATGCAGTCCGACATTTAATGAATAATTTGATGTCAGTATGATAAAGGTGTCTTTTGCTTCTCTGTTGATCGATCAATTGTACAGAAAATACAGGTAATATTGATTATTCTAAACTGATTAAAATACAACGTGAAAATAAACATTATGTAAAACCAATATGAAAACTGATGACGGAGACATCAAGACTACACCGAGGACTGTGACAATATGTCACGTGAACATGTCACGCAGGAAACCAATACTGTGCTGGGGCGACTTCTGTAAAACGCGCGCAGAATATTATATGCAGAAACGTGACCTGTGTAACGTGACCTTTGCTTTGTCACAATCTTCTAGCTATAACACTACTTTTAATTCTTGAGTCTACGTTTTATTTTAAAGGAGATATACGAATGTTCACCTTATATCATAGAAGAAAATTACAAAACCCCTAGTGCTGCACTTGGGTGAATTAGATGCGTCAAGAACGTTCTGTTAAATCATTGTCGTCCATGTCAGTGGCTAACTGGCACTATTACAATGTAAGCGAGTACAGCAGAAAGCGTTGATACATTTTTATATTAAAAGACACGGTTGTAATACCCCGTTCACATGCACAACATTTACTAACGTAAGTAATTTTACACATGTGTAACTATACATACGTGCGTATATGTAAATTGACTATCAACTTAGGTGTGTAAATAAAGTATGTAAATTGTTTAAGGCACACATATTCGTCAGTCTGTTCACGGCTTCACCACAAAACAGGTTGTTTTCCAAAGTTTAACGAGAAGAGAGTTATTTCACCGAAAATCTTCGCGTGAAGCAACATGTGTTTGTCTCAATTTGTACACAAAGTTTTGACTCCTTGAAACCAAAAGAAAACACCGTCCGCTCAACTCTGTATATACTCATAAAAGTTGGCAACTGTTGATAATTTGTTTGGTGTTGACAAAAGAACAGATATTAATTAGATCATCCTCTTGCGTTGACATAAATGTTCACATTGCAACATATACACACAGTGCAAAATTTGCTCATGTATACTCATGTATGTATTTCTACAAATGTTTGCACATATACACGCATATGTATAGAGGCGCATGTGAATTGGGTATTTATCATCCAAATTCATTCTTCCATCCAGCTAACTGGCTCCACTCGTAGAGAGATTTATGACATCATTTAAGGATTGACTGTGTATTCTTTTCGGTTCATTGAGGTATGAATCGAAAAACCGATGTGCAAACTGTATGAATCCGCGCAGATTGATAAACTATCCAGGTGTAGGAATACATACTGTGGCGTGACATGAATCAGGTGATCGTTTAATTTATGCACATAACTTGACACGCCTACACTGTCAGTAGCCAATCAACGGAGAGCAGGAACAAAACAATGTTCATTGGACCTGTTAATTAAGGCAAGAGGCGAAAAGAACTGCAACAGTCAGACGAGTAACGCACCGGAAGAAATATGTCCGGGAGAAGGCGGCTGTTTCAAATTACATGGTCAGCTTCCCTGATTACGGTACAACACAGTTGGAAAATGCTAATTAGAAATGAAACCCGAAGACATGAAAGTTGAACCGAGGCTAGCGGGACAAAAACAGGCGAGCGAGCCTGCACGTTTGCTGTTTCATTAATCCTCGGCCTTCGTTATCAAAGGGTTGTATATATGTTTATTCATGTATGGGAGGCCATAGGCCCATGTACCTTTCAGTTATATATAGTAACACACAACTGAGGCAATGTACATTGAAAACAATACTAAGGGTACAATATTAGGTCTTTATTCCCTAATAATAGAGCTTCCTTCTCATACTTAGCTACATTTCTGAGTATACAGTCATTTCTCTATTTCTGAAAGCTGTAACATAATATTCCATATCCAATAATATCTTGACATGTGAATTATACCTTAATTTACAAGACTCGTAGATTTTCATCTGTATACTCTGTTTGTTACAATCCAACAAACGCTGTCTAAACAACTGCAAGAAACACTTAACATCACCAATATTCTGTTCGTGCCACACATAACCAAATCCATAAATGTTGAGTAAATATTTAACATGAGTTGCCCAAGTAATTCTACCACATTCATCCAGCTTCTTCGTTAACAAATAACACTGTCAGGGATATCTAACTTTCATAATTCACTCTAATAAGTTTACATCAGTATTTAACACACTTTTTTTTTTCTTTTTTTTTTTATTCAGTCATATACACAGGATACATAAGCACTCGGAAAACAATACAGCTTTATGAATACAGGTACTCCTCAAAAGGATATGGTACAGAGGAGGCCTAAGGCATAATCCACATCATGGTACAGATGAAGGCATAATCCACATCATGGTACAGATGAAGGCATATTTATGTATACAATTAAGAAGATGCGGTATTTATGGTACATCAAATTATTTTGCAAACATCAAGTGAATAAGTTATTTTGCAGTTTGAGTAAACAAAGCCCATTTTCTATTAAAGGCAGAGAAGTCGTTATTTCTACGTGCAATATGATATTCAACGTCATATATACTTCTTATTGTGTTCTTAAAAGCAACAAAGTCAACATTTTCATTCTTAATACACTGGACAAAGATAAATCTTTTAGCAGCTACAATCAAATGGTTAATTAATACATCAGAGGTACCAAAGAGGAGCTCGTTGTCAGTTATAAGGATTTTTCTATGCAAGATATGAGTCAAGTAAATACAGAAATCTGACCAAAAATTCTTAACAACATGACATTCGATATAAACATGAAAAATATTTTCTTTGTGAGTATGACACATAGAACACTTATCGTTATCAATGAGTTTCATTCTTAATAACTCACGTTTAGTAAATATTACTTTATGAATAAATCTAAACTGGAAATCCCTGAGTTTTGTGTCCCTTAACCAATGGCAATATACACTGAATATTTGATTCCATGGAAAAGAGCATCCCAGCTGATTTTCCCATTTCAAACCAGATTTAGGGAGAGGGAGGGAATTCCCTATCAGTTTATTATAAAACACTTTTGTTCCTTTAATAGAACGTGTAAGATCATAAATCCAAGGAGATACTGTGAGATTGGAAGAGGAATGTAGATTTTTATCAATATTTTGTCTCCAACTTCTTGGAATATTAAAAAACATACGGTTATAGTCGAGAAAAGTTCCTTTAAGATCATAAAGTTGTTGTAAACGTGGGAAAGGGATCCATCCGTTTTCATCATACAAGTCTTTTATCGTAACTATACCTTTTTTAAACCAGTCATTAAAAATTAATTGCTTTTTCTAAGTCTTCAAAGTCATATGAATGCATAAAGTCACTCCAGGCTATAAGGGTATCTTTCCAGAACGGAGTTACAATTTCCCAATTCTTGTGCAAACTGGCACCTAAAGTGTAGATATGAGCCAGCTGAAAACTAGGAAGGTCATAATTAATGTTTTTTTCACAATATCTTTTTAAACATGAAATTTTTAAAGATGATATAAATTTGGGTATATCAGTCATTTTCAATCCACCTTGACTATAATTCCTTTTCAAATAATCCCTCTTAATCTTATCTCTTTTGCCACTCCAAATAAAGTTAAAAAGAATTCTATTCAATTGATCAATAAAAGCTTTTGATGGATTTGGGAGAGCGGAAAAATATGTACAAGGGTAGAGAGAATTAAGGTCTTAACAACTGTTATTTTACCCATCAAAGTCAAATTACGTTTTTTCCATTTGCTTATAATACCATAGATATTATCAAGGCGTTTTTTAGTGTTGATTACCCAAAGGTCTTTTAAGTCAACATTAAAACATATGCCCAAAACTTCAAAGTTGCCATCATGCCAATCTAGCTTTAAGTTAGGACAAAATCGGACTTTACTACCAGCCATACTGCCTATCCATATTGCTTTGGTTTTTTCAAAGTTCATTTTTAATCCTGAGATTGTATTTAACACACTTCATATGATAATCCACATGCAAACCATATCTTCCACATTCAGTTAATATTGCTGTACTTGATACATATTTACCAACTCATAAAACAAATTTAGAAAACTTAGTATGAAAAGTTTCGATAATTTGACTACCTTTGCAACCCCAGATCTCAGCACCATTAAGAAGAATGGGCTTTATCTTAATATCAAACAATTTAAATAAAATGTTAACTGGCATATTTACATAGTGAAACTGCAATTGTTTAATAGCAAACAAAGCCTTCTATACAGTTTTGGAGTCGGTTAGATACTTCTATCGAAGTTGCATTGGATATATCTAGTAAAATGGTGATTGTCGGTGATTTAAATGAAAATTTATTATCTAACAGGAAAAACTACATAAACGAAATTTTACACAGAAAAAATTTAAGGAATGTAATTAATGAGCCCACCAGAGTCACTTCTAAATCTAGCACACTTTTAGATCCAATCATTGTTAGTGAAGATGTTGATGTAAAGGTCAGTGGTGTGATCGACTTCGATAGTTCAATATCTGATCACAGAGGTACTTATATGGAAATGGACACACAAATATGCACCAAGATAGCTTATAAACGCAAGGTTTTATGTTATAACAAAGGAGACTTTGTTAAATTGAATGATCTCATAAACACTACCAATTGGTCTGTATTATTTAATGAATGTACAAATGTTGATGATATGTGTGAAGTGTTGTATGAAAGATTGAATGATTTTGTAACACAATGTATTCCATCTAAAATTGTCACTATTCGACCAAATGACAAACCATGGTTTGATTCACATTTAAGAAAGGAGTGTAGGATACGTAATAGGTTACGAAAGAAATCAAAAAGAAGTAATAAGGAGACAGATATTATAGCATACAAAAAACAACGCAATAAAGTCAACAACATGAAAAGTTATGCGAAAGAAAAGTTCTATTCTAACATCGATGAATTTCTTTCGGAACTATATATAGTAAATAAACAATCATATTGGAAATTACTAAGATATGTCGTCAAAAATTCTGGGACATCTACGAGCATCCCCCCGTTGAGGAAACAAGACACCGATGACTGTCCCACTATATTTTCAGATTTAGAAAAATCAGAGAGATTAAATGAATATTTCCAATCCATATCTACCCTTACAGAAGAACGGGAAGAATTACCAGATTTCAATCAACGCACTAAGAGTATTTTTGACAAATTAACTGTCTCAGAAAAGGAAATATCTGACGTTATAAAATGTCTTCAAATTAACAAGGCATCTGGTCCGGACAGAATAAGTAACAACCTATTAAAGAAAACAGTAAACAGCATTAGTATTGTTTTATGTATGTTATTCAATCATTCATTGGCTTTAAATGCATATCCAACAGAATGGAAAAGAGCGCATGTCATGCCATTGTATAAGAAAGGAGATCATTCAGTTGTGACAAATTACAGACCAATATCACTCATTAGTTGTATTGGTAAAGTATTTGAAAGAGTTGTATTTAAGCTTCTTTATAACTACTTTCATGACAATAAATTGTTATATAAATACCAGTCGGGCTTTCAATTAATTGAATTGTATAATCAAATTTGTATATCTTTAGATAATAGAGAAAAATATTGCATGGTTTTTTGCGATGTGTCAAAAGCATTTGATCGTGTCTGGCATAGAGGGCTTATGTACAAATTAGAAATGTATGGTATAAAAGGGAATTTACTTGAATGGCTGTCCAGTTACATAAGCAATCGTACTCAATCAGTGTTTGTAAGCGGGGCTCTATCCAAGCCAAGGATTTTGAAGGCTGGCGTTCCACAGGGGTCGGTGTTAGGTCCCTTTTTATTCATTGTGTTTGTTAACGACATTGCTGATGAATTAGATTGCATAACAAGACTCTTTGCTGACGATACAGCACTCGGCTTTTCTTCACCAGACAATCAACTTGTTGAATCAACTCTAAATTTAAATCTGAGCAAGCTGTGTAACTGGGCAAAACGCTGGTTAATTAAATACAACCCAGATAAAACAGAAGCGGTTATATTTTCCTTAAAAGATGAATCAGACCTCATTCCCTTGTACTTTGATGAATGTAAAGTTAAGAATGTTCAAAATCATAAACATTTGGGTATAACGTTTGCATCGGAAAATGGTCCTGTCACGTAGATAATATAATTAAGTCAACATCAAAAATGATAAATTCAATGAGAAAATTAAAATTCATATTGAACAGAAATACACTAAATAAAGTATATACAATCTTCATAAGACCCCATTTCGAATATGCGTGTGAAGTGTGGGATGGGTGTAATATAGAATTATCAACTCAGTTAGAAAATCTCCAACTAGAAGCTGCCAGAGTAGTTACTGGGCTCCCAAAGTATACTTCGCACACACATCTGTATTATGAAACAGGATGGGAAACGTTAATAGAACGAAGAAGGAAACGCAAGCTATGTTTGTTCTACCAAATACAAAGTAATATTGCCCCAACTTACCTTAAAGACATTGTACCAACCACTGTAGGTTCAAATATATCATATAATTTAAGAAATTCAGACAATATTGGGATTCCATATACTAGATTAAAACACTCAACGTGTTCTTTTATTCCATCAACTGTAAGGTTATGGAACACTATTCCTGCAGCAGGTAGAAATTGTACATCTACATCCCAATTCAAGACATACATACAAAAAGAGCAAGTCATTGCACCTCCATATTTTTCCTATGGTGTTAGAAAGTTGAATATTTATCATACTCGATTAAGATACATGAAAAGCCAGTTAAATTATGATTTATACAGAATAGAGGTAAAATGTGATCCAATATGTCAATGTGGTGATCCATGTGAAAACGCATATCATTATTTATTAAAGTGTCCATTGTACGTCCACCAAAGAAAAACTATGTTAATAATAATTCGGGACATTTTACAGAACGCCGTGAACAAAAATGCTAAATTAGATTTAAATTTGATGTTAAACGGAAATGAATGTTTGTCCATTATCGAAAATCAACACATCTTTAAAGCAGTGCAAATGTTTATAAGTCATACAAAGAGATTTGGGTAACACTTTAATGTACATATACTAGTCTCTCTCTTTTGTACATTTCTTGTTATCTTTACACTCATCTTCTTTTCTGTTTTTCTTGTATATGATTTACTGTACAAGCTTTGTAAATACCATGGAGAGGGAGTCCTAAGTTGGATAACTTGTTCCCAATCCATTTCAATCTGAATAAAATATGTTTAAATCAATCAACAAAGCCTTATTGACTTTTATCTTGAGGGTATTAATGCATTGAGTCCAAGACAATCTATTTGAAAACAGAACACCCAGATAACTAGAGTACTAACATTGATACGTTTATCATTCAAAAACCATCGTTCGTCATACCTTAAAGTACCACCTCTTCTGAAAACAAAAATTTCGGTTTTAGACATGTTAATTTCAAGTCCCCACATTTTACAAAAATTGGATAAAATATCAATCTTTCTTTGTAGACCTATTACTGTGTCATCGAAAATACACAAATCATCTGCATATAGTAAAAGTAATATGTCTTTAAACTCCTCTCCAATAAAAATTCCTCGCAAATCACTACTTTCTATCATAGACTGTAATTCAAGGATAAACATCGTGAACAGAAACGGGCTCAACACGCAGCCCTGTCGAACACCACGCAGTGATTCGAAATAATCTAAAAGAGAGTTATTTGATGTCCTGACAGCACACTGAATCTTAGAGTATAGATCCTTCAAAACAACCAATAAACGACTGGTATTCCATTATTCATTATTGAATACCACAAGAGCTTTCGGTTAATCGAATCGAACGCTTTACGGAAATCAACAAACAAACAATAAAGTCTTCCCCGACGTTTAGAGATATATTTTTGAGCTAAACACTGTAATGTAAGTATATTATCAATTCTACTGTATCCGCTTCAAAATCCTGCCTGAGCTTCCGGAATTGCATCATAAACGTCCGCAAAAGTCTTGAGTCTATCATTTAATATTGTTGTCATCAACTTTCCAAATACATCCATCAGCGTTATTCCTCTATAATTATTGACATCATTTATATCATCTTTCTTATGCAGAGGAACTACTATACCCTTTGCCCACTCGTAAGGGAATACACCACTATGAATAATCCTATTAAAAACTATAGTTAAGTATGGTATGATTGAAGTGCTGCAACATTTCACCATATCGGGACGACTTCCATCCGGTCCAGCCGAGTTACCCAGTTTCAAGTTATGTACAGCTGATGATATTCCTTCTTCAGTTATATCAGCATTAAGGGGATTATTCATAACATCATCATTACAGTAATTGCACTCATTAATATCATGGCTGTTCATAAAAGTTTCTGCCTCATCCAGATTGTCCCCATCCACAGGTATATCAGTTAAATTAAACACAGGCTGGAAATATTCGGTCCACTGCATATTGCTAATACCTGGGTTCCCTGTCACGGACGGTGAAGAAATAATATTGTTGACGCGTCTCCATAAGGACTTACAATTTTGGCTATTATTTACCAAATCATTTATACAATGTTCATCATTCTTCAATCTCTTTTGTCTACACAGCTCTCTATATTTATTCTTAATTACAAAATAAATATTCCTACAAAAGTTCCTTACTATATTCCGATTCTGAATAAATTATTTTTAATTTCATACCCTCATCATCGTACCAATTCTTACTATCCTTAGTCCGGCAAACAGCATTATATTTCTTTTTTAAAAGACCACAAGACTCAGCACAAATATGAAATACATCAACTAATGTTTCCACCACAGACTCGATATTAAGTGGAACCTGATCTCTGTCACTGTATAATACATAAGGTGATAACATATCAGCTACAGACTGCCGAAAAGTTTCAATAACAGCGTCCTTCTTAGTATATCTGATGATGTATTATTTTCCTCGTTTTCTGCCCCGTTCTCCGTTGCACTGTGGTCAGTATGTACTTGAAATGACATAACAATTGGAAAATGATCAGACTCACACCGTGCACGTACAGTAAAGTCGATATCTCTGGTAAATAAGTCACTTGAACATACACAGTAATCAACAAAACCTGCTCCGTCTCCTTTAAAACAAGTAAAGCTACCCTCTGTATCATCCGAACATCGCCCATTCAACAAGGGCAGTTTGGACAATGAATATGCATGAAAGTCGCTAAATGTCCTGTGCATGACGATACACGTGAGCAGAAAGGGAATTCCCTCGACTGTAATATTTCGATTCCCCGACATTCCGAAGTAATAAAAGAAGTGCGCCTCGGTGGGCGTGGCTTACATTTTTACATTCATTGGGAAATGAATGCAATAACACGTGACCAATTCAGCTAATCAGAATACAGGAATTTCAATTAACACAACGAAAATGTAATTATTCGATAATGACATCTTGGTAACCGATGACGTCACAATGGTCGGCAAGGCATTGTGAAGTTATTTCTTTGCTCTCACTCAAAACTGTGGAATCCAGTTTTGGGTGATCAATCACTTCGTCCTGTCAGTGGAACAGGGGCACTATTACAACGTACGCGCCTGTAAACAATGACACGTAGTCTTATAATGTCCGCTCAGGAGAACGCAGATTCGGGAGTGCGACACAGCCTACACTGACAGTGCCCGTCACTCAAGTTGGCATGGTTTAAAAAGACGGGTTTTCTTCACTCAATTCCGATGTCAATGCTTAATGTAGACGCTTAAAAATCGTCGAAAAACCATCGTGAAAACGTCCAAGCACCAGATGTGGGAAACACGGCTTCCTCGCGGTGTCATGGAAGCACATGTCATACTGCATCGGAATACTGCGTGGGCGTTCCGGCCTGTCCTGGTGCGTTCTGGCACGTTCTGGCACATTCCGGCCTGTCCTGGTGCGTTCTGGCACGTTCCGGCCTGTCCTTGTGCGTTCTGGCACGTTCTGGCACATTTTCTATGCTCCTAAATACTTAAATGATCTTATTTTGGTGATGTAGAGGCATCTGTTCAACCTGATTGATTTTTTATCTGCGCATAAATATGCTTCTGTGTCACATGTTTCTCTATAGAAAATCTGTAAATCCTTCTGCATCACGTATCACTGCAGACTATCTGTAAATCCTTCTGCATCACGTATCACTGCAGACTATCTGTAAATCCTTCTGTATCACGTTTCACTGCAGACTATCTGTAAATCCTTCTGTATCACTTTTCATTCCAGACAATCTGTAAATCCTTCTGCATCACGTATCACTGCAGACAATCTGTAAATCCTTCTGTATCACGTTTCATTCCAGACTATCTGTAACTCCTTCTGTATCACGTTTCACTCCATACAATATGTAAATCCTTCTGTATCACGTTTCACTGCAGACTATCTGTAAATTCCTTCTGCATCACGTATCACTGCAGACAATCTGTAAATCCTTCTGTATCACGTTTCATTCCAGACTATCTGTAACTCCTTCTGTATCACGTTTCACTCCATACAATATGTAAATCCTTCTGTATCACGTTTCATTCCAGACTATCTGTAAATCCTTCTGTATTACGTTTCACTCCAGACAATCTGTAAATACTTCTGTATCGCGTTTCACTGCAGACTAACTGTAAATCCTTCTGTATCAAGTATTACTCCAGACAATCTGTAAATCCTTCTGTATCACGTTTCACTGCAGACAATCTGTAAATCCTTCTGTATCGCGTTTCACTGCAGACTATCTGTAAATCCTTCTGTATCAAGTATCACTGCAGACAATCTGTAAATCCTTCTGTATCACGTTTCACTGCAAACAATCTGTAAATCCTTCTGTATCACGTTTCACTCCAGACTATCTGTAAATCCTTCTGTATCACGTTTCACTGCAGACAATCTGTAAATCCTTCTGTATCGCGTTTCACTCCAGACAATCTGTAAATCCTTCTGTATCACGTTTCACTCCAGACAATCTGTAAATCCTTCTGTATCACGTTTCACTCCAGACAATCTGTAAATCCTTCTGTATCACGTTTCACTGCAGACAATCTGTAAATCCTTCTGTATCACGTTTCACTGCAGACAATCTGTAAATCCTTCTGTATCACGTTTCACTCCAGACTATCTGTAAATCCTTCTGTATCACGTTTCACTCCAGACAATCTGTAAATCCTTCTGTATCAAGTATCACTCCAGACAATCTGTAAATCCTTCTGTATCAAGTATCACTGCAGACAATCTGTAAATCCTTCTGTATCACGTTTCACTCCAGACAATCTGTAAATCCTTCTGTATCACGTTTCACTCCAGACAATCTGTAAATCCTTCTGTATCACGTTTCACTGCAGACAATCTGTAAATCCTTCTGCATCACGTATCACTCCAGACAATCTGTAAATCCTTCTGTATCACGACAACGACAACAACATAACATCCATAGAATGCCATAACCAGCAATGAACCCAGACCTTTGCCCTAGAGAACACGTCAGGGGTCGGTCAGGGAGGCGTGTGCGTCAACCTCATAGGCCGCCGTGGGTTGAACATGAGTGAATGAATGTTTGACAAATCGTGTCGGCATTATGCACCACTGTTCCAAAATGGTCCACTTTGAAAATTCCTATCTTATCACTATCGTCCTTCAATGGCGTTGGCTGTCCAAATATCTACTGTGATAGTTCTCTACCGGTTGTAATGTGTCACCAATGTGTTCTTTATTATCACACAACTATTACCAGAAACTAATATATCTTACAATGTTGGAAGTTTAATGTATTTCTGAGAATCCCCTTGTGTTTTAAAGAGTCCCGTGAAGATCCGGAGTACAATAGGTCTTCAGCAGCTCAGCTTGCCGTAACAGGCGAAATGGGCCAACTAATGGGATCGGGTGGTCAGGCTCGCTGACTTGGTTGATGCTTGTCATCGTATCCCAATTGCGTGGATCGATGCTCATGTCAATCTTTGGATTGCCTGACGCGATTATTTACAGACCGCCGTCATATAGCTGCAATATTGCTGAGTGCGGCGTTACACAACAAACAAACAAACAAACAAACCAACTCTTTGAAGAGTCTACAAGAAGCAGGGTATCAGAGCAGCAGCACTGGAATCAAACAGCATAATCCTTATTTCAAAAATGTGGCTTTAACTCCGTCATTTCTAAATCAAACTGACTCACGTATTGGGAATCTCTGTCATGACTAAGTAATTGTTGATAGAAATTCATGTTCACAATGCCCGGGCTTACCACTAGGCATTGTTAACAAATTTAGAGTTGCATCAACTCTCCCTGTCTTTGGTCAGAGTTCATATCGGGTTATATATGTAATAACACTGACTGAATAGATTGTTATATCTTTCTATTGACATGTCGCAAATCGTTTTGATACTGCTTTGATCTGGGCTTGAAAATAGGAAAGAGTAGATATTGATCAGCTTATGTGCAGGCTTCGTGTTGACTGGACTGAATACTCCTGGTTTGAATATGTGCCCTGAGTCATAAAGTAAGGATGCATAAATACATGCATTGAAATACAATAAACATTAATTGCTGGGAAACGACAAAACCTCGAAACACGATCAGCTTGTTGCCACAGAGTAATTGCTTACAGACAATAAGAATCGAATTCAATGATAAAACGAGAGACACTAAATAAATATACAATAGGAATAAACAGGAAATCAGCGGATATAAACTTTGACTACAGCCCAAATGCGCAGCATCACATTACATCGCTGTCCGTCCATATTATCTGACAAATGCGACATATATAAAGTGGATCAGTTGCCATGAGTCACTGACGATACTTCGTCTACGGTTCCAGCTATATGTTTGGTCAATGACTGAAGTTATAAAAATCAATTTGGGTGTCCTGTATGATGTAACCAAGACAACAAGGGCGTCAGCATCAGTGTCCTGGATGGTGTCACCAAGACAATAAGAGCGTCAGCATCAGTGTCCTGGGTGCTGTCAACAAGACAACAAGAGCGTCAGCATCAGCGTCCTGGATGCTGTCACCAAGACAACAAGAGCGTCAGCATCAGTGTCCTTGGTGCTGTCACCAAGACAACAAGAGCGTCAGCATCAGCGTCCTGGATGATTTCACCAAGAAAATAAGACCGTCAGCATCAGTGTCCTGGATGATTTCACCAAGAAAACAAGAGCGTCAGCATCAGTGTCCTGGGTGCTGTCAACAAGACAACAAGAGCGTCAGCATCAGCGTCCTGGATGGTGTCACCAAGACAACAAGAGCGTCAGCATCAGCGTCCTGGGTGATGTCACCAAGACAACAAGAGCGTCAGCATCAGTGTCCTGGGTGCTGTCACCAAGACAACAAGAGCGTCAGCATCAGTGTCCTGGGTGCTGTCAACCAGACAACAAGAGCGTCAGCATCAGCGTCCTGGATGCTGTCACCAAGACAACAAGAGCGTCAGCATCAGTGTCCTGGATGATTTCACCAAGAAAATAAGACCGTCAGCATCAGCGTCCTGGGTGCTGTCAACAAGACAACAAGAGCGTCAGCATCAGTGTCCTGGGTGCTGTCAACAAGACAACAAGAGCGTCAGCATCAGTGTCCTGGGTGCTGTCAACAAGACAACAAGAGCGTCAGCATCAGCGTCCTGGGTGATGTCACCAAGACAACAAGAGCGTCAGCATCAGTGTCCTGGGTGCTGTCACCAAGACAATAAGAGCGTCAGCATCAGTGTCCTGGGTGCTGTCAACAAGACAACAAGAGTGTCAGCATCAGCGTCCTGGGTGATGTCACCAAGACAACAAGAGCGTCAGCATCAGTGTCCTGGGTGATTTCACCAAAACAACAAGAGCGTCAGCATCAGCGTCCTGGATGATTTCACCAAGACAATAAGAGCGTCAGCATCAGTGTCCTGGGTGATTTCACCAAGAAAATAAGATCGTCAGCATCAGTGTCCTTGGTGCTGTCACCAAGACAACAAAAACGTCAGCATCAGTGTCCTGGATGATGTAACCAAGACAACAAGAGTGTCAGCATCAGTGTCCTTGGTGATTCCACCAAGACAACAAGAGCGTCAGCATCATTGTCAATGGTGCTGTCACCAAGACAACAAGAGCGTCAGCATCAGTGTCCTTGGTGATTTCACCAAGACAACAAGAGCGTCAGCATCAGTGTCCTGGGTGATGTTACCAAGACAACAAGAGCGTCAGCATCAGTGTCCTGGGTGATTTCACCAAGACAACAAGAGTGTCAGCATCAGTGTCCTGTATGATGTAACCAAGACAACAAGAGCGTCAGCATCAGTGTCCTGGGTGACTTCACCAAGACAACAAGAGTGTCAGCATCAGCGTCCTGGGTGATTTCACCAAGACAACAAGAGTGTCAGCATCAGCGTCCTGGGTGGTTTCACCAAGACAACAAGAGCGTCAGCATCAGTGTCCTGGGTGGTTTCACCAAGACAACAAGAGTGTCAGCATCAGCGTCCTGGGTGATTTCACCAAGACAACAAGAGTGTCAGCATCAGCGTCCTGGGTGGTTTCACCAAGACAACAAGAGTGTCAGCATCAGTGTCCTGGGTGCTGTCAACAAGACAACAAGAGCGTCAGCATCAGTGTCCTGGGTGATTTCACCAAGACAACAAGAGTGTCAGCATAAGCGTCCTGGGTGATTTCACCAAGACACCAAGAGTGTCAGCATCAGTGTCCTGGGTCCTGTCACCAAGACACCAAGAGCGTCAGCGGTTACATCTACCCCCATTCTATGAAAGAGAGTGATCACAACATACTGGCAACCACCACATTGTTGTATGATTGAAACAATTCATCGCCACTTTTAGCAGTCATTTCAATAAAAGCGACAAAGACATTTCCACATCATTTGTTCTCATGATAAGGTGTTTAGGACTCACTATCAAATAGTGCTGATACCAGGTGTTCACGACAAGGCGAGCGAATCCTGCCCCACTTACGGCACCCGTCACACACACATGCAAAGACAAGCCAATTATTTACCTAAAGAAACACAGGAATATTAAAATGTTTCTAGCGAAACTGGGGAATTTCATCGGACAGCATTTTTGACACTGATGCATCAAAATTTCTTGTCTTCCATAAAACGTATTTAAAGCAGGCGTTATTGATCCTTGAACCTTGATCAAATTACGTTAGCGCAGGAATCTTGGTGGAAACAGCATGCTGGATTGTGCTTCAAAAGTTGTTAAATGTAGACAACAAAAGTTCGATCTGTCGGAATATTGCTCGACATAAAGGGAAAGTTGACAATTGGAAAGTTGAACTTTTCCCGTTTTTCATAGCGTCTTGAGGATCGGTTTTTGTCATTCTGAATCTTTATGTAGAGATCTAACTATGAAACAGACGAGGCGGTCTCGCTGGTCTCCTTTGTTATCCCCCGCCCCAACGAAGTTGGCGGGGGATGTAGAAATGGGTTCCGTCCGTGTGTGCGTGTGTGCGTGTGTGCGTGTTTGCGTGTGTGCGTGTGTGCGTGCGTGTGTGCGTGTGTGCGTGAAACCGTTAAATATTTCTCTACGAAACTTTGCATGTCTATCAAACTCATGCAGAACTGGTGCCTTTTGCTATTTAGGAATTTTATAAATTTTTATGTTTTACGTTTCCATGGCAACAAGTTGGACTTAGGTTCTATAAGGGTGCTGTTCGTTTCCGGAGCGTTACTCAAAAACCGTTAAATAATTTCTTACAAAACTTTGCATGTTTACCAGACCCATACTGAACTGGTGCCTTTTGCTACTTAGGAGTTTTATAAATTTTTATTTTTTACGTTTCCATGGCAACAAGTTGGATTTCAGTTTTACTTTTGGGTGGGTTCACTTATGGAGTATAACAAATAAACTGTTAAATATTTCCTTGTCAAACATTGCATGTCTATATATATATAGCACATACTGAACTGGTGCCATTTGATATTAAGGGGTTTTATAAATGTTTATTTAAAAATTTCCATTGCAGCTATTTTGAGATGGCCTAAGAGAAATGTTGGGTCAGTTACCTGGTTTGGGACCATAACGTGTTAAAATGGCGGGGGATATAGATGACTTCGTTGACTATACGTTTGTTTCTAGTTCAAGTGGATACACCAGTGAAAAGGAATTGGCTGTTTGACCGTTATGGAACCATATCAGATCATGGATATACCTCAGGCTTAAACCTCTTGGTCGAATTCCCATGTTTTGATTTTGACAATCCAAGGAGAAATTCCGATGCATACAGAAATAGATCAGCAAGAAGGGGAGCAGATGATTCAGTTTATCAATTCCCTCTGAAGCCCGAGATCAAATGTGCATGACAATCTAACTGTAATATGAAACACAAAAGAGTTTTTAACTTTGTATGGCAGGTATACTGCATTGGGGCGCACATATATATACATAATGCGTACTGGTGTTTCTATCTGCTTGATTGAAATGCATAATGCATACTGGTGTTTCCGTCTCCTCGATTGAAATGCATAATGCATACTGCTGTTTCTATCTCCTGGATTGAAATGCATAATGCATACTGGTGTTTCCGTCTGTTGGATTGAAATGCATAATGCATACTGCTGTTTCTATCTGCTGGATTGAAATGCATAATGCATACTGGTGTTTCCGTCTGCTGGATTGAAATGCATAATGCATACTGGTGTTTCCGTCTCCTCGATTGAAATGCATAATGCATACTGCTGTTTCTATCTCCTGGATTGAAATGCATGATGCATACTGGTGTTTCCGTCTGCTGGATTGAAATGCATAATGCATACTGGTGTTTCCGTCTGCTGGATTGAAATGCATAATGCATACTGCTGTTTCTATCTGCTGGATTGAAATGCATAATGCATACTGGTGTTTCCGTCTGCTGGATTGAAATGCATAATGCATACTGGTGTTTCCGTCTCCTCGATTGAAATGCATAATGCATACTGCTGTTTCTATCTCCTGGATTGAAATGCATGATGCATACTGGTGTTTCCGTCTGCTGGATTGAAATGCATAATGCATACTGGTGTTTCCGTCTGCTGGATTGAAATGCATAATGCATACTGGTGTTTCCGTCTCCTCGATTGAAATGCATAAAGCATACTGCTGTTTCCGTCTGTTGGATTGAAATGCATAATGCATACTGCTGTTTCTATCTGCTGGATTGAAATGCATAATGCATACTGGTGTTTCCGTCTGCTGGATTGAAATGCATAATGCATACTGGTGTTTCCGTCTCCTCGATTGAAATGCATAATGCATACTGCTGTTTCTATCTACTGGATTGAAATGCATGATGCATACTGGTGTTTCTATCTGCTGAATTGAAACGCATAATGCGTATCGGTGTTTCCGTCTGCTGGATTGAAATGCATAAAGCATACTGCTATTTCCGTCTGTTGGATTGAAATGCATAATGCATACTGTTTTTTCTATCTCCTTGATTTAAATGATTTCTTGGGTATTTTCTGTCTGCTGGATTAAAATGTATATACGTACTAGTGTATCTCTCTGCTGGATTGAAATGCTTAATGCATACTGGTGTCTCCGTCTGTTGGATTGAAATGCATAATGCATACTGGTTTTTCTATCTCCTTGATTTAAATGATTTCTTGGGTATTTTCTCTGTCTGCTGGATTAAAATGCATAATACATACTAGCGTATCTATCTGGAGGATTGAAATGCATACTGCATCCTGGTGTTTTTATCTGGGGAATTGAAACGCATAATGCATACAAGTGTATCTATCTGGTGGATTGAAATGCATAAAGCATACTGGTGTATCTCTCTGATGGATTGAAATGCATAATGCATACTGGTGTCTCCGTCTGCTGGATTGAAATGCATAATGCATACCGGTGTCTCCGTCTGCTGGATTGAAATGCATAAAGCATACCGGTGTCTCCGTCTGCTGGATTGAAATGCATGATGCCTACTGGAGTTTGTTGTATTTGAATGGTTGGAATGTAACTAGGCTAGGGCTGCCCAATTACCCGGGCCTGGACTCACAGCAGTCTGAACGTTAAGATCTCATTGTGAACCAGAGCCTTCCGAACAGATCACGTCGAAGGAGAATAATTATCAACACACTTGGAGTTCAAATAACCAGTTGAATTAATATGGGCAGATGGCTGGTTGCAGTCTACTATAGAGTGTAACGCGTAGATTGGGGAGGGGAAGGTTGGGGGGATGGAAGGGGGATGGGGGTGTCTGTACATATCGATATATATAGACATGACACATGCTGCGCTGTAGCATATCTAGTGGGTATCACGTGATGGTGTTCGAATAAATAAATTGTCCCTGAAAATTCTTGAAAACAAATTATGCTTCAGAACTGTTTTATCCTGCCACAAAAATGACATTGTCCGTGGTGTTTATCTTTAAAGAGATTCAAGTTGATACTTTTAGATATATAAAAAAAGATGTAATCTCGATACAAATTCCCAGAAACCCTGACACAAATCACCAATATTCTCCTGTATATTAACACTAATCACTAACATTAACACTAACACTAACACTAACACTAACACTAACACTAACACTAACACTAATCACTAACACTAATCACTAACATTAACACTAACACTAATCACTAACACAGAAAGGGTTATATTCTCCTGTATATTAACACTAATCACTAACACAGAAAGGATTATATATTCTCCGTGATGTTGGCACCATTGGGTGACATAGTATTATATTCTCCGTGATGTTACCACCATTGGGTGACATAGTATTATATTCTCCGTGATGTTACCACTATTGGGTGACATAGTATTATATTCTCCGTGATGTTATCACTATTTGGTGATACAGTTTTATATTCTCCGTGATGTTACCACTGTTGGGTGACATAGTATTATATTTTCCGTGATGTTATCACTATTTGGTGACATAGTATTATATTCTCCGTGATGTTACCACTATTGGGTGACATAGTATTATATTCTCCGTGATGTTATCACTCTTTGGTGATACAGTTTTATATTCTCCGTGATGTTACCACTATTGGGTGACATAGTATTATATTTTCCGTGATGTTATCACTATTGGGTGATATAGTATTATATTCTCCGTGATGTTACCATTGTTGGGTGACATAGTATTATATTCTCCGTGATGTTACCACTATTGGGTGATATATGGTATTATATTCTCCGTGATGTTACCACTATTTGGTGACATAGTATTATATTCTCCGTGATGTTATCACTCTTTGGTGATACAGTTTTATATTCTCCCTGATGTTATCACTATTGGGTGACATAGTATTATATTCTCCGTGATGTTACCACTATTGCATGACATAGTATTATATTCTCCGTGATGTTACCACTATTGGGTGACATAGTATTATATTCACCGTGATGTTACCACTATTGGGTGACATAGTATTGTATTCTCCGTGATGTTACCACTATTGGGTGACATAGTATTATATTCTCCGTGATGTTATCACTATTGGGTGACATAGTATTATATTCACCGTGATGTTACCACTATTGGGTGACATAGTATTATATTCTCCGTGATGTTATCACTATTGGGTGACATAGTATTATATTCTCCGTGATGTTATCATTATTGGGTGACATAGTATTATATTCTCCGTGATGTTACCACTATTGGGTGATATAGTTTTATATTCTCTGTGATGTTACCACTATTGGGTGACATAGTTTTATATTCTCCGTGATGTTACCACTATTGGGTGACATAGTTTTATATTCTCCGTGATGTTACCACTATTGGGTGACATAGTATTATATTCTCCGTGATGTTGTCACTATTGGGTGACATAGTATTTAATCATCCAAAACTGGCTCCCAGAGGAGATATCGCTTGGATGAGATCAAGCGATATCTACACTGTAGATATTGCTGCAATGAAATTACATCACAATGCTTTGCAGACCATTGTGACGTCACTGGTTACCATGACCTCACAATCAAATGAAATCACTAATGGCTCTGCTACTGAAGCCGTTTTCAGTACTTTTTATACTGAAGAAACGGCTAATTACTGTCTACAAATTGAAAAAGGTTGAAAGAATGATGTTGGATGATAAATAAAATCTCACCCTCGTGTCTTTTGATATCAAATATATCAACACTCGTTGATAAAAGTGGCAAAAATCCTCGGCAAGCCCGGAATTTTTCCACTTTTATCAACTCGTGTTGATATATTTGATATCAAAAGACACACGGGTGAGATTCTCTATATATTATCCGTGATGTTATCACTATTGGGTGATATAGTTTTATATTCTCCGTGATGTTAACACTATTGGGTGACATAGTATTATATTCTCCGTGATGTTATCACTATTGGGTGACATAGTATTATATTCTCCGTGATGTTAACACTATCGGGTGACATAGTATTATATTCTCCGTGATGTTATCACTATTGGGTGACATAGTATTATATTCTCCGTGATGTTACCACTATTGGGTGACATAGTATTATATTCTCCGTGATGTTATTACTACTGGGTGACATAGTATTATATTCTCCGTGATGTTACCACCATTGGGTGATATAGTTTTATATTATCTCTGATGTTATCACTATTGGGTGACATAGTATTATATTCTCTGTGATGTTACCACTTTTGGGTGACATAGTTTTATATTCTCCGGGGTGTTACCACTATTGGGTGACATAGTATTATATTCTCCGTGATGTTATCACTATTGGGTGACATAGTATTATATTATCCGTGATGTTACCACTATTGGGTGACATAGTATTATATTCTCCGTGATGTTATCACTATTAGGTGACATAGTATTATATTATCCGTGATGTTACCACTATTGGGTGATATAGTATTATATTATCCGTGATGTTACCATTATTGGGTGATATAGTATTATATTCTCCGTGATGTTATCACTATTGGGTGACATAGTATTATATTATCCGTGATGTTACCACTATTGGGTGACATAGTATTGTATTCTCCGTGATGTTATCACTATTAGGTGAAATAGTATTATATTCTCCGTGATGTTATCACTATTGGGTGATAAAGTATTATATATTATCCGTGATGTTACCACTATTGGGTGATAAAGTATTATATTCTCCGTGATGTTACCACTATTGAGTGATATAGTATTATATTCTCCGTAAAGTTAACACTATTGGGTGACATAGTATTATATTCTCCGTAATGTTATCACTATTGGGTGACATAGTTTTATATTATCTGTGATATTACCACCTTTGGGTGATATTGCATTACATTCTCCTTGATGTTAACACAAATAGGTAACACAGAAAGTGATAGATCCACCGTTATATTACTAATATCGCGTAATAGTACAGTATTATATTCTGAGTGATATTACCACCATTGCTGTAGGCTTTAAGAACTGTGCTGAGACAGAAATGTACAAGTACTCCGATATCTATACAATGCTTACAGCATCAGTTACAACTTCATGAAAAGTTCACTACTCACCAATCTACGAGATGTACATCGAGGTAGAAAATCCAAAACACAGACACGTGGTGAACAGAGTTTTACACTGGTGTCTTCAAGAACAGATGCACGTGTATACGGTGCACGCTGTAAACTGGGACTAACACCTGGACTGACTACTTCTGTCTGGCGCCACTCACATCTCAGTCCCAAGCAGTGAGCGCGTGGATGTGTCGACCGTCGGGTGTCGCGGCTGCAGTCGATGATGTCGCTATGCCCTCCCCTATAAGCTGAGCACGTCCCCCTCACACCTGTCAGGTAAACTGCTCCACGTGTGGCACCGGAGTCCAGCAGGGACGCCAGATTGATCACGGAGACTGTGTTGTCTACATTGCCATGGCAACCTATAGACTCTCCCACTGTCATATAGCAATTTGACCAATGAAATATGTATAAATTGGTTCTTTTTCCAGTAGGAGTAACTGGTACATAAATAATGCATATGTATTCAACTAAATTGCCCCGTACTGCTGCGGGGTATAGGGCAGGGGATGAGGAGGACAGCTGGTACAGTTATAACAGCTTCACTGTGTCGGGCATGGGGACACTGTGACACAAGTACACACGCTTCTCAACACTAACAGATGAGCACCTCTAACTGTGACACACGTACACACGCTTCTCAACACTAACAGATGAGCACCTCTAACTGTGACACACGTACACACGCTTCTCAACACTAACAGATGAGCACCTCTAACTGTGACACACGTACACACGCTTCTCAACACTAACAGATGAGCACCTCTAACTGTGACACACGTACACACGCTTCTCAACACTAACAGATGAGTACCTCTAACTGTGACACACGTACACACGCTTCTCAACACTAACAGATGAGTACCTCTAACTGTGACACACGTAACACACGCTTCTCAACACTAACAGATGAGCACCTCTAACTGTGACACACGTACACACGCTTCTCAACACTAACAGATGAGCACCTCTAATTGTGATACACGTAACACACGCTTCTTAACACTAACAGATGAGCACCTCTAACTGTGACACACGTACACACGCTTCTCAACACTAACAGATGAGCACCTCTAACTGTGACACACGTAACACGCTTCTCAACACTAACAGATGGGCACCTCTAACTGTGACACACGTACACACGCTTCTCAACACTAACAGATGAGCACCTCTAACTGTGACACACGTACACACGCTTCTCAACACTAACAGATGAGTACCTCTAACTGTGACACACGTACACACGCTTCTCAACACTAACAGATGAGCACCTCTAACTGTGACACACGTACACACGCTTCTCAACACTAACAGATGAGTACCTCTAACTGTGACACACGTACACACGCTTCTCAACACTAACAGATGAGTACCTCTAACTGTGACACACGTACACACGCTTCTCAACACTAACAGATGAGTACCTCTAACTGTGACACACGTAACACACGCTTCTCAACACTAACAGATGAGCACCTCTAACTGTGACACACGTACACACGCTTCTCAACACTAACAGATGAGCACCTCTAATTGTGATACACGTACACACGCTTCTCAACACTAACAGATGAGTACCTCTAACTGTGACACACGTACACACGCTTCTCAACACTAACAGATGAGCACCTCTAACTGTGACACACGTACACACGCTTCTCAACACTAACAGATGAGTACCTCTAACTGTGACACACGTACACATGCTTCTCAACACTAACAGATGAGCACCTCTAACTGTGACACACGTACACACGCTTCTCAACACTAACAGATGAGCACCTCTAACTGTGACACACGTACACACGCTTCTCAACACTAACAGATGAGTACCTCTAACTGTGACACACGTACACACGCTTCTCAACACTAACAGATGAGTACCTCTAACTGTGACACACGTACACACGCTTCTTAACACAAACAGATGAGCACCTCTAACTGTGACACACGTACACACGCTTCTCAACACTAACAGATGGGCACCTCTAACTGTGACACACGTACACACGCTTCTCAACACTAACAGTTGAGTACCTCTAACTGTGATACACGTAACACACGCTTCTTAACTCTAACAGATGGGCACCTCTAACTGTGATACACGTAACACACGCTTCTCAACACTAACGGATGAGCACCTCTAATTGTGACACACGTACACACGCTTCTCAACACTAACAGATGAGCACCTCTAACTGTGATACACGTAACACACGCTTCTTAACTCTAACAGATGGGCACCTCTAACTGTGATACACGTAACACACGCTTCTCAACACTAACGGATGAGCACCTCTAATTGTGATACACGTAACACACGCTTCTTAACTCTAACAGATGAGCACCTCTAACTGTGATACACGTAACACACGCTTCTTAACACTAACAGATGGGCACCTCTAATTGTGATACACGTAATACACGCTTCTCAACACTAACGGATGAGCACCTCTAATTGTGATACACGTAACACACGCTTCTCAACACTAACGGATGAGCACCTCTAATTGTGATACACGTAACACACGCTTCTTAACTCTAACAGATGGGCACCTCTAATTGTGATACACGTAACACACGCTTCTTAACTCTAACAGATGAGCACCTCTAACTGTGATACACGTAACACACGCTTCTTAACACTAACAGATGGGCACCTCTAACTGTGATACACGTAATACACGCTTCTCAACACTAACGGATGAGCACCTCTAATTGTGATACACGTAACACACGCTTCTTAACTCTAACAGATGAGCACCTCTAATTACGACAAATGTAATACACGCTTCTTAACACTAACAGATGAGCACCTCTAACTGTGATACACGTAACATACGCTTCTTAACACTAACAGATGAGCACCTCTAATCGTAACACTAGTACACACGCTTCTTAACACTAACAGATGAGCACCTCTTATTGTGACAAACGTAACATACGCTTCTTAACACTAACAGATGAGCACCTCTAATTGTGACAGTAGTGCAGACGCTTCTTAACACAAACAGATGAGCACCTCTTATTGTGACAAATGTAATACACGCTTCTTAGCACAAACAGATGAGCACCTCCAATTGTGAAACACGTAACACACGCTTCTTAACACTAACAGATGGGCACCTCTAATTTTGAAACACGTAACATACGCGTCTTAACACTAACAGATGGGCACCTCTAATTGTGATACACGTAATACACGCTTCTTTACATTAACAGATGGGCACCTCTAATTGTGAAACACGTAACATACGCGTCTTAACACTAACAGATGGGCACCTTTAATTGTGATACACGTAATACACGCTTCTTAACACTAACAGATGACCACCTCTAATTGTGATACACGTAATACACGCTTCTTAACACTAACAGATGAGCACCTATAATTGTGACACTATTGCACACGCTTCTTAACACTAACAGATGAGCACCTCTAATTGTGACACTAGTGCACACGCTTCTTAACACTAACAGATGAGCACCTCTAATTGTGACACTAGTGCACACGCTTCTTAACACTAACAGATGAGCACCTCTAATTGTGATACACGTAATACACGCTTCTTAACACTAACAGATGAGCACCTCTAATTGTGACACTAGTGCACACGCTTCTTAACACTAACAGATGAGCACCTCTAATTGTGATACACGTAATACACGCTTCTTAACACTAACAGATGAGCACCTCTAATTGTGATACACGTAATACACGCTTCTTAACACTAACAGATGAGCACCACTAATTGTGATACACGTAATACACGCTTCTTAACACTAACAGATGAGTACCTCTAATTGTGATACACGTAATACACGCTTCTTAACACTAACAGATGAGCACCTCTAATTGTGATACACGTAATACACGCTTCTTAACACTAACAGATGGGCACCTCTAATTGTGAAACACGTAACACACGCTTCTTAACACTAACAGATGAGCACCTCTAATTGTGATACACGTAATACACGCTTCTTAACACTAACAGATGAGCACCTCTAGTTGTGATACACGTAATACACGCTTCTTAAAACTAACAGATGACCACCTCTAATTGTGATACACGTAATACACGCTTCTTAACACTAACAGATGACCACCTCTAATTGTGATACACGTAATACACGCTTCTTAACACTAACAGATGGGCACCTTTAATTGTGATACACGTAATACACGCTTCTTAACACTAACAGATGAGCACCTCTAATTGTGACACTAGTGCACACGCTTCTTAACACTAACAGATGAGTACCTCTAATTGTGATACACGTAATACACGCTTCTTAACACTAACAGATGAGCACCTCTAATTGTGATACACGTAATACACGCTTCTTAACATTAACAGATGAGTACCTCTAATTGTGATACACGTAATACACGCTTCTTAACACTAACAGATGACCACCTCTAATTGTGATACACGTAATACACGCTTCTTAACATTAACAGATGAGTACCTCTAATTGTGATACACGTAATACACGCTTCTTAACACTAACAGATGAGCACCTCTAATTGTGATACATGTAACACACGCTTCTTAGCACAAACAGATGAGCACCTCTAATTGTGATACACGTAATACACGCTTCTTTACATTAACAGATGAGCACCTCTAATTGTGATACACGTAATACACGCTTCTTTACATTAACAGATGAGCACCTCTAATTGTGACACACGTTACATACGCGTCTTAACACTAACAGATGGGCACCTTTAATTGTGATACACGTAATACACGCTTCTTAACACTAACAGATGACCACCTCTAATTGTGATACACGTAATACACGCTTCTTAACACTAACAGATGACCACCTCTAATTGTGACACTATTGCACACGCTTCTTAACACTAACAGATGGGCACCTTTAATTGTGATACACGTAATACACGCTTCTTAACACTAACAGATGAGCACCTCTAGTTGTGATACACGTAATACACGCTTCTTAACACTAACAGATGAGCACCTCTAATTGTGACACTAGTGCACACGCTTCTTAACACTAACAGATGGGCACCTCTAATTGTGATACACGTAATACACGCTTCTTTACATTAACAGATGAGTACCTCTAATTGTGATACACGTAATACACGCTTCTTTACATTAACAGATGAGCACCTCTAATTGTGATACACGTAATACACGCTTCTTTACATTAACAGATGAGCACCTCTAATTGTGACACACGTTACATACGCGTCTTAACACTAACAGATGGGCACCTTTAATTGTGATACACGTAATACACGCTTCTTAACACTAACAGATGACCACCTCTAATTGTGATACACGTAATACACGCTTCTTAACACTAACAGATGACCACCTCTAATTGTGACACTATTGCACACGCTTCTTAACACTAACAGATGGGCACCTTTAATTGTGATACACGTAATACACGCTTCTTAACACTAACAGATGAGCACCTCTAGTTGTGATACACGTAATACACGCTTCTTAACACTAACAGATGAGCACCTCTAATTGTGACACTAGTGCACACGCTTCTTAACACTAACAGATGGGCACCTCTAATTGTGATACACGTAATACACGCTTCTTTACATTAACAGATGAGTACCTCTAATTGTGATACACGTAATACACGCTTCTTTACATTAACAGATGAGCACCTCTAATTGTGATACACGTAATACACGCTTCTTTACATTAACAGAAGGGCACCTCTAATTGTGATACACGTAATACACGCTTCTTAACACTAACAGATGAGCACCTCTAATTGTGACACACGTAACATACGCTTCTTAACACTAACAGATAAGCATCATCAGTATTCGTTCACACAACATAAGAAGGGTGGACACAGGAATGTCACTATTGACAAGAAAGTCACACTTTTGTACTCCATAGGCACCAATACGTGCCCTGACTATACGCCGTGCCGAGAGGGTCACATACCTGATGACGTGAACTGGAATCCGAAGCCTTTCCTCCTTGAGAAGGTGCACACTTCAGCTGCACGTTCAAATGGTGATGTGTCAGGTGCTCGCTGGGTGACATGTCAGGTGCTCAATGTGTGACATGTCAGGTTCTCAATGTGTGACATGTCTGGTGCTCGATAGGTGACATGTCAGATGCTCAATGTGTAACATGTCAGGTGCTCAATGTGTGACATGTCAGGTGCTCAATGTGTGACATGTCAGGTGCGCGATGGTTGACATGTCAGGTGCGCGATGGATGACATGTCAGGTGCTCGATGGGTGACATGTCAGGTGATCGATGGATGACATGTCACGTGCTCGGTGTGTGACAAGTCAGGTGCTCGATGGGTGACATGTCAGGTGCTCAATGTGTAACATGTCAGGTGCTCAGTGTGTGACATGTCATGTCATCGATGGGCGACATGTCATGTCATCGATGGGCGATATATCAGGTGCGCGATGGGTGACATGTCAGGTGATCGATGTGTGACATGTCAGATGCGCGATGTGTGACATGTCAGGTACGCGATGGGTGACATGTCAGGTGATCGATAGATGACATGTCAGGTGCTCGGTGTGTGACATGTCAGATGCTCGGTGTGTGACAAGTCAGGTGCTCGATGGGTGACATGTCAGGTGCTCAAGGTGTGACATGTCAGCGGCTCAAGGTGTGACATGTCAGGTGCTCAATGTGTGTCATGTCATGTCATCAATTGGCGATATGTCAGGTGCGCGATGGGTGCCATGTCAGGTGCTCGATGGGTGACATGCCATGTGCTCGATGTGTGACATGTCAGGTGCTCAAAGTGTAACATGTCAGGTGCTCAATGTGTGCCATGTCAGGTTCTCAATGTGTGACATGTCTGGTGCTCGATAGGTGATATGTCAGATGCTATATGTTCGACATGTCAGGTGCTCAATGTGTGACTTGTCAGGTGCTTAATGTGTGGCATGTCAGGTGCTCAATGTGTGACATGTCAGGTGCTCAATGTGTGACATGTCAGGTGCTCAAAGTGTAACATGTCAGGTGCTCAATGTGTGACATGTCAGGTTCTCAATGTGTGACATGTCTGGTGCTCGATAGGTGACATGTCAGATGCTCAATGTGTGACATGTCAGGTGCTCAATGTGTGACATGTCATGTCATCAATGGGCGATATGTCAGGTGCGCGATGGGTGACATGTCAGGTGCTCAATGTGTGACATGTCATGTCATCAATGGGCGATATGTCAGGTGCGCGATGGATGACATGCCATGTGCTCGATGTGTGACAAGTCAGGTGCTCAAAGTGTAACATGTCAGGTGCTCAATGTGTGCCATGTCAGGTTCTCAATGTGTGACATGTCTGGTGCTCGATAAGTGACATGTCAGATGCTCAATGTGTAACATGTCAGATGCTCAATGTGTAACATGTCAGGTGCTCATGGTGTGACATATCAGCTGTTCGATGGTTGACATGTCAGGTTCGCGATGGGTGACATGTCAGGTGATCGATGTGTGACATGTCAGATGCTCAATGTGTGCCATGTCAGGTTCTCAATGATTGACATGTCTGGTGCTCGATAGGTGATAAGTCAGATGCTCAATGTTTGACATGTCAGGTGCTCAATGTGTGACTTGTCAGGTGCTTAATGTGTGACATGTCAGGTGCTCAATGTGTGACATGTCAGGTGCTCAATGTGTGACATGTCAGGTGCTCAAAGTGTAACATGTCAGGTGCTCAATGTGTGACATGTCAGGTTCTCAATGTGTGACATGTCTGGTGCTCGATAGGTGACATGTCAGGTGCTCAATGTGTGACATGTCTGGTGCTCGATGGATGACATGTCAGGTTCTCAATGTGTGACATGTCTGGTGCTCGATGTGTGACATGTCAGGTGCTCAATGTGTGACATGTGGGGTGCTCAATGTGTGATATGTCAGGTGATCGATGTGTGACATGTCAGGTGATCGATATGTGACATGTCAGGTGATCGATGTGTGACATGTCATGTGATCAATGTGTGACATGTCAGCTGTTCATTGTGTGACATGTGTGGTGATCGATGTGTGACATGTCAGGTGATCGATGTGTGAGATGTCAGGTGATCGATGTGTGACATGTGAGGTGATCGATGTGTGACATATCAGGTGATCGATGTGTGATATGTCAGGTGATCGATGTGTGACATGTCAGGTCCTCGATGTGTGACATATCAGGTGGTCGATGTGTGACAATGTCAGGTGCTCAATGTGTGATATGTCAGGTGATCAATGTGTGACATGTGAGGTCCTCGATGTGTGACATGTCAGGTGATCGATGTGTGACATGTGAGGTGATCGATGTGTGACATGTCAGTTGCTTAATGTGTGATATGTCAGGTGATCGATGTGTGACATGTGAGGTGATCGATGTGTGACATGTCAGGTCCTCGATGTGTGACATATCAGGTGATCGATGAGTGACATGTCAGGTGCTTAATGTGTGATATGGCAGGTGATCTATGTGTGACCTGTGACGTGATCGATGTGTGACATGTCAGGCCTCGATTGGTGATATGTCAGGTGCTCGATGGGTGACATGTCAGGTGCTCGATGTGTGACATGTCAGGTGATCGATGTGTGACATGTGAGGTCCTCGATGTGTGACATATCAGGTGATCGATGTGTGACATGTCAGGTGCTTAATGTGTGATATGGCAGGTGATCAATGTGTGACCTGTGACGTGATCGATGTGTGATATGTCAGGTGCTCGATGTGTGACATATCAGGTGATCGATGTGTGACATGTCAGGTGCTCCACGGGTGATGTGTCAGCTGGTCGGGCAGACCAAGACGTTGATATTCTGGGTCGGAAGAAAATCAATCATGGTACGGGCTGTGTGTGGTCAGACGTCATCTTACCCGTGAAGACCCGAGGTAGAATTGGTCATCAGCCACCCATGCTTGCTGAAAAAGGCGACTATGTTTATCTTAAGAGGCGACTAACGGATCGGGTGGTCAGGCTCGTTAACTTGGTTGATGCATGTCATCATATCCCAATTGCATAGATCGATACTCATGATGTCAATAGCAGGTTTGACTGGTTTAGACACGATTATTTACAGACCGACGTCATATAGCTGGAATATTGCTGGAATATATCAACAAACAACAGACGTCATCTCTGGATTCTGCAGGAGAAAAGGCAGCAGAACTCGTCGATGTAACGTTGTGCGTTGGAAGTGGCGGTTAACACAACCACGTTCGTCTTTATTTGGTCCCAGATGCCACTCCAACTATGACGCTACTACCACCCAATGGTTCAATGTCCTGGACGCAAGGACAGATACGTGACTAGCACGCAAGTACGCAGGAACACACGCATGCGCACAAGGACAGTATAAGTGCAATAATCTTGAGGGCGAGGTGCAGTGTCTTTTCCCCTCACTGCTTGCTTTCCTCGTGGTCTAAAACCCTGCAGTGCTGAGCGTTGTTGGAACATCTGAACACTCCATCTCAGGGTATTTGGTTTCCTGAAGTGATGTGTGCTCAGTTCGTTTTTCCTCTCAATGTATATTTTAGGACTTTAAGCTATATTAGAAAATAGTAACCTCAGATGATCTGCTGCAGGTGAAGAGTTGTACTTATTGTGTTTTATTGATAACATCATGATTGGACGACAAAGACTTGTATGTATGGTTCACTCCATACGACGACCCAATCACCAGGCAGACCAGTCAAGTGTGACCAGTGTAATTATGTTGTTATCCAAAAATTGTATCTACTTAGTCATCTTTATTACTTCTAAGTAAAGCCTATCAAACAATTTACTAATTACTGAGTTGCTCCAAACTGTGGGCAGAGTAAACTACTCCAACTCGTTGAGTGATACAGATTAACCAGATTATGATTGTGTTTGTAAGTTGCGTTTGAACTGTGTCGGGTTGCGGCTGTTTTATTAGGCAAGACTAGAGTAGTTTGTTCAGTGATACAGAATATAGGAAAGACAGTGAAGATTAATAAAAATATTGTAACCGTTGAGTGTGTTTAGCATTATTTTCATGCCATAAATTGTTAGGTAGAACAAGAACACGTTATATAAAAACTAATATTAAACTACTCCATAACCTCAGTATAATCTCACATGTACAATAAGTACCGTACAATATTACTTTGGGGAATTCACAACAACCACCATGACGTGACAATCAACCTGAATCCATTGCTCACGTGCTATTGGAATGTCCAGACCATGCCCTAGCCAGTGCTCGGTCAAAACAAGAACTGCAGTTAGATCCGCTATCTGTTGTAGATCTCATGTAGCCAAGAGATGCAATGGCGAAGGTCAAACTATCTCAATTTCTGAGAGACGAACATCTACTCCACCATGTATAAACATAGCAGACAAAGATAAAAACGAAATCATCACTATACGAAAATAGAAATCATATCAACAGGCTAAGATAAAGTTTATGAATACTAAAACTCGCAATAGATATGTGTACCCTACTCACACACATGAGGCCCAAAGAGGGGCAGGACTGCCGAAATTGCTAAGACTTAAGGAGCCCTCATAAACACTTTAAGCAGCAACAACAAAAACTTTGAGAAATATGTTGTCTTTTGCAATAATGTAATGACATATATCCTGTCAAAACTTCAAAATGTTTGATATCACACGTTTCAGTGTATATTGTGTATATAGCGTCTTTTTAATAATGTAATAATATTATTTCTTATGTAAAATTATCACAGTTCCGGTGAATACGTCAAATTGCGTGATTTCTTGTATTATTTGATGATTAAAAGTACATAAAAAACCTCTCCTGTAAATTCCTGAAAATGTGTGTTTTCTGGTCAGTTCCACTTTATTGAAAGGTAAACAGGTAACTATTGCTTGACTAACCAGCCTTGACTCCTCCTGGTATAAGCTGTCTGACAAATGGGATGTCTGACAATTGGGAGGTTATCGTATGTGGTATATGGTATGCGGCCACGAAGTCGACCTTCCCATGACTGGACGCGGGTAAGTTAATCCCCCTTCGTGAGAGTTTGCCAAATAAAGGCTTAGCGGTACAATAGACCACGTCGCATGTTGTTGTAAGCCGTTAGTCCGGATTACACACGTATCTAAGCACAAAATTGTGGCATTTCTGATTATTATTTACCATTTTATATATCATTATCACGTCACAGTCATGCACACAAATACATAGATATATATGCGTTTGACTTTGAGATACATATAAACATTCACTAAATACACCAAAATTAATTTTCGAAATCTAGATGTATGTCATGTGAAGCTGATCTTGTTAAGAATGCGTGTAGATCTGGTAAAACAACCCGGGCTGGTGTAGAATGTCCTAGCTCCGTAGAGAGTCTCGGCATCACACAAGAGTCGGAGGTTGGCCGCTGTAGAGAAGGCGAGCATACGCTCTTCCACGCCATCATCCATCAGGAGAAAGTCCTTGCCTGAGAGTGTTGAAACTCCTGGGGCGACTGATGGTTCTTGTCTGTGTCAACGCGCATGTTGACGGGGAATTGGCTCTTGGGGGAATAAAGAACAAAATCAATTAAGGCAATAAATGCCATACTATAAAAAGCAGTAGTTAAAGGGAAGTGATATGGTAGTCCAGGCTGACTGACAGTCAAAATACAATGAAATGTTGGTGAGGATTAACAACGGGGATTAGTGTCTTATAAATAATGACAATTAAGTTATGGAGACATATACATGTCATGGCTACAGGGTTTTTAGCCTTTGGAGTCAAATGTACTTCAGACAATGGTAGTGGTAAATCAGTCGCTAGGACATCTGGATGGCAGTAGAGGGGGTAGGACAGACCGACAGGCTAATTACAGGCTGGGTCTGCATTTTTCGAGAGTAGGGAGTGATGCTACCTCGGATGCTGCACGGCAGGTCTTCATCTCTTCACCATACAAGGCTGACATGGGTGTCAAGGACGTGGTCGCCTTGGATTTCAAGTCATCCAAGAATCCCTTCATCGAGAACATTACAAACAAAAAGAAACATTATTAACCATCATGGGACAGGACACAATTACCAACAAAACACTCACGAGGATCAGATGGAGTTAAACCCAAGGAGACAACCACGTGGACGATACGTGGAGGGACGATACTAGGTATGTCCACCAGAGGAAAGAGTAGGTTTCCATCCTCGAGGTGACGGATTCTATGGACATGTGAACCACGTGCACGATACGTGGAGGGACGATACTACGTATGTCCACCAGAGGAAAGAGTAGGTTTCCATCCTCGAGGTGACGGATTCTATGGACATGTGAACCACGTGCACGATACGTGGAGGGACGATACTAGGTATGTCCACCAGAGGAAAGACTAGGTTTCCATCCTCGAGGTGACGGATTCTATGGACATGTGAACCACGTGCACGATACGTGGAGGGACGATACTAGGTATGTCCACCAGAGGAAAGAGTAGGTTTCCATCCTCGAGGTGACGGATTCTATGGACATGTGAACCACGTGCACGATACGTGGAGGGACGATACTAGGTATGTCCACCAGAGGAAAGACTAGGTTTCCATCCTCGAGGTGACGGATTCTATGGACATGTGAACCACGTGCACGATACGTGGAGGGACGATACTAGGTATGTCCACCAGAGGAAAGAGTAGGTTTCCATCCTCGAGGTGACGGATTCTATGGACATGTGAACCACGTGCACGATACGTGGAGGGACGATACTACGTATGTCCACCAGAGGAAAGAGTAGGTTTCCATCCTCGAGGTGACGGATTCTATGGACATGTGAACCACGTGCACGATACGTGGAGGGACGATACTAGGTATGTCCACCAGAGGAAAGAGTAGGTTTCCATCCTCGAGGTGACGGATTCTATGGACATGTGAACCACGTGCACGATACGTGGAGGGACGATACTAGGTATGTCCACCAGAGGAAAGAGTAGGTTTCCATCCTCGAGGTGACGGATTCTATGGACATGTGAACCACGTGCACGATACGTGGAGGGACGATACTAGGTATGTCCACCAGAGGAAAGACTAGGTTTCCATCCTCGAGGTGACGGATTCTATGGACATGTGAACCACGTGCACGATACGTGGAGGGACGATACTAGGTATGTCCACCAGAGGAAAGAGTAGGTTTCCATCCTCGAGGTGACGGATTCTATGGACATGTGAACCACGTGCACGATACGTGGAGGGACGATACTAGGTATGTCCACCAGAGGAAAGAGTAGGTTTCCATCCTCGAGGTGACGGATTCTATGGACATGTGAACCACGTGCACGATACGTGGAGGGACGATACTAGGTATGTCCACCAGAGGAAAGAGTAGGTTTCCATCCTCGAGTTGACGGATTCTATGGACATGTGAACCACTGTGGTCAAGAACGTACAGAAAACTAATAGAAAACATCCTCATGAAAATGATAAACACAACCATAATTTAAACTACGACCGCCATCAAAGAAACCGATACAGGAAAAGACAGCCTCACCATATTATGAGAAGCCTGAAGATACACGAATTGATCCTAAAATAATAAATCTCTCAAACAGAAAATTAACATATACAGAAATCAAATTATTAAAACGGGGTCTGAAATTCACGCCAACACCAAACCAGAACAACGAAGAGTTGAAAGTGGATATACATCATTTTTGTAGACGACTGAGACTTATGGAATATTTTGAAGGTTTTGAAGATGATGATATAGTCAACTCACAGGAAGCTGCGACATCAAACGTAAGCCACGAATCTAAGTGTCTTTTTTAAGAAACAAAAGTGGGTTTAATCCTAACGAAATAGAGACAAATATTTGGATGAATTTATCGTTTGAGGAGAGAGAAGCATTAGCGGGAATTAAAAGTGATCATGCTATTGGCTGATGAAGGTGGAGCGGTGGTCATTATGGATTCTGCATTCTAGGAAACTAAAGTGAATGAATTGTTACGTGACCGGGAATTCTATCGGGAAACTAAAGTGAATGAATTGTTACGTGACCGGGAATTCTATCGGGGAAACTAACGACCAAGAACATGCTGTAGTACAGAAAATCAAAAAGTACACAAAACGCTGTTCTAATCAGCTCCATGAAAAGGAACAAGATTATTTATGTAATTACAATCACCAGAGTGCAAACTTTTAGGGACTGCCAAAATACACAAAAGTCAAGAGATAAACTCAGCTGTAAAGGAACAGAATTGTGAATATGCGGAGATCAATAACCCTAAAGACTTATTTCGGCCTATTGTAGGAGGCCCCCATAGCCCTACTCAACGTTTGAGCAACTTCATAGATATAATTCTGAAACCTCTCACGAAGAAAGTTCCAAGTTTTGTTCGAGATGATATACGAGGGGTGTTTATTAAAGATTTCCCCTAAACCACTTAGGGTTATCATATTTGGTTGAAATTTCACATGTGTAATGATACATGTATCTATGGGTTATGTCTGAATTTGCACCACCGAACTATTAATCTTACCACTTTTACAGGTGTTATGATCGAGTAGGGTGTAACAATGGAGCCAGTAGAATACCGAGCAGTGATTAGGTTTTTATATTTGAAAGGTCGCACACCAAAAGAAACTTTTGATGAAATGAAAGCAACTTATGGGGAAGATGTCCCATCATATGACGTTGTTAAACACTGGCATCACCAGTTCAAGTGTGGTCGGACATCTGTGGAAACAGCTGACATTCCTGGTCGCCTCCATTCAGCCATTGATGAGGTCACTATCCATCAAATGGAGACCGCCATTGTGGCAGACCGACGTATAACTGTTCGCCAGTTAGCACAAGATGTCAAGATCAGTGTAGGGTCTGTGGAAAAAATCATCCATGACAATTTGAACATGCATAAGGTGTCTGCACGATGGATTCCCAGGTTGCTCACACCTTTCCAAAAGCAGGAACGAGTCAATTGCTCAAAGGATCTTTTGGACATGTGCCAAAAAAAACAGGCAAACTTTTTTAACAGACTTATCACACAGGAAGAAACATTGGTCCATCACTATGATCCTGAGACTAAAGTTCAGTCGATGCAATGGAAGCATGTGGAGTCACCACCCCCAAAGAAGGCACGTGTCAAACCATCTGCAGGCAAGGTCATGCTCACGGTGTTTTGGGACCAGCACGGAGTAGTGATGATGGATTTCTTGGCAAAGGGTACCACAATTACAGGAGCTTATTATGCTTCACTGCTGCGGAAATTGCGGGACGCTATCAAGCTTAAGAGGCGTGGCATGCTGACCAAGGGTGTCCGTCTCCTGCAAGACAATGCTCCAGTACACAACTCTCATATTGCCCAGGCAGAAGCGCGGTCCTGTGGCTATGAAATCCTTCCACAGCCTCCTTACTCTCCTGACCTTGCACCATCTGACTTCCACCTCTTTCCAACCATGAAGTCATTTTTGAAGGGAAAACGTTTCACAGATGATGAAACACTGATTTCTGAAGTCAAGTCCTGGTTTGAGACGCAAAATGAGGGCTTTTACAAGCGAGGTCTCCACAGTTGCATAAAACGATGGGAGAAGTGTGTAACTCTTGGTGGTTCCTATGTGGAGAAAGACTAATACCTATGCCAAGTGTCATTCCACTAGGTCAACCGGAAGTGGGTCAGGGGAAATCTTTAATGAACACCCCTTGTAGACTTTTTAAGTCACCTACCGGAAGTCAAACAAACGGATGCTGTTCTCGTGACCTTTGACGTGAAACGTTAGTAGACCAATATACCCCATGATCTTGGACTTGAAGCGGTGAAATATTGGTTGAATAAGCATCCAGATGCCATTGACTGCAATCTCATGTTTATACGTTCATCATGGAATCTTTGAAATGTATACTGGAGAACAATACGTTCTATTTCAACAACAAGTTTTATCAGCAAATAAACGGAACAGCAATGGGTGCAAACGTAGCACCCACATACGCCACTCTGGTAATGGAATACATAGAAGAAATGTTATATCCCAAAGTAGAACATTTGATGGATGTAAATACAGCCAAACATATTCGTGAAACATGGAGAAGATATCTGGACGACTGTTTTATTTGGTTCTCAACAGTGAAAGAGTTACACAATTTCCGGCAGATTCTGGTTTCGATCCATCCTCTGATTTCATTCACTATGGAATGTGACCACAATGAGATTTCACTTTTGGACGTGAAGCAATTGAAAACAGATATTTACTGCAAGCCGACGGACACGCATCAGTAGAAATACAATTTATGACATCCGCGGCACACTAAGATTAATATTCCACATTCGACGGCAAGAAGAGTATGTACTATTGTTTCGGATGTGGACACAAGAAACCGAAGATTAGAAGAATTAAAGACAAATCTCCAACTACAAGAATATCCATGTGGAGTGGTTAAAGATGCTGTAAATAAAGCCATGAAAATTCCACGAGAAACATGAATGAAAACAACAGAAACAGATACAGACACGGACATTCTTCCATCTGTGTACACCTACAATCCTACACACCTACAATCCTACACACCTGCAATCCTACACACCTACAATCCTACACACCTACAATCCTACACACCTACACACCTGCAATCCTAGAAACTGTAACATTATGCCCCTTATAAAAGCCAGTCATCTAATTTTACAGCAAAGTAAAACTATGAAAACATATCTAAGTGTAAACTTATACGCAGCACTAGACAGCCTAAAAATCTTAAACAAATTCTTTGTCCATCCAAATACTCACAAAATACAAAGACCGTCAGTGTAATAAAGTATAACACACTTCGATGTGGAACTTGCCCAATAATAATTGAAGACTGCAAATTTCAATTTTGCCAAGATAAACTATTTACTGTTAAAAACAACATGAACTGTCGCAGTTAAGATGTAATATTTGTGTTAACATGTGCGGGATGTGGTGAGCATTATATTGGAGAAACTAGGGTGCAACTAAAAGACCGAATCACTGTACACAGACAACAAATACGAGATCCAAATGTACGTTGTATAAATGTGAGCAAACACATTGATGAATGCGGGAGGTGTCATTTTACTGTCTTTCCGTTTTATAAACTGTTTAACAATGACAAACATTTACGAATGGAAAAAGAACAGATGTTCATTAGGCTTTGGAAACCCAAACTTAATTCAAAAGTATCATTTTCAAAGCTTCCCCATGTAGCTCAATGTGTATTTGTGCACCCACACCATAATGTATTCATGCCTCCCACTATTATCACTAGCTGTGATGTCATATGCTTTATGACGTCAAAAGCATAACGTTGGCTGTCGCCTAGGACTACGTTTTACTTCTCCCTCTATTGTCACTGTTACATCATAGGCATTATGACGCCACAAATACTACTGTTATGCGTCGCCTAGGACTACAATGTAAGTTAAAGTTTTCATTACATCTGAAGAGCCGTTGAACGTCGAAAGATCTTGTGTGGATAAAGGAGTTTTGACGAGCACGAATATCTTTTTCCACACAAGATCTTTCGCCGTTAATCAAATTGGCTTACTCATTATATTGGTATTTTTGTATATTGACATATCCTCGTGAACAAAACACCATTAAGATATATTGTCCTTACCCACAGCTAATTCTCACCAAGTGACCTGAGTTACAATAAACTAGTGCTAAGCATAGCGGAGTTATGCCCCTTTTTCTTTGTACGTGTGTAACCTCTCTGTCGCCTTTTGACGTCATAGAGAAATTACGGCATGCTATTTTTGGCATTGAATTTATGTCGTTTAAAATACGCAAATAACACCATTTAATATATAGTTATGTCGTTCAGATATTACGCAGTATTTAGTTCGCTCACATTTTCCGTAAAGATTCTAAAAACAATAATCGTCGCACAGTACTTTTATCGGTGTTCGATAAAAAGCGGAGAAATTTATTGTTTTTCAACGCAGAATAAATTCTCGGACAACACTTAGAAGTGTCTTTTTTTTAAAACCGGTTTAATATTTGCAGTTAAATTTACACCATGATATAGGAAATTTAATATTCTCCACCTCTACGTAATTTTATAGCCAGAGGTAGATCCAATGCCGCGTGAGCGCAATTCTCGCACAACCTTCACCTTTCCGATCTTATGAAAATGTGCGTCAGGAAAACACCTCGGCATCCAGAGGGTACGGGTAATGGACAGAGATAATATAATGAGGAGGCCAATATGATCCATATGACTGACGGAGAGAACTCAACTAAGTACAATGGCTGTGTGATGATGGGTCTGGATACCAAAGAGATAACCAGGCCGTCAATACATGTATAACAATGACGCAGTCAAGATGTCCATTTGCAGTTAATGATTAAAGGGTTAAGCACAGTACAGTTCACGCTGGGAAGGTAGATGACGTGTTGTCAGATGGCTGTCTTCTGTGACGTCATAGATGCGGTGTTACAATGAGCGACGTTATAACGGTGTGACGTTATAATGGGGACGTGTGATGTAGAACTAAACCTTGCAAGGTCTGCCTTGTATTCTTCAGGGTGCCCACGTCATGTTCGCTTGTGAATGACATGCAGCTGTGATACCATGTCCCATGTCTTGCATATATAGGAGGAAATATTAATTATGTTTAAAAGTAATGTTGGAGCATAGACAGCCCCACAATCTGTTTGAAGCATATGACCTTGTTTGCTTGATTCAGACCGGAAGCCACACTGGAAACTTCACTCATCGCGCTCGGTTTCAAATCATAATAATGAGGCATCTAATATACAGAGGGACTACCTCCGATTTGAAAAAATGTAGGTTTTTCTCCAAATTGTATACTTAAAGAAAACGATCAATACCCAACAGCACTGATAACATGTGAGTTATTACTCAATGGGACAGATAACATGTGAGTTATTACTCAATGGGACAGATAACATGTGAGTAACTACTCAATGGGACGGATAACATGTGCGTAAGTACTAAATGGGGCGGATAACATGTGAGTTATTACTCAATGGGACGGATAACATGTGAGTAACTACTCAATGGGACGGATAACATGTGAGTAACTACTCAATGGGACAGATAACATGTGAGTAACTACTCAATGGGGCGGATAACATGTGAGTTATTACTCAATGGGACGGATAACATGTGCGTAACTACTCAACAGGATTTATAACATGTGCGTAATTACTCAATGGGACGGATAACATGTGAGTTATTACTCAATGGGATTGATTGCATGTGCGTAATTACTCAATCGGACGGATAAAATGTGAGTAATTACACAATTGGATTGATTGGGTGTGCGTAATTACTTAATGGGACGGATAACACGTGCGTAATTAATCAATAGGATTGATTACATGTGAGTAATTACTTAATATGATTGATAATATGTGAGTACTTTCTCAATGGGATTGATAACATGTACGTAATTACACAATGAAATTGTTAAAATGAGAGTAATTACTCAATGGGATTGATAATATGTGAGTAATTACTCAATATGATTGTGAACATGTGAGTAATTATTGTATGGGATTTATAACATGTGAGTAATTACTCAATGGGATTTATATCATGTGAGTAATTATTCTATGGAACAGGTAGCGGGTTCGTAATTATTCAATGGGATTGATAGCATGTGAGTAATTACTCCATGGGATTTATAACATTTGAGTTATTAATCAACAGGATTGCTAACATGTGAGTAGTTACTCAATAGGATTGATAACATGTGAGTAATTCCTCAATGGGATTGTTAACATGTGAGTTATAACTCAACGGGATTGATAACCTAAAAGTAATTACTCAACGGGATTGATAAGATGTAAGTAGTTACTCAATGGAATTGATAACATGTGAGTAATTATTCTATGTGATTGATAACATGTGAGTAATTACTCAACTGGATTGATTACATGTGAGTAATTATTCTATGGGATTGATAACATGTAAGTAGTTACTCAATGGGATTGATAACAGGTTCGTAATTATTCTATGGGATTGATAACATGTGAGTAATTACTCAATGGGGTTGATTACATGTGAGTAATTAATCAATAGGATTGTTAACATGTGAGTAATTACTCCGAGTATGGAACGTATAACATTTGAGTAATTACTCAATGGGATTGATAAGGGTTTAAATATTGAAATATATCAATCATTCATTCATTCATTCATTCACGTCCACAACAGGATAGTGTAAAGAGGAACTGGCGTTTATGAATTTCCAAGAAAAGTGTGAATGACAGCAAATGACTGAGAGGCGTATATAACGCTACCAATGTACCTCGTATTTGCCAAATGTGCAACAGCCACTTCACGTCCCAATGTATCTGTCATTATAAAACCCATGCACTGTGAAGATCTGCAACAAGTATTTCAATACATGAAGGAAACAATGAAGCCAGCTCGGATCCTGCAAACAATAGAGGTATCAACCTCACGTCCGTGCTGGGAAAACATGGTCGAAAAAATTCTATTAGAGAAAATTTGAGAGGAATATCAAATATATGGAGCCCGACTTCCCACATAGATTACAATTTGGCTTCAGGCGAGAACATGGTGCAAACATAGCTACCTATATACTCAAAGAAGTCATATCTTTCTACACGGAAATATCTTCCAATGTATACACCGTGGGATTTTTTATAACGAGAAAGCGATTGATGGCCTCTGGCACAACGGACTTCTCATTATGGAACTGTTCATCCTCGGTGTGCAAGGGAAAGCCTGGCATACCATGCGCCAGTCGGATCTACTGCATGTGTCAAATATGCTGGCGAGACAAGTCCCACGTTCCCAATCATCTGCGTGGGTGTTCCTTGTGTACATTAAGCCGCCTTGACAATTTAAAACTATGTGTTATGCTTGGACGTGATCCCTTCCCAGTAGTCCTGACCCTCACGGCCTCAAGTCGTGGCCTCTGTATGTCCTTATAGACGGTACAGCAATATGCTTGCTAATGGAGGCTGGCCTATAATGCAAGCAAAAGCTGTGTCCTAGTGGTTAAAGGTGGAAACAAAATCAGTCGGCCATGTACTTTGAGATCACGTAAAAAAAGTCAGAACACGTGATCTACTTTATGAAAAGTAACCAGTTTCCATCCAAGGATGTGTGGAATACACCCGGACAGACCTAGACAACAAACTACGACACTGCTCAGTGGCGCACGTGTCTGCAAGATCACCCTCAATTTAAACAGATGCAGAAAAATTCACAGTAAGCTTGTACCTCATAGACTGTGGAATATGTGTATTTTGTACAATATACCAACTAGACCTATGTATGCACTTGTGAAACTAGGAACACTATCAATATAACACCTGGACAGTGTTTAATGTGTGATGAGGAGTGCGATGACATAATAAAGCACCAACTGCTATGTTGTACAGCTTTAGCTGATGCAAGGAACACCCTCTATGAGCATCTATATGACACTTTAACCCTCGAACAATACCTGATGTATTGAGGACTGTGCAGATGACGAAGTAAAACGTAAGACTACCTGGTGATATATTGTAGAGGATATGAGCCTTGACAGCTGGGCTGATTGCATATCTTTTGTATCACGTGACATAAGCTCCTGGACCTTGCGATCAATGATCTGTCTGTAGACGGTATATCTCATACCAGGATCACGCCATGTGAATATGCAGCATTGTGAAACTATCCATTTCTCTGCACAATGCTCGCTGGCCTGTTTTGCCTTATATAGTTGTAAACCTCATCCCGTGTGTTTCAATATGATTTGTTAATTATGCATTGATCTTGTGTGGTTATTTACTGATTTCCTAATTCAGTCCCGTACGTACCGAAGTCTGGGTCAACAGCAGCGTTTAGGACTCAACACGTTACTTACACGTGTGTGTTACTTACACGTGTGTGTTACTTACATGTGTGTGTTACTTACACGTGTGTGTTACTTACATGTGTGTGTTACTTACATGTGTGTGTTACTTACATGTGTGTGTTACTTACATGTGTGTGTTACTTACATGTGTGTGTTACTTACATGTGTGTGTTACTTACACGTGTGTGTTACTTACACGTGTGTGTTACTTACATGTGTGTGTTACTTACACGTGTGTGTTACTTACACGTGTGTGTTACTTACATGTGTGTGTTACTTACATGTGTGTGTTACTTACATGTGTGTGTTACTTACATGTGTGTGTTACTTACATGTGTGTGTTACTTACATGTGTGTGTTACTTACATGTGTGTGTTACTTACATGTGTGTGTTACTTACACGTGTGTGTTACTTACACGTGTGTGTTACTTACATGTGTGTGTTACTTACACGTGTGTGTTACTTACATGTGTGTGTTACTTACACGTGTGTGTTACTTACATGTGTGTGTTACTTACATGTGTGTGTTACTTACATGTGTGTGTTACTTACACGTGTGTGTTACTTACACGTGTGTGTTACTTACATGTGTGTGTTACTTACACGTGTGTGTTACTTACACGTGTGTGTTACTTACATGTGTGTGTTACTTACATGTGTGTGTTACTTACACGTGTGTGTTACTTACATGTGTGTGTTACTTACATGTGTGTGTTACTTACATGTGTGTGTTACTTACACGTGTGTGTTACTTACATGTGTGTGTTACTTAAATGTGTGTGTTACTTACACGTGTGTGTTACTTACACGTGTGTGTTACTTACACGTGTGTGTTACATTTCCGTTGAGTCTAGATACGGTGACGGGTTGTTTGTTCTTTGTTTACTTTAGACCGCCTCCGTGGTCTACTGGTAGAGCGTCCGCCTGGAGAGGGTGAGGTCCAGGGTTCGATCCCCGGCCACGAAATACCCAAAGAAGTTAAAACGTGATACTTGTTGTTACCCTGCCTGGTGCTCGGCATTAAGGGGCTAAAACAAGGACTGGTCGGCTCGGAGTCAGTGTACTGTGTCTGAGTGGGGTATTCATGTTAAACTGTGGCATGGTGTCTCAGTGGGCTAAAACAAGGACTGGTCGGCTCGGAGTCAGTGTACTGTGTCTGAGTGGGGTATTCAAGTTGAACTGTGGCATAGTATCTCAGTGGGCTAAAACAAGGACTAGTCGGCTATGAGTCAGTATATTGTGTCTGAGTGGGGTATTCAAGTTAAACTGCGGCATGGCATCAGTCAGGACTAGCACAAGCAGTCACACACACACGCGCGTGCATGCACGTCGCTATATGCATGCAATAATCTTAGGCGCGACGTTAAACCCCATTTCACCTCTCCACCTTGTGTTCTTCAGCTGTAATTACTGATCCTTAATGTGAAGTCAAGGCGAGGTTGATCATTTGTAGGTAAAAGGTCCTGCTAATTCCATTAAACATTCGTAGAGGTGACCCACACCATATATAAAGGGACATTTATAAATTTCAGAACATTCTAATCTACACTGAAGTTTACTTAGAACATTGTGTATATACATGTGTGTCAAAATATGATTGTTAAGTAACCGTTATTGAATTGATCACAGTTATTAGGAGGCGCTATTATAACGAGCGAGCGAGTATGGTTTAACGCCGCTTTTAGCAATAATCCAGCAATATCACGGCGGGGGACACCAGAAATGGGCCTCACACATTGTACCTATGTCGGGAATCGAACCCGGGTCTTTGGCGTGACGACGCTATTATAAAGTGAGCCAAGTAGGTCTATTTATTCATAATGCTTAGAGGCCTCTGACCTTCGGTATATTCACTGCATCAGTGTTGACATTGACATGATATTTACATATATCAATATATACAGAGGAATTGCTTTGCATTTATCCTTAAAGAACAGTGCGAAGTTTCCTATGTTAACCCAACAGGACATCCATTGAGGGATGTAGATTTCCAAGTTGACATCAAAATGCGGCACTTATGAAGATTGGAATGGATATAGTGAATGAGTATGGTTTTATGCCGCTTTTATCAATATTCTAGCAATATCGCGGGGGGACACCAGGATTGGGCTTCACACATTGTATCCATGTGGTGCTAGAGTGGGGAATGTCGCTCGATTCTACAAAAGACTGTTCAATATCATTCCTCCTAGGTTAACCTGTAAGGTTTGTCTGTGGGCTTCACACACTGTACCCATGTGGGGAATTGAACACGGGTCGTCGGCGCGACGAGCGAACGCTTTGACCACAAGGCTACCCACTGCCCCGGAATGAATATAGACATCAGGTTTACCCCATAACCTCATGTAGAACAAGAGTCAAAGTAACTTTATAGATCGCGAGGAACTAGTTTACTGTAATTATGATACATCTATTCAACACACGTGTTAAAATATGGACCACTGAAATTTAAAGATATCAGCATAGAACTATGCGTGGCTCCTTGGTTGCGCCACTCCTCTCCTGTTCTGCTTTGAGTACACGGGTCGTCTAAGGCGCCGCAATTCGCTGTGCAGAGTTGCGTCCCTTGTCAGCACCATACCCGTGCTCGTGGGTTTCACTGAAGTGGTAAACGTCTGAGACCTGCATCACTCCGGTCTTTCCTCCAAAATTAAGCTGACGCCGTGATATAACTAGAATACTGTTAAAAGTGGCGTTAAACACAATTCACCCCCTGTTCTGCTGTAGGGCCAAACCCGAGATTCAGAAACATTGATGGTTATATCAGCTGAGGATGAGCCAAAACGCACCTGAAGGAATTCCACGCAATGGGTGTCATACCAATCACTGCTCTGCATCCATGTTCAGATGAAGAGGGGGATCCATGGCTCTGTTGCCACACGTCAAATGCTGCCAGAAAGGGTCATGATAGGATTGTCATTTGAACAGTTGATACTGATGTCGTTGTTATGCAGATTACATTGTAAGACAGAATAGATGTGTTTCACCTTTGGAACTGGCAAACGATTCCGATATTTGGCTGTTCGTGTTCTTGTTCAGACTGGCAAAATTGACCTTATATTTGTCACGAAACGGCTGCACTATAGCACTATAGCATCCAGTTTCTAATGGGAGTCTATGATATATTGAGGATAAGGATATGGATATGGATGAACAACTTCTTTATTACAATTGGCGTTGACTTTGTCCCACCAGATGCTGTGGCTTTGTCCACCAGATGCTGTGACTTTGTCCAACCAGATGCTGTGGTTTTTGTCCCACCAGATGCTGTGACTTTGTCCCACCAGATGATGTGACTTTGTCCCACCAGATGCTGTGGTTTTTGTCCCACAAGATGCTGTGACTTTGTCCCACAAGATGCTGTGACTTTGTCCCACCAGATGCTGTGGCTTTTGTCCCACCAGATGCTGTGGCTTTGTCCCACCAGATGCTGTGACTTTGTCCAACCAGATGTTGTGGCTTTTTCCCACCAGATGCTGTGGCTTTGTCCCACCAGATGCTGTGACTTTGTTCCACCAGATGCTGTGGCTTTTGTCCCACCAGATGCTGTGACTTGGTCCCACCAGATGCTGTGGCTTTTATCCCACCAGATGCTGTGACTTTGTCCAACCAGATGCTGTGGCTTTGTCCAACCAGATGCCGTGACTTTGTCCCACCAGATGCCGTGGCTTTGTCCCACCAGATGCCGTGGCTTTGTCCAACCAGATGATGTGGCTTTGTCCCACCAGATGCCGTGGCTTTGTCCCACCAGATGATGGGGCTTTGTCCCACCAAATGATGTGGCTTTGTCCAACCAGATGCTGTGACTTTGTCCCACCAGATGCTGTGGCTTTTGTCCCACCAGATGCTGTGACTTTGTCCCACCAGATGCTGTGACTTTGTCCAGCCAGATGCTGTGGCTTTTTCCCACCAGATGCTGTGGCTTTTGTCCCACCAGATGCTGTGACTTTGTCAAACCAGATGCTGTGGCTTTGTCCAACCAGATGCTGTGACTTTGTCCAACCAGATGCTGTGACTTTGTCCCACCAGATGCCGTGGCTTTTGTCCCACCAGATGCTGTGGCTTTGTCCAACCAGATGCTGGGGCTTTTGTCCCACCAGATGCTGTGGCTTTGTCCCACCAGATGCTGTCAGAGCCCTCGCCACCAACCTCCAAGACTTCAAAATCGTGCGTGATATGTATGCACATGTAACAGAAACCCATCTAATCGGATCCACTACATGAAATGTTGTACATTGTACGTGGTTTAGACACATCTGATCGGATCCGCTACATGACATGTTGTACATTCTACGTGGTTTGGACACATCTGATCGGATCCACTACATGACATGTTGTACATTCTACGTGGTTTGGACACATCTGATCGGATCCGCTACATGACATGTTGTACATTCTACGTGGTTTGGACACATCTGATCGGATCCACTACATGACATGTTGTACATTCTACGTGGTTTGGACACATCTGATCGGATCCACTACATGACATGTTGTACATTCTACGTGGTTTGGACACATCTGATCGGATCCGCTACATGAAATATTGTACAATCTACATGGTTTGGACACATCTGATCGGATCCACTACATGACATGTTGTACATTCTACGTGGTTTGGACACAACTGATCGGATCCACTACATGACAAGTTGTACAATCTACATGGTTTGGACACATCTGATCGGATCCGCTACATGACATGTTGTACATTCTACGTGGTTTGGACACATCTGATCGGATCCGCTACATGACATGTTGTACATTCTACGTGGTTTGGACACATCTGATCGGATCCGCTACATGACATGTTGTACATTCTACGTGGTTTGGACACATCTGATCGGATCCACTACATGACATGTTGTACATTCTACGTGGTTTGGACACATCTGATCGGATCCGCTACATGACATGTTGTACATTCTACGTGGTTTAGACACATCTGATCGGATCCACTACATGAAATGTTGTACATTCTACGTGGTTTGGACACATCTGATCGGATCCACTACATGACATGTTGTACATTCTACGTGGTTTGGACACATCTGATCGGATCCGCTACATGACATGTTGTACATTCTACGTGGTTTGGACACATCTGATCGGATCCACTACATGACATGTTGTACATTCTACGTGGTTTGGACACAACTGATCGGATCCGCTACATGACATGTTGTACATTCTACGTGGTTTGGACACATCTGATCGGATCCGCTACATGAAATGTTGTACATTCTACGTGGTTTGGACACAACTGATCGGATCCACTACATGACAAGTTGTACAATCTACATGGTTTGGACACATCTGATCGGATCCGCTACATGACATGTTGTACATTCTACGTGGTTTGGACACATCTGATCGGATCCACTACATGACATGTTGTACATTCTACGTGGTTTGGACACATCTGATCGGATCCACTACATGACATGTTGTACATTCTACGTGGTTTGGACACATCTGATCGGATCCACTACATGACATGTTGTACATTCTACGTGGTTTGGACACATCTGATCGGATCCGCTACATGAAATGTTGTACATTCTACGTGGTTTGGACACATCTGATAGGATCCACTGCATAAAGTGTTGTACATTCAACGTGGTTTGGACACAACAAATCTGAACTGCACTAGAGCGCATGAAAATAACATGAAATTGGGTTTAACGTTGCCTCCAAGATTATATAGCACGCGTGCGTGCGTACGTGCGTGCCTACTAGTAAAGGGTTTCGGGTTAGAATAGGTTTTCAGCAGCCCATGCTTGTCATAAGAGGCGACAAACAGGATCGGGTGGTCAGGCTCGCTGACTTGGTTGATGTATGTCATCGTATCCCAATTACGAAATCGATACGCATGATGTCAATCAGTGGAATGTCTGGTCCAGACTCGATTATTTACAGACCGCCGTCATATAGGTGGAATATTGTGCAGCGGTATACAAAAAGAAACAATATTGTACTAGTCCGGACTAATGCCGGTTTTAGAGTGCTAGGCCCCTGAGAAACCATGCCGCAGTTTAACATGAATACCCAACTCAGTATACTGACTCCGAGCCGACAAGTCCCTTAATGCCCCTTAATGCCGATCGCCAGACAGGGTAACAACAAGTACCATCAGTAGGGTTTTTAGTAAAGAGTTGGTTTATCGAGGACTTTGAAAAGGAGAAAAAGGATAATGAACAGGAAGGTGGTTAGAACTATGCCATAAACTTAATGCTAATTGTGCTTTGACACTATGGGTCAGTTATTAACCCCCAGAGAATACCACTAGAAATGTTGCTGCCATCGACTTTAATGACACATTACTAACTTAATTATTTAGCTACAATCATGTAATTCAACTAATGTGTGTGATGATTTCTTCTACGGGACTTTACAGTGGAAGCTCACCACATTAGTGAAAACAATGCAAGGTGCAAGAACAGATACAGTTGTAACAATGATACATCAGGTGTATCTGAACCGTTGCCAAACTCAGAGGAGTGTGTCAGCCGTGACGATCCGGGTAAGAATAGGTCTTCAGCAACCCATGCCGTAAGAGGCGACTAACGGGATCGGGTGGTCAGGCTCGCTGACTTGGTTGATGCATGTAATCGTATCCCATGCGCGTGTACGAAATCGATACGCATGATATCAATCACTGGATTGTATGGTCCAGATTCGATTTTTTACAGACCGCCGTCATAAAGCTGGAATATTGCTCAGTGCGGCGTTGAACAACAAACCAACAAAACAATTATGAGGGAGCATAATGCTAAGAAAGGAATGGCCTCTGGCAGTGACAATATGCCTGTCGGTGTGTTAAACATTGACAGGCGTGTCTATTTCCAGCAGTCTTTCCAACAGGTGCTTCTAGACAGGACCAATCCCCGTGACCCTATTGCATACCGAGGTATCACACTCTCTAACTCAACCTACAACTTACACTGGGGAATTGTGAATGACAGACTTACTGATCTCAGTTGTGATGTACAGAACGCCTTCAGAAGAGGAAGAGCTGTGGTTGAGCTAATCTCTAACATAATATCGATCACAGAAACCTGAAGAAAAGTCTAAAGAAGTCAATTTTCGGAGCGTGCATAGATTTTTAAAAAGCCTTTGACTGTATTGACAGGTCCATACTATGGGAGAAACTCGTGAATACTGGAATTGGGAAAACATTTTCTCGTCTCTCATGCTCATGATGCCCATCACTGAAATGTCTGGTCCAGACTCGATTATTTACAGACCAGCATTAGATCGCTGAGTGTGGCGTTAAACAACAAAGAAAACCAAACGTACATCATTTATATTTTGAGTTTTACAGTGATACACATGTATGTTACATTTTCGTTGCGTCCCCATGTTTGTATTTGATCTCCAATCACCTTTCCAATACGAATGTAGGGAACAGTCATTTTCTTAAATGTGTTTGGAAATCATGCATTACATAATTGGAAATGAATCATGACTTAGTTGTGTTTGTCCTGGGTAGATATGCAGTGATAATGGTGAAGGAGCAATGTAGCCATCCGTGACGGACGTTCACATTTTTTCAGCATCTCCGAGGAGACACCAATAAGGTGTGTTTCTTAACCGTACCTACACACTAAAGATCTTATTTTAAACTCCTACTGCCAAGCGACCAGTTATCGCCAAGGACCAATTATCGCCAACTCCCCGTTATAGCGCGCACGTGATCGCATATCATTTAACTTTTGCTCGTTTTCATAAGAAGAAAGAAATATTTATCCGAAAATGATGGAACAAAACGGATACGAGGAAATATTCAGAAAAAGCTAACATAATCGCCTTGCTCAAATACTTTAGAAAAGACGCGCGGTCGTTGTCACGTGACTTATTCACGCGAAAATATAGATCAAGTAATACCCATGATGCACTTTCAGTTCTGTTATTGCTTGCTATATGTCTGTCTATTCTTCCCCAAAATACAATTCTAAAACCTATTTCAGCTATATTTCCAAAACAACGAAAGCCTGTATATATCGCAAAATCCTTAGTACATAGTGTTAAGGGTAAGCGTGTGTATATCGAATTGGGGGGATATTGGTTTATGTCAGTTTGCAGACAACAAGTTGAAAATAGCATATCTTTTTCATTTTGATGAATAAAAACATTGAGTGCCATACCGCAGATACTAAAAAACTGTAAAGACGATGGCGATAACTGGTACAGTAAGTCGACGGGGAAGTTCTATTTCCACTGTTTTGATTCCCCGTGGTAGCGTTATAACAGAAATCAACTGAATCTTATTTCACGGACAGGAAGCGTTTTTGCTCTTAGTTTCACAAAAAATAAAAGTTATTGGAACAGTCAACTTTGTACACGGAATATGTCAGAAATAACATGAAGAAAATGGCGCTAACTGGTCGGTGACCTGTAAACTGTCACTGTCACTTGAACCAGAGACCATAAAATAGATAACCCTCTGCTTGAACCCACTAAATTATCACATAAAACTTATTTCACAGTAATTATGAGGCATGCAAATGTACGCGATTTGCAAACGTCCGACATGGTTCTTCCATGAAACCCAGGCCTTGTTTTGTGCCGTTTCTATTATGACTGTATGAAGCTAAAGTGTCAGGAATAGGATCATCACAACAGTCTCTGTTCAGCGACTGCAATCTCGTACTGGAAACTGGCCTCATCTCACCATTGCCTTTGTAATTGTATTGTAGTTATACACTCACGGTTGATGGTGGCTAAACGTTAAACAACTAAAAAATGTTTATTCGGTTGTGATGTATAGTCACACGCAAAAGAAACGCAAGTGGTTTTAAGCAAATAGGTAACAAACACGGAACCATAAATTGATACGAGTTTTAGCATGTAGTGAAGCCTGATGGTGAAATCAATATTTTTGGTTGCATTTTGGAAGCCCGGAGTAAAAACGCAACATAAAAAGCAAATCGCAAAAACGCACCATTTCAATGAATATGTGGGTATCATGTACACATTTCTCGCGAAATCGAAAATGCACGAACTGTAGTGGGTATAAAACTGTGGCCGATTCTTGGATCTACCACTCCTTGGTCAACAATGCCACGCCTAACTCAAATTCAGAGAAACTAGGCTATCGGACGTTTGGAAGCTGGAGAGTCTGTCCAAGATGTTGCCTGTCATTTCAACGTTAACATAACCACAATTTACCGTCTTCTGCATCGATATAATGCTACACAGACCACAGATGACCTTCCTCGGAGCGGTCGTCCTAGGGTCACCACACCTCGACAAGATCGGCAGATTACCCGTCAACACCGGCGACATCCGTTCCTAACTGCAAGTGAAAGTGCTTGACAGACCATAGGAACACATCATCGACACATTAGCCGGGACACTGTGATCCGACGTCTCCATTCCAACAACCTCAGATGTCGCCGACCAGCACGTCGTCCTGTTCTCCAACCACGGCATCGACAAGCACGACTGTAGTGGGCACAGGGTCATCGCAATTGTCGTCATCGTGAGTGGAGGCGTGTCATCTTCTCTGATGAAAGTCGCTTTTGTGTCTCCCATGCAGACGGAAGAGTCAGAATTTGTAGGCATCGAGGTGATCGTTTCGCTGACAGAAACGTTGTGGAAAGGGATCCATGGGGTGGACCTAGCGTCATGATATGGGCAGGGATTGGACTTAATGCGAGACTTGGACCCATGTGCTTTCTGAATGTTGGTCAAGGTCGGGGACACGGCGTCACTGCTCAGCAGTATATCGACCAAGTGATCAGAACCCCACGTTGTTCCATTTTTTGCATATCAACAACACATTTTCCGACAGGACAACGTTCGTCCCCATTTTGCCAGAGCTACCATGGCCTTTCTGCAACAACACAACATCCGTGTTCTACCCTGGCCAGCCCTCAGCCCTGATCTGAACCCCATCGAACACTTGTGGGATGAGGTTCAAAGGCGTCTGCACAATGTGTGCCCAGTCCCTACAACTGCCGATGAACTACGCACAGCTGCTCTGGATGTGTGCAGGGGGATCCCTAGGGCCTTCACAAATCGTCGGATCCACTCAATGTACAGGAAATGTGTGGCAGTGATCAATGCTAATGGTGGTCACACCAGGTATTGACTGACATTTTGGGTATTGACCCGAAACTGTGTAAAACCCTTAACATTTGAAAAAAACAATTATGTCATCTGCCTTTAAATCCATTAAACTGTCTTCAGTCAAATTTTTGTCAATCTTGCCCTATTAGTATTTCTTGTCTTTACTGTTGAAAATAAATAACATGTATACTGCATACTCGACTTCGGTTTCTTTTGCGTGTGAGTATATTTGATACGGGTATCATAGGCGATATTGCCCTCAAAGTGAGACAAAGCGTTACAAGCGAACATTTTAACCACTAGGCTACCCCACTGCCCCAAAAACATTCTGGAGAAGTTTACGAATGTCCTGACTTTATTAGAGTATGTGCACAAGACGTGAGAGGGAGGAGCAGTGCCACGTTGTCCGAGTACTCGTTCCGCTCACCAGGCCGGGTCAAGAACTGAAACATACGTTGTGTTTGTACATAATGTGTGTCAACAGGAGAAATGAGACCCGTGAAGATCCGGGGTAGAATAGGTCTTCAGCAACCCATGCTTGCCTTAAGAGGCGACTATGCTTGCCTTAAGAGGCGACTGTGCTTGTCGTTAGAGGCGACTAACGGGATGGGATGGTCAGGCTTGCTGACTTGGTTGATGCATGTTATCGTATCCCAATTGCGTGGATCGATGCTCATGATGTCAATCAATGGATTGTCTGGTCCAGACTGGATTATTTACAGACCGCCGTCATATAGCTGGAATATTGCTGAGTGCGGCGTTAAACAACAAACAAACAAACATAATGTGCTAATTGGAGAAATACACAAATATTTTAGTAGAAATGTTATTAAAAAGGTGATGCTTTTTTCCTGGCCATTATCATTACCTGCCAGATGAACGATAAATATCTTTTTCAATACGCCTGCTTTACAGCATAACACTTTTTCTGACTGACCTGGACCTTCCTGAATTCTGACCCTGGAGGTGAAGGGTCATCTGGAGTGTAAAGGTCACTGAGTCGGAGCCATATGACATCCGGCTCAAGGTCAATGAGATGCTGAAAGCATGTTAAGCTTGCCTGAAATAGAAGCATTGATTTCTCATTGATATGTAATGGTTATGCAAACATACAAGGATATTGATATATCAAGGTTATCTTTTTCCAAATCTGATCAAGAGAAAAGTTCAGAGTAAAAATATCTTCAGTCAATTTAGTCATATATCGTTAGCATGATCAACTTGTTAGCACGATCGACTTCTTAGCATGATCAACTTGTTAATATGATGAAAATTGAGTGATTTTTTTCTGTTTTGGACACAGTTTGGCCGATAACTCGACTTAAACCATTTTGCTACTTGTTTATTTGTTCTATGTGAGGTTGCCTAAGTGTGCACACTGATTTTGTTTATAAAATGTGCATTGCAGTATGCAGACTGACTTGTTTAGAGCCATTTATTTGATTTACTTAATTTTGTCATACAAAAAATAAACATGTCTTCCACCAAAATGAAACACCAGAACCATAATTTTCTAATGCATAAATGACATCTTGTGAAGAAAAGTGTGGTTGTGCTTTGTTCTACTACATAAACCTCTTTTTAAGGGTTGGCAGCTGATCTATTTACATTCTGGGGATAGGGGAGAGAGGGGCCAGAGATAAAGTGTCTCTGAAAATTCTTGAAAAAGATAATAATGTTTCAGACTGCAAGAGCAGTTGCCTGCAACAAAATATTACATAGCTGCAAGGCGTTTTTCTTAAAAAGAGAATCCTCAGTGTTTAAAAAGAATAAATGTGTGGTTTTGTAGCTGACAAAATATCTAACCAGGATACAAAATCCCAGGTCCCCCAACCCCAGGATATCAATGGTCGGTCACTACCAAACTCACCTGAGGATCTAACCAACTCACCTGGGGATCTTACCAACTCACCTAGGGATCTTACCAACACATCTGGGGATCTAACCAACTCACCTGAGGATCTAACCAACTCACCTTGGGATCTAACCAACTCACCTAGGATCTAACCAACTGACCCGAGGATCTAACCAACTCACCTGGGGATCTTACCAACTCACCTAGGGATCTAACCAACTCATCTGAGGATCTAACCAACTCACCTAAGGATCTAACCAAATCACCTAAGGATCTAACCAACTCACCTGGGGATCTAACCAACTCATCTGAGGATGTTACCAACTCACCTAAGGATCTAACCAACTCACCTGAGGATCTAACCAACTCACCTCGGGATCTAACCAACTCACCTAGGATCTAACCAACTGACCTGGGGATCTAACCAACTCACCTGGAGATCTAACCAACTCACCTGGGGATCTTACCAACTCACCTAGGGATCTAACCAACTCACCTAGGGATCTAACCAACTCACCTGGGGATATGACCAACTCACCTAGGGATCTTACCAACACATCTGGGGATCTAACCAACTCACCTAGGGATCTAACCAACTCACCTGAGGATGTAACCAACTCACCCAAGGATCTAACCAACTCACCTGGGGATCTAACCAACACACCAGGGGATCTTACCAACTCACCTAGGGATCTAACCAACTCACCTAGGGATCTAACCAACTCACCTAGGGATCTAACCAACTCACCTGGGGATGTAACCAACTCACCTAGGGATCTAACCAACTCACCTAGGGATCTAACCAACTCACCTAGGGATCTAACCAACTCACCTGGGGATGTAACCAACTCACCTAGGGATGTAACCAACTCACCTAGGGATCTAACCAACTCACCTAGGGATCTAACCAAATCACCTGGGGATGTAACCAACTCACCTAGGGATGTAACCAACTCACCTAGGGATCTAACCAACTCACCTGGGGATGTAACCAACTCACCTAGGGATCTAACCAACTCACCTGGGGATGTAACCAACTCACCTTGGGATCTTACCAACTCACCTAGGGATCTAACCAACTCACCTAGGGATCTAACCAACTCACCTTGGGATCTTACCAACTCACCTAGGGATCTAACCAACTCACCTGGGGATCTAACCAACTCACCTCGGGATCTTACCAACTCACCTAGGGATCTTACCAACACATCTGGGGATCTAACCAACTCACCTGAGGATCTAACCAACTCACCTTGGGATCTAACCAACTCACCTATGATCTAACCAACTGACCCGAGGATCTAACCAACTCACCTGGGGATCTTACCAACTCACCTAGGGATCTAACCAACTCATCTGAGGATCTAACCAACTCACCTAAGGATCTAACCAAATCCCCTAAGGATCTAACCAACTCACCTGGGGATCTAACCAACTCATCTGAGGATGTAACCAACTCACCTAAGGATCTAACCAACTCACCTGAGGATCTAACCAACTCACCTTGGGATCTAACCAACTCACCTAGGATCTAACCAACTGACCTGGGGATCTAACCAACTCACCTGGGGATCTAATCAACTCACCTGGGGATCTAACCAACTCACCTGGGGATCTTACCAACTCACCTAGGGATCTAACCAACTCACCTAGGGATCTAACCAACTCACCTGGGGATATGACCAACTCACCTAGGGATCTTACCAACACATCTGGGGATCTAACCAACTCACCTAGGGATCTAACCAACTCACCTGAGGATCTAACCAACTCACCCGAGGATCTAACCAACACACCTGGGGATCTAACCAACACACCAGGGGATCTTACCAACTCACCTAGGGATCTAACCAACTCACCTAGGGATCTAACCAACTCACCTAGGGATCTAACCAACTCACCTGGGGATGTAACCAACTCACCTAGGGATCTTACCAAATCACCTGGGGATGTAACCAACTCACCTAGGGATCTTACCAAATCACCTAGGGATCTTACCAACTCACCTAGGGATCTAACCAACTCACCTAGGGATCTAACCAACTCACCTTGGGATCTTACCAACTCACCTAGGGATCTAACCAACTCACCTCGGGATCTAATAAACTCACCTAGGGATCTTACCAACTCACCTGGGGATCTTACCAACATACCTGGGGATCTAACCAACTCACCTAGGGATCTTACCAACTCACCTAGGGATCTAAACAACTCACCTAGGGATCTAACCAACTCACCTGGGGATCTAACCAACTCACCTAGGGATCTAAACAACTCACCTAGGGATTTAACCAACTCACCTGGGGATCTAACCAACTCACCTGGGGATCTAATAAACTCACCTAGGGATCTTACCAACTCACCTAGGGATCTAAACAACTCACCTAGGGATCTAACCAACTCACCTAGGGATCTAACCAACTCACCTGCTGGAGAGGTTTGGGCTGTTGTGCACTTAGATAAGGGAGACAACCCTGCACAACCAGATCGAGACCACGGGCTTCCACCTGCAAACAAGTCATCAAAGTCATATATCACACACTGTTAAACCATATATCACATACTGTTATACCATTAATCACACACTGTTAAACTACATATCACACACTGTTAAACCATATATCACACATTGTTAAACCATATATCACACACTGTTAAACCATATACCACACACTGTTAAACCATATACCACACACTGTTAAACCATATATCACACACTGTTTAACCATATATCACACACTGTTAAACCATATATCACACACTGTTATACCATAAATCACACACTGTTATACTACATATCACACACTGTTAACCATATATCACACACTGTTAAACTACATATCACACACTGTTAACCCATATATCACACACTGTTAAACCATATATCACACACTGTTAAACCCAATATCACCCACCTAATTAACCACATGTCATGCAACCATACACCAGACATTATAAAACGATATATCACAGCCATATATCACACAAATATACCATATATATCAAACAATATTAAACAATGTATCATAAACAAATAAACAAAATATCACATATGAATAAACCATTTATCACACACTATTCTACTATATCACACACTATTCGAGCATATATCACACACCTTAACCATACACCAAACACCACTAAACCATACTATGCACAATATGAAGCTATGTAGCGTACTCAATTAAAACACACATGACACTATCAGACCATGATGGCTCCAGACTGGATCACCTCCCTCCTGACAGATGGGTCCAGACTGGATCGCCTACCTCCTGACAGATGGTTCCAGACTGGATGACCTACCTCCTGACAGATGGGTCCAGACTGGATCACCTCCCTCCTGACAGATGGGTTAAGGCTGGACCACCTACCTCCTGACATGGTTCCAGACTGGATCACCTACCTCCTGACAGATGGCTCCAGACTGGATCACCTCCCTCCTGACAGATGGGTCCAGACTGGATCACCTCCCTCCTGACAGATGGGTTCAGGCTGGACCACCTCCCTCCTGACAGATGGGTTCAGGCTGGACCACCTCCCTCCTGACAGATGGGTCTAGACTGGATTACCTACCTCCTGACAGATGGGTTCAGGCTGGACCACCTACCTCCTGACAGATGGGTCCAGAATGGATTACCTACCTCCTGACAGATGGGTCCAGACTGGATCACCTACCTCCTGACAGATGGGTTCAGGCTGGATGACCTCCCTCCTGACAGATGGGTCCAGACTGGATTACCTACCTCCTGACAGATGGGTCCAGACTGGATTACCTACCTCCTGACAGATGGGTCCAGACTGGATCACCTACCTCCTGACAGGTGGTTCCAGACTGGATCACCTCCCTCCTGACAGATGGGTTCAGGCTGGACCACCTACCTCCTGACAGATGGGTCCAGACTGGATAACCTCCCTCCTGACAGATGGTTCCAGACTGGATCACCTACCTCCTGACAGAGGGCTCCAGACTGGATCACCTACCTCCTGACAGATGGGTCTAGACTGGATCACCTACCTCCTGGCAGATGGGTCTAGACTGGATCACCTACCTCCTGACAGATGGGTCTAGACTGGATTACCTACCTCCTGACAGATGGGTTCAGGCTGGACCACCTACCTCCTGGCAGATGGGTCCAGACTGGATTACCTCCCTCCTGACAGATGGGTCCAGACTGAAAGACCTCCCTCCTGACAGATGGGTCCAGACTGGACCACCTACCTCCTGGCAGATCGGTCCAGACTGGATCACCTACCTCCTGGCAGATGGGTCCAGACTGGATCACCTGCCTCTTGACAGATGGGTCCAGACTGGATCACCTCCCTCCTGACAGATGGTTCCAGACTGGATCACCTACCTCCTGGCAGATGGGTCCAGACTGGATCACCTACCTCCTGACAGATGGGTCCAGATTGGACCACCTACCTCCTGACAGATGGGTCCCGACTGGATCACCTACCTCCTGACAGATGGGTCCAGACTGGATCACCTACCTCCTGACTGATGGGTCCAGACTGGATCACCTACCCACTGAGAGATGGGTTCAGGCTGGATCACCTACCTCGTGACAGATGGGTTCAGGCTGGACCACCTACCTCGTGACAGATGGGTCCGAGGTGTGTGAGGCAGGAGAGCTGCAGCTTGTAACACAAGGTGTACTGGTACGCCTGGGCGGAACTGCAACTACACAACAACCTGATTGTCAACTGTGGAACCAGCATGTATCGAATGATTGTAACTGTGCTACATTGTTTCTGTTGAGATTGAATTGTGTTAGGGCAGTGATCAGTCAGCAGGAAGTTACTATACTTAGATGCTTGTATGGTGTGTAAAACTTCTGGTCCGGTATACCTCGGATGGTGACAGTATGTTATAGAAACATGTGGAATGTTCTTGTGCCGCTAAACTGGTGAGGGCACTGTGTTGAAATTTCCAGTAACTTGTTAGGTTGTATATAAGGAGACAAGAGCGTGTTTATGCATCTCACACATTTGATCACATCAGAACCAGCTTTCATGTGAAGCTCACTCATCTTCCCTGATTCTCTGCCTAGCCCATCTCGGAAGTTTTGACCACTGACGCCTCTAGGTGAAGATACATCATTATCACTTACTTTTGCTATGACCACTGTATTCTACTGCCCACTGACGCCTCTAGGTGAAGATACATCATTATCACTTACTTACTTTTGCTATGACCACTGTATTCTACTGCCCACTGACGCCTCTAGGTGAAGATACATCATTATCACTTACTTTTGCTATGACCACTGTATTCTACTGCCCACTGACGCCTCTAGGTGAAGATACATCATTATCACTTACTTTTGCTATGACCACTGTACTCTACTGCCCACTGACGCCTCTAGTTGAAGATACATCATTATCACTTACTTTTGCTATGACCACTGTATTCTACTGACCACTGACGCCTCTAGGTGAAGATACATCATTATCACTTACTTTTGCTATCACCACTGTACTCTACTGCCCACTGACGCCTCTAGGTGAAGATACATCATTATCACTTACTTTTGCTATCACCACTGTATTCTACTGACCACTGACGCCTCTAGGTGAAGATACATCATTATCACTTACTTTTGCTATCACCACTGTATTCTACTGCCCACTGACGCCTCTAGGTGAAGATACATCATTATCACTTACTTTTGCTATGACCACTGTACTCTACTGCCCACTGACGCCTCTAGGTGAAGATACATCATTATCACTTACTTTTGCTATCACCCCTGTATTCTACTGCCCACTGATGCCTCTAGGTGAAGATACATCATTATCACTTACTTTTGCTATGACCACTGTATTCTACTGCCCACTGACGCCTCTAGGTGAAGATACATCATTATCACTTACTTTTGCTATGACCCCTGTATTCTACTGCCCACTGACGCCTCTAGGTGAAGATACATCATTATCACTTACTTTTGCTATGACCACTGTATTCTACTGCCCACTGACGCCTCTAGGTGAAGATACATCATTATCACTTACTTTTGCTATGACCACTGTATTCTACTGCCCACTGACGCCTCTAGGTGAAGATACATCATTATCACTTACTTTTGCTATGACCACTGTATTCTACTGCCCACTGACGCCTCTAGGTGAAGATACATCATTATCACTTACTTTTGCTATGACCACTGTATTCTACTGACCACTGACGCCTCTAGGTGAAGATACATCATTATCACTTACTTTTGCTATGACCACTGTATTCTACTGCCCACTGACGCCTCTAGGTGAAGATACATCATTATCACTTACTTTTGCTATGACCACTGTATTCTACTGCCCACTGACGCCTCTAGGTGAAGATACATCATTATCACTTACTTTTGCTATGACCACTGTATTCTACTGCCCACTGACGCCTCTAGGTGAAGATACATCATTATCACTTACTTTTGCTATCACCACTGTATTCTACTGACCACTGACGCCTCTAGGTGAAGATACATCATTATCACTTACTTTTGCTATGACCACTGTATTCTACTGCCCACTGACGCCTCTAGGTGAAGATACATCATTATCACTTACTTTTGCTATGACCCCTGTATTCTACTGCCCACTGACGCCTCTAGGTGAAGATACATCATTATCACTTACTTTTGCTATGACCACTGTATTCTACTGCCCACTGACGCCTCTAGGTGAAGATACATCATTATCACTTACTTTTGCTATGACCACTGTATTCTACTGCCCACTGACGCCTCTAGGTGAAGATACATCATTATCACTTACTTTTGCTATGACCCCTGTACTCTACTGCCCACTGACGCCTCTAGGTGAAGATACATCATTATCACTTACTTTTGCTATGACCACTGTATTCTACTGCCCACTGACGCCTCTAGGTGAAGATACATCATTATCACTTACTTTTGCTATGACCACTGTATTCTACTGCCCACTGACGCCTCTAGGTGAAGATACATCATTATCACTTACTTTTGCTATCACCACTGTACTCTACTGACCACTGACGCCTCTAGGTGAAGATACATCATTATCACTTACTGTTGCTATCACCACTGTATTCTACTGCCCACTGACGCCTCTAGGTGAAGATACATCATTATCACTTACTTTTGCTATCACCACTGTATTCTACTGCCCACTGACGCCTCTAGGTGAAGATACATCATTATCACTTACTTTTGCTATGACCACTGTATTCTACTGACCACTGATGCCTCTAGGTGAAGATACATCATTATCACTTACTTTTGCTATCACCACTGTATTCCACTGACGCCTCTAGGTGAAGATACATCATCATCACTTACTTTTGCTATGACCACTGTACTCTACTGACCACTGACGCCTCTAGGTGAAGATACATCATTATCACTTACTTTTGCTATCACCACTGTATTCCACTGCCCACTGACGCCTCTAGGTGAAGATACATCATCATCACTTACTTTTGCTATGACCACTGTACTCTACTGACCACTGACGCCTCTAGGTGAAGATACATCATTATCACTTACTTTTGCTATGACCACTGTATTCTACTGCCCACTGACGCCTCTAGGTGAAGATACATCATCATCACTTACTTTTGCTATGACCCCTGTATTCTACTGCCCACTGACGCCTCTAGGTGAAGATACATCATCATCACTTACGTTTGCTATGACCACTGTATTCTACTGCCCACTGACGCCTCTAGGTGAAGATACATCATTATCACTTACTTTTGCTATGACCACTGTATTCTACTGCCCACTGACGCCTCTAGGTGAAGATACATCATTATCACTTACTTTTGCTATGACCACTGTACTCTACTGCCCACTGACGCCTCTAGGTGAAGATACATCATTATCACTTACTTTTGCTATGACCACTGTATTCTACTGCCCACTGACGCCTCTAGGTGAAGATACATCATCATCACTTACTTTTGCTATGACCACTGTATTCTACTGCCCACTGACGCCTCTAGGTGAAGATACATCATTATCACTTACTTTTGCTATGACCACTGTACTCTACTGCCCACTGACGCCTCTAGGTGAAGATACATCATCATCACTTACTTTTGCTATCACCACTGTACTCTACTGCCCACTGACGCCTCTAGGTGAAGATACATCATTATCACTTACTTTTGCTATGACCACTGTATTCTACTGCCCACTGACGCCTCTAGGTGAAGATACATCATTATCACTTACTTTTGCTATGACCACTGTATTCTACTGCCCACTGACGCCTCTAGGTGAAGATACATCATTATCACTTACTTTTGCTATCACCACTGTATTCTACTGCCCACTGACGCCTCTAGGTGAAGATACATCATTATCACTTACTTTTGCTATGACCACTGTACTCTACTGCCCACTGACGCCTCTAGGTGAAGATACATCATTATCACTTACTTTTGCTATCACCACTGTATTCTACTGCCCACTGACGCCTCTAGGTGAAGATACATCATTATCACTTACTTTTGCTATCACCACTGTACTCTACTGCCCACTGACGCCTCTAGGTGAAGATACATCATTATCACTTACTTTTGCTATGACCACTGTATTCTACTGCCCACTGACGCCTCTAGGTGAAGATACATCATTATCACTTACTTTTGCTATCACCACTGTACCCCACTGCCCACTGACGCCTCTAGGTGAAGATACATCATTATCACTTACTTTTGCTATGACCACTGTACTCTACTGCCCACTGACGCCTCTAGGTGAAGATACATCATTATCACTTACTTTTGCTATGACCACTGTATTCTACTGACCACTGACGCCTCTAGGTGAAGATACATCATCATCACTTACTTTTGCTATCACCACTGTACTCTACTGCCCACTGACGCCTCTAGGTGAAGATACATCATCATCACTTACTTTTGCTATCACCACTGTATTCTACTGCCCACTGACGCCTCTAGGTGAAGATACATCATTATCACTTACTTTTGCTATCACCACTGTATTCTACTGCCCACTGACGCCTCTAGGTGAAGATACATCATTATCACTTACTTTTGCTATCACCACTGTATTCTACTGCCCACTGACGCCTCTAGGTGAAGATACATCATTATCACTTACTTTTGCTATGACCACTGTATTCTACTGCCCACTGACGCCTCTAGGTGAAGATACATCATTATCACTTACTTTTGCTATGACCACTGTATTCTACTGCCCACTGACGCCTCTAGGTGAAGATACATCATTATCACTTACTTTTGCTATGACCACTGTATTCTACTGACCACTGACGCCTCTAGGTGAAGATACATCATTATCACTTACTTTTGCTATGACCACTGTACTCTACTGCCCACTGACGCCTCTAGGTGAAGATACATCATTATCACTTACTGTTGCTATGACCACTGTATTCTACTGCCCACTGACGCCTCTAGGTGAAGATACATCATTATCACTTACTTTTGCTATGACCACTGTATTCTACTGCCCACTGACGCCTCTAGGTGAAGATACATCATTATCACTTACTTTTGCTATCACCACTGTATTCTACTGACCACTGACGCCTCTAGGTGAAGATACATCATTATCACTTACTTTTGCTATGACCACTGTATTCTACTGACCACTGACGCCTCTAGGTGAAGATACATCATTATCACTTACTTTTGCTATGACCACTGTACTCTACTGCCCACTGACGCCTCTAGGTGAAGATACATCATTATCACTTACTGTTGCTATCACCACTGTATTCTACTGCCCACTGACGCCTCTAGGTGAAGATACATCATTATCACTTACTTTTGCTATCACCACTGTATTCTACTGCCCACTGACGCCTCTAGGTGAAGATACATCATTATCACTTACTTTTGCTATGACCACTGTATTCTACTGCCCACTGACGCCTCTAGGTGAAGATACATCATTATCACTTACTTTTGCTATGACCACTGTATTCTACTGCCCACTGACGCCTCTAGGTGAAGATACATCATTATCACTTACTTTTGCTATCACCACTGTATTCTACTGACCACTGACGCCTCTAGGTGAAGATACATCATTATCACTTACTTTTGCTATCACCACTGTACTCTACTGCCCACTGACGCCTCTAGGTGAAGATACATCATTATCACTTACTTTTGCTATCACCACTGTATTCTACTGCCCACTGACGCCTCTAGGTGAAGATACATCATTATCACTTACTTTTGCTATGACCACTGTATTCTACTGCCCACTGACGCCTCTAGGTGAAGATACATCATTATCACTTACTGTTGCTATCACCACTGTACTCTACTGCCCACTGACGCCTCTAGGTGAAGATACATCATTATCACTTACTGTTGCTATGACCACTGTATTCTACTGCCCACTGACGCCTCTAGGTGAAGATACATCATTATCACTTACTTTTGGTATGACCACTGTATTCTACTGCCCACTGACGCCTCTAGGTGAAGATACATCATTATCACTTACTTTTGCTATCACCACTGTATTCCACTGACGCCTCTAGGTGAAGATACATCATCATCACTTACTTTTGCTATGACCACTGTACTCTACTGACCACTGACGCCTCTAGGTGAAGATACATCATTATCACTTACTTTTGCTATCACCACTGTATTCCACTGCCCACTGACGCCTCTAGGTGAAGATACATCATCATCACTTACTTTTGCTATGACCACTGTACTCTACTGACCACTGACGCCTCTAGGTGAAGATACATCATTATCACTTACTTTTGCTATGACCACTGTATTCTACTGCCCACTGACGCCTCTAGGTGAAGATACATCATCATCACTTACTTTTGCTATGACCCCTGTATTCTACTGCCCACTGACGCCTCTAGGTGAAGATACATCATCATCACTTACTTTTGCTATGACCACTGTATTCTACTGCCCACTGACGCCTCTAGGTGAAGATACATCATTATCACTTACTTTTGCTATGACCACTGTATTCTACTGCCCACTGACGCCTCTAGGTGAAGATACATCATTATCACTTACTTTTGCTATGACCACTGTACTCTACTGCCCACTGACGCCTCTAGGTGAAGATACATCATTATCACTTACTTTTGCTATGACCACTGTATTCTACTGCCCACTGACGCCTCTAGGTGAAGATACATCATCATCACTTACTTTTGCTATGACCACTGTATTCTACTGCCCACTGACGCCTCTAGGTGAAGATACATCATTATCACTTACTTTTGCTATGACCACTGTACTCTACTGCCCACTGACGCCTCTAGGTGAAGATACATCATTATCACTTACTTTTGCTATGACCACTGTATTCTACTGCCCACTGACGCCTCTAGGTGAAGATACATCATTATCACTTACTTTTGCTATGACCACTGTACTCTACTGCCCACTGACGCCTCTAGGTGAAGATACATCATTATCACTTACTTTTGCTATGACCACTGTATTCTACTGCCCACTGACGCCTCTAGGTGAAGATACATCATTATCACTTACTTTTGCTATCACCACTGTACCCCACTGCCCACTGACGCCTCTAGGTGAAGATACATCATTATCACTTACTTTTGCTATGACCACTGTACTCTACTGCCCACTGACGCCTCTAGGTGAAGATACATCATTATCACTTACTTTTGCTATGACCACTGTATTCTACTGCCCACTGACGCCTCTAGGTGAAGATACATCATTATCACTTACTTTTGCTATGACCACTGTATTCTACTGCCCACTGACGCCTCTAGGTGAAGATACATCATTATCACTTACTTTTGCTATGACCACTGTATTCTACTGACCACTGACGCCTCTAGGTGAAGATACATCATTATCACTTACTTTTGCTATGACCACTGTACTCTACTGCCCACTGACGCCTCTAGGTGAAGATACATCATTATCACTTACTTTTGCTATGACCACTGTATTCTACTGACCACTGACGCCTCTAGGTGAAGATACATCATTATCACTTACTTTTGCTATGACCACTGTATTCTACTGCCCACTGACGCCTCTAGGTGAAGATACATCATTATCACTTACTTTTGCTATCACCACTGTATTCTACTGACCACTGACGCCTCTAGGTGAAGATACATCATTATCACTTACTTTTGCTATGACCACTGTATTCTACTGCCCACTGACGCCTCTAGGTGAAGATACATCATTATCACTTACTTTTGCTATGACCACTGTATTCTACTGCCCACTGACGCCTCTAGGTGAAGATACATCATTATCACTTACTTTTGCTATGACCACTGTATTCTACTGCCCACTGACGCCTCTAGGTGAAGATACATCATTATCACTTACTTTTGCTATGACCACTGTATTCTACTGCCCACTGACGCCTCTAGGTGAAGATACATCATTATCACTTACTTTTGCTATGACCACTGTATTCTACTGACCACTGACGCCTCTAGGTGAAGATACATCATTATCACTTACTTTTGCTATGACCACTGTATTCTACTGCCCACTGACGCCTCTAGGTGAAGATACATCATTATCACTTACTTTTGCTATGACCACTGTATTCTACTGCCCACTGACGCCTCTAGGTGAAGATACATCATTATCACTTACTTTTGCTATGACCACTGTATTCTACTGCCCACTGACGCCTCTAGGTGAAGATACATCATTATCACTTACTTTTGCTATCACCACTGTATTCTACTGACCACTGACGCCTCTAGGTGAAGATACATCATTATCACTTACTTTTGCTATGACCACTGTATTCTACTGCCCACTGACGCCTCTAGGTGAAGATACATCATTATCACTTACTTTTGCTATGACCCCTGTATTCTACTGCCCACTGACGCCTCTAGGTGAAGATACATCATTATCACTTACTTTTGCTATGACCACTGTATTCTACTGCCCACTGACGCCTCTAGGTGAAGATACATCATTATCACTTACTTTTGCTATGACCACTGTATTCTACTGCCCACTGACGCCTCTAGGTGAAGATACATCATTATCACTTACTTTTGCTATGACCCCTGTACTCTACTGCCCACTGACGCCTCTAGGTGAAGATACATCATTATCACTTACTTTTGCTATGACCACTGTATTCTACTGCCCACTGACGCCTCTAGGTGAAGATACATCATTATCACTTACTTTTGCTATGACCACTGTATTCTACTGCCCACTGACGCCTCTAGGTGAAGATACATCATTATCACTTACTTTTGCTATCACCACTGTACTCTACTGACCACTGACGCCTCTAGGTGAAGATACATCATTATCACTTACTGTTGCTATCACCACTGTATTCTACTGCCCACTGACGCCTCTAGGTGAAGATACATCATTATCACTTACTTTTGCTATCACCACTGTATTCTACTGCCCACTGACGCCTCTAGGTGAAGATACATCATTATCACTTACTTTTGCTATGACCACTGTATTCTACTGACCACTGATGCCTCTAGGTGAAGATACATCATTATCACTTACTTTTGCTATCACCACTGTATTCCACTGACGCCTCTAGGTGAAGATACATCATCATCACTTACTTTTGCTATGACCACTGTACTCTACTGACCACTGACGCCTCTAGGTGAAGATACATCATTATCACTTACTTTTGCTATCACCACTGTATTCCACTGCCCACTGACGCCTCTAGGTGAAGATACATCATCATCACTTACTTTTGCTATGACCACTGTACTCTACTGACCACTGACGCCTCTAGGTGAAGATACATCATTATCACTTACTTTTGCTATGACCACTGTATTCTACTGCCCACTGACGCCTCTAGGTGAAGATACATCATCATCACTTACTTTTGCTATGACCCCTGTATTCTACTGCCCACTGACGCCTCTAGGTGAAGATACATCATCATCACTTACGTTTGCTATGACCACTGTATTCTACTGCCCACTGACGCCTCTAGGTGAAGATACATCATTATCACTTACTTTTGCTATGACCACTGTATTCTACTGCCCACTGACGCCTCTAGGTGAAGATACATCATTATCACTTACTTTTGCTATGACCACTGTACTCTACTGCCCACTGACGCCTCTAGGTGAAGATACATCATTATCACTTACTTTTGCTATGACCACTGTATTCTACTGCCCACTGACGCCTCTAGGTGAAGATACATCATCATCACTTACTTTTGCTATGACCACTGTATTCTACTGCCCACTGACGCCTCTAGGTGAAGATACATCATTATCACTTACTTTTGCTATGACCACTGTACTCTACTGCCCACTGACGCCTCTAGGTGAAGATACATCATCATCACTTACTTTTGCTATGACCACTGTACTCTACTGCCCACTGACGCCTCTAGGTGAAGATACATCATTATCACTTACTTTTGCTATGACCACTGTATTCTACTGCCCACTGACGCCTCTAGGTGAAGATACATCATTATCACTTACTTTTGCTATGACCACTGTATTCTACTGCCCACTGACGCCTCTAGGTGAAGATACATCATTATCACTTACTTTTGCTATCACCACTGTATTCTACTGCCCACTGACGCCTCTAGGTGAAGATACATCATTATCACTTACTTTTGCTATGACCACTGTACTCTACTGCCCACTGACGCCTCTAGGTGAAGATACATCATTATCACTTACTTTTGCTATCACCACTGTATTCTACTGCCCACTGACGCCTCTAGGTGAAGATACATCATTATCACTTACTTTTGCTATCACCACTGTACTCTACTGCCCACTGACGCCTCTAGGTGAAGATACATCATTATCACTTACTTTTGCTATGACCACTGTATTCTACTGCCCACTGACGCCTCTAGGTGAAGATACATCATTATCACTTACTTTTGCTATCACCACTGTACCCCACTGCCCACTGACGCCTCTAGGTGAAGATACATCATTATCACTTACTTTTGCTATGACCACTGTACTCTACTGCCCACTGACGCCTCTAGGTGAAGATACATCATTATCACTTACTTTTGCTATGACCACTGTATTCTACTGACCACTGACGCCTCTAGGTGAAGATACATCATCATCACTTACTTTTGCTATCACCACTGTACTCTACTGCCCACTGACGCCTCTAGGTGAAGATACATCATCATCACTTACTTTTGCTATCACCACTGTATTCTACTGCCCACTGACGCCTCTAGGTGAAGATACATCATTATCACTTACTTTTGCTATCACCACTGTATTCTACTGCCCACTGACGCCTCTAGGTGAAGATACATCATTATCACTTACTTTTGCTATCACCACTGTATTCTACTGCCCACTGACGCCTCTAGGTGAAGATACATCATTATCACTTACTTTTGCTATGACCACTGTATTCTACTGCCCACTGACGCCTCTAGGTGAAGATACATCATTATCACTTACTTTTGCTATGACCACTGTATTCTACTGCCCACTGACGCCTCTAGGTGAAGATACATCATTATCACTTACTTTTGCTATGACCACTGTATTCTACTGACCACTGACGCCTCTAGGTGAAGATACATCATTATCACTTACTTTTGCTATGACCACTGTACTCTACTGCCCACTGACGCCTCTAGGTGAAGATACATCATTATCACTTACTGTTGCTATGACCACTGTATTCTACTGCCCACTGACGCCTCTAGGTGAAGATACATCATTATCACTTACTTTTGCTATGACCACTGTATTCTACTGCCCACTGACGCCTCTAGGTGAAGATACATCATTATCACTTACTTTTGCTATCACCACTGTATTCTACTGACCACTGACGCCTCTAGGTGAAGATACATCATTATCACTTACTTTTGCTATGACCACTGTATTCTACTGACCACTGACGCCTCTAGGTGAAGATACATCATTATCACTTACTTTTGCTATGACCACTGTACTCTACTGCCCACTGACGCCTCTAGGTGAAGATACATCATTATCACTTACTGTTGCTATCACCACTGTATTCTACTGCCCACTGACGCCTCTAGGTGAAGATACATCATTATCACTTACTTTTGCTATCACCACTGTATTCTACTGCCCACTGACGCCTCTAGGTGAAGATACATCATTATCACTTACTTTTGCTATGACCACTGTATTCTACTGCCCACTGACGCCTCTAGGTGAAGATACATCATTATCACTTACTTTTGCTATGACCACTGTATTCTACTGCCCACTGACGCCTCTAGGTGAAGATACATCATTATCACTTACTTTTGCTATCACCACTGTATTCTACTGACCACTGACGCCTCTAGGTGAAGATACATCATTATCACTTACTTTTGCTATCACCACTGTACTCTACTGCCCACTGACGCCTCTAGGTGAAGATACATCATTATCACTTACTTTTGCTATCACCACTGTATTCTACTGCCCACTGACGCCTCTAGGTGAAGATACATCATTATCACTTACTTTTGCTATGACCACTGTATTCTACTGCCCACTGACGCCTCTAGGTGAAGATACATCATTATCACTTACTGTTGCTATCACCACTGTACTCTACTGCCCACTGACGCCTCTAGGTGAAGATACATCATTATCACTTACTGTTGCTATGACCACTGTATTCTACTGCCCACTGACGCCTCTAGGTGAAGATACATCATTATCACTTACTTTTGGTATGACCACTGTATTCTACTGCCCACTGACGCCTCTAGGTGAAGATACATCATTATCACTTACTTTTGCTATCACCACTGTATTCCACTGACGCCTCTAGGTGAAGATACATCATCATCACTTACTTTTGCTATGACCACTGTACTCTACTGACCACTGACGCCTCTAGGTGAAGATACATCATTATCACTTACTTTTGCTATCACCACTGTATTCCACTGCCCACTGACGCCTCTAGGTGAAGATACATCATCATCACTTACTTTTGCTATGACCACTGTACTCTACTGACCACTGACGCCTCTAGGTGAAGATACATCATTATCACTTACTTTTGCTATGACCACTGTATTCTACTGCCCACTGACGCCTCTAGGTGAAGATACATCATCATCACTTACTTTTGCTATGACCCCTGTATTCTACTGCCCACTGACGCCTCTAGGTGAAGATACATCATCATCACTTACTTTTGCTATGACCACTGTATTCTACTGCCCACTGACGCCTCTAGGTGAAGATACATCATTATCACTTACTTTTGCTATGACCACTGTATTCTACTGCCCACTGACGCCTCTAGGTGAAGATACATCATTATCACTTACTTTTGCTATGACCACTGTACTCTACTGCCCACTGACGCCTCTAGGTGAAGATACATCATTATCACTTACTTTTGCTATGACCACTGTATTCTACTGCCCACTGACGCCTCTAGGTGAAGATACATCATCATCACTTACTTTTGCTATGACCACTGTATTCTACTGCCCACTGACGCCTCTAGGTGAAGATACATCATTATCACTTACTTTTGCTATGACCACTGTACTCTACTGCCCACTGACGCCTCTAGGTGAAGATACATCATTATCACTTACTTTTGCTATGACCACTGTATTCTACTGCCCACTGACGCCTCTAGGTGAAGATACATCATTATCACTTACTTTTGCTATGACCACTGTACTCTACTGCCCACTGACGCCTCTAGGTGAAGATACATCATTATCACTTACTTTTGCTATGACCACTGTATTCTACTGCCCACTGACGCCTCTAGGTGAAGATACATCATTATCACTTACTTTTGCTATCACCACTGTACCCCACTGCCCACTGACGCCTCTAGGTGAAGATACATCATTATCACTTACTTTTGCTATGACCACTGTACTCTACTGCCCACTGACGCCTCTAGGTGAAGATACATCATTATCACTTACTTTTGCTATGACCACTGTATTCTACTGCCCACTGACGCCTCTAGGTGAAGATACATCATTATCACTTACTTTTGCTATGACCACTGTATTCTACTGCCCACTGACGCCTCTAGGTGAAGATACATCATTATCACTTACTTTTGCTATGACCACTGTATTCTACTGACCACTGACGCCTCTAGGTGAAGATACATCATTATCACTTACTTTTGCTATGACCACTGTACTCTACTGCCCACTGACGCCTCTAGGTGAAGATACATCATTATCACTTACTTTTGCTATGACCACTGTATTCTACTGACCACTGACGCCTCTAGGTGAAGATACATCATTATCACTTACTTTTGCTATGACCACTGTATTCTACTGCCCACTGACGCCTCTAGGTGAAGATACATCATTATCACTTACTTTTGCTATCACCACTGTATTCTACTGACCACTGACGCCTCTAGGTGAAGATACATCATTATCACTTACTTTTGCTATGACCACTGTATTCTACTGCCCACTGACGCCTCTAGGTGAAGATACATCATTATCACTTACTTTTGCTATGACCACTGTACTCTACTGCCCAATTGACGCCTCTAGGTGAAGATACATCATTATCACTTACTGTTGCTATCACCACTGTATTCTACTGCCCACTGACGCCTCTAGGTGAAGATACATCATTATCACTTACTTTTGCTATCACCACTGTATTCTACTGCCCACTGACGCCTCTAGGTGAAGATACATCATTATCACTTACTTTTGCTATGACCACTGTATTCTACTGACCACTGACGCCTCTAGGTGAAGATACATCATTATCACTTACTTTTGCTATGACCACTGTATTCTACTGCCCACTGACGCCTCTAGGTGAAGATACATCATTATCACTTACTTTTGCTATGACCACTGTATTCTACTGACCACTGACGCCTCTAGGTGAAGATACATCATTATCACTTACTTTTGCTATGACCACTGTATTCTACTGACCACTGACGCCTCTAGGTGAAGATACATCATTATCACTTACTTTTGCTATCACCACTGTATTCTACTGCCCACTGACGCCTCTAGGTGAAGATACATCATTATCACTTACTTTTGCTATGACCACTGTATTCTACTGCCCACTGACGCCTCTAGGTGAAGATACATCATTATCACTTACTGTTGCTATCACCACTGTACTCTACTGCCCACTGACGCCTCTAGGTGAAGATACATCATTATCACTTACTGTTGCTATGACCACTGTACTCTACTGATCACTGCCATCCTGTACAACTGTTGGTGTTCGGGGACAATGGACATTATTACATCAGTATGTGTGTGACGTGGAAGGTAGAAACCAGTGTGTGGACTTCACGAGTGGAAGAGTTTTGTTAAATAAATAGGATTCACAACTGTTTGCATCATTTCATTGTCAACACTTTGTAATTTCTGGTAGTATAGAAAACCATGTGGAGAAACAAACAGCCTTAACAATATGTTAACAGAGGTATTTGCATGAAATCAACAATATGTTAACAGAGGTATTTGGATGACATAAACAATATGTTAACAGAGGTATTTGCATGACATCAACAATATGTTAACAGAGGTATTTGCATGAAATCAACAATATGTTAACAGAGTTATTTGCATGACATCAACAATATGTTAACAGAGGTATTTGCATGACATCAACAATATGTTAACAGAGGTATTTGGATGACATAAACAATATGTTAACAGAGGTATTTGCATGAAATCAACAATATGTTAACAGAGGTATTTGCATGACATCAACAATATGTTAACAGAGGTATTTGCAGGACATCAACAATATGTTAACAGAGGTACTTGCATGACATCAACAATATGTTAACAGAGGTATTTGCATGACATCAACAATGTTAACAGAGGTATTTGCAGGACATCAACAATGGTTTGGGGCGTTTGAAATCATTAGTGTTAGCTTCTGATGGATTCTGTTCAGCACTTGAAGCACCTACATAAAGGAACACACATACACCATACAGGGTCATGGCAATATCAGGTGTTGTAGGTGCTGCTGACACCCACAAGAATGTGGACCTAACTCGGCAGCACTCTCTATTGCCCAAGGATCATAGACAGATCTACTACTCTAGACAATGGAACATATACACACATCAACTGCCCCCGACAATGGAGAATAGGGCTGCAATGATAGAGGGAGGTCACAATACGATACGTATCTTGATATTCTGGGCATGATACGATACGTATCTTGATACGCAATGATAAAAAAAAACATAACAGTACTCCAGTACTCCATCATTTATTAAGTTTCAAGACTTCAAGCATGTCAGGGGCACGGGTGGCCCAGTCGTCTAGGGCCCCCGCGATTCGCTGTGCAGAGTTGCGTCCCTTGGGCACACCAGAAACCTATGATTGTGGGTTCGAATCCCGGTTCGCTCCGATTATGTTTCTAGGTTTGTCGGCACCATACCCGTGCTCGTGGGTTTCACCAAAGTGGTAAACGTCTGAGACCTGCATCACTTCAGGCTTACCTCACACATTAAGCTGACACACAGTGAGATGACTGGAATATTGTTAAAAGCGGTGTTAAACCCAACTCAACTCAACTCAAGTATGTTATGATTGGACCTTTCAGGATTTTGGAACAGTCAAAATGATTTTATAAAAACAAGTCTACTGAAGTTGTTGAGCTTCAAAGTGGAACATTCTGTAACTTTCCTTCAAAACAAGTTCAAACACAAGAAAATATCAATGTACTTCAGTGTATGAATAATTCAACCTTAGGTTCTTTTTCAGAAAAAAAAAAATGTCAACATTTTGGGACAGTAATGCCCTCTACGTCAGTACATGCCCTGCCTACCTAACACGATCTACGATGTACGTTACAGAGTTTGAAAAAAAGATTAGAATAGTAGTTGTTTATGATTCAGTGTGTAAAAAGATATTTATCGAGTGTTATGTGCTTTAAAAAAACACATCATATCCCTTCAGCAGATTCTGGAGAACAAACAGGTATAACAAACTTGGTCAATAAAAATATGAAATAACAAAACATCACCAGACACAATGATTTACCATTAACATTGTATTTCCTGCTATCGTATGCATTAATTTATATGTAGAGAATAAGATTACTAAGCCCTAAATAGCTATCAGCTGTACTCACGTTTTCTCCCAATCTGTGTGATTCAGTTAAAAAGTACCCAATGATACAATTTCTAAGAATTTGGATGCAATGGTCAAAGAAATTGTACCTGAAATAATTGTTTTATCAGGTATAACACATTCCAATATGGTGTTACTTTAGTTGCAGATTTTACTATGTATATATTTAAAATTATAAGAACCACAAGCGTAGCATTTTTGTACTGGTGATTGCTATTGCAGGATATTTTTACATATGGAACAATTTGACCAGTCACCGTAGGGACTTCCCAGGCTACATGTATTTCGATTGCGAAAACATTATGTTGACACATATTAGCCAAATTGCCACAAATATGACTTTAAACAAGTCAAAGTATTGTATTTATAATATATGTATCCATTCTTTAGCAACTAAAGTTCGTTTCAAGGCATCAATGGCGGTAATCTAACCTGGTTGCTGTAAACAGAGACCATATAATAGAGACCATAATGTTGTATGGTCTCTGCTGTAAATAACTTCACACACGATTTCATCTAAATTAATGAAAACAATATTAAATGAAATTTTGAATAAAATAAATAAAATATATAACAAACACAAGTCCAGATACACAATGAATATGTTTTAATTACCAGATAGTATAATAATGGTATTGAATGGCGTACTTCTGTTGGGATTTGTTGACTGGTATTTCTGGTGTTACATGCTCGCGGTGATCAGCTGATAATGTTTTTTGAGACGGGGAAAAACATCGTGTCAGTGTCGTGTTTTACAATCTGAGCTTATTAAAAATGTAAGTAAGTTTTGGGAGCCATGCGTTACTGCGCGCTATAACCAAGTTAGCAGTTTATTGAAGGGTGCAAAAGCTAGGGAACACAGTACTTGAGATTTGCATTCCTCATTGTGGCGCATCGATAAAAAGGGCCATGTGTATCGTGTATGGTATCGTGGGTCAAGTATCACCATGCATCAAAATATCAGTGTATTGTTTCACTCTTAATGGAGAATATACACACATCTACTGCTCTAGACAATGGAGAATATACACACATCTACTGCTCTTGACAATGGAGAATACACACACATCTACTGCTCTAGACAATGGAGAATATACACACATCTACTGCTCTTGACAATGGAGAATACACACACATCTACTGCTCTAGACAATGGACAAGAGACACATCTACAGCTCCTGACAATGGACAATAGACACATCTAAAGCTCTAGACGATGGACAATAGACACATCTACTGATCAAGACGATGGACAATAGACACATCTAAAGCTCTAGACGATGGACAATAGACACATCTACTGATCAAGACGATGGACAATAGATATATCTACAGCTCCAGACAATGGACAATAGACACATCTACAGCTCCAGACAATGACAATAGACACATCTACTGCTCTAGACAATGACAATAGATACATTTACAGCTCTAGACAATGACAATATACACATCTACTGCTCCAGACAATGACAATAGACACATCTACTGCTCTAGACAATGACAATAGACACATCTACAGCTCTAAACAATGACAATAGACACATCTACAGCTCTAAACAATGACAATAGACACATCTACTGCTCTAGACAATGACAATAGACACATCTACTGCTCTAGACAATGACAATAGACACATCTACAGCTCTAATCAATGACAATAGACACATCTACTGCTCTAGACAATGACAATTATACACATCTACAGCTCTAAACAATGACAATAGATACATTTACAGCTCTAGACAATGACAATATACACATCTACTGCTCCAGACAATGACAATAGACACATCTACTGCTCTAGACAATGACAATAGACACATCTACAGCTCTAAACAATGACAATAGACACATCTACAGCTCTAAACAATGACAATAGACACATCTACTGCTCTAGACAATGACAATAGACACATCTACTGCTCTAGACAATGACAATAGACACATCTACATCTCTAATCAATGACAATAGACACATCTACAGCTCTAAACAATGACAATAGATACATTTACAGCTCTAGACAATGACAATAGACACATCTACTGCTCTAGACAATGACAATAGACACATCTACTGCTCTAGACAATGACAATAGACACATCTACTGCTCCAGACAATGACAATAGATACATTTACAGCTCTAGACAATGACCATAGACACATCTACTGCTCCAGACAATGACAATAGATACATTTACAGCTCTAGACAATGACCATAGACACATCTACTGCTCTAGACAATGACAATAGATACATTTAAAGCTCTAGACAATGACAATAGACACATCTACTGTCTAGACAATGACCATAGACACATCTACTGCTCTAGACAATGGACAACAGGCACATTTACAGCTCTAGACAATGACCATAGACACATCTACAGCTCTAGACAATGGACAACTGGCACATTTACAGCTCTAGACAATGACCATAGACACATCTACTGCTCTAGACAATGGACAACAGGCACATTTACAGCTCTAGACAATGACCATAGACACATCTACAGCTCTAGACAATGACAATAGACACATCTACTGCTCCAGACAATGACAATAGATACATTTACAGCTCTAGACAATGACCATAGACACATCTACTGCTCTAGACAATGACAATATACACATCTACTGCTCTAGACAATGACCATAGACACATCTACTGCTCTAGACAATGACAATAGACACATCTACAGCTCTAAACAATGACAATAGACACATCTACAGCTGTAAACAATGACAATAGACACATCTACAGCTCTAAACAATGACAATAGACACATCTACAGCTCTAGACAATGACAATAGACACATCTACTGCTCTAGACAATGACAATAGACAGATCTACAGCTCTAATCAATGACAATAGACACATCTACTGCTCTAGACAATGACAATATACACATCTACAGCTCTAAACAATGACAATAGATCCATTTACAGCTCTAGACAATGACAATAGACACATCTACTGCTCTAGACAATGACAATAGACACATCTACAATTGTCATTGTCTAGAGCAGTAGATGTGTCTATTGTCATTGATTAGAGCTGTAGATGTGTCTATTGTCATTGTCTAGAGCAGTAGATGTGTCTATGGTCATTGTCTAGAGCTGTAAATGTATCTATTGTCATTGTCTGGAGCAATAGATGTGTCTATTGTCATTGTCTAGAGCAGTAGATGTGTCTATTGTCATTGTCTAGAGCTGTAAATCTACATCTACAGCTCCAGGTGAAGCGACTATGACATGCTGCATCCTCCCATCACAGTCTCCCGTGGAACGTATTATCAATATACCAGTCTGTCATTGGCCATTATTATTGACTGATTTATCTTTTGGAAGTGAGGCAGAGTCTAAATACATTAAAAACTTGATGATTTAAAGCGTCGGGCTCAGGTGGCAGCCCTGATAAACATGTTAAACACAATTAGTCCGAGAGACACTAATGTCCTCATTTCTACAAAATGGGAGAAATGTTTTCATAATAAATTAAATGATATTAACAACTGATGAGGTTATTGAGAGAAAGGAACTTCACATGAGTCGTTTATGTCCAGCTTTGACAGCAGCTAATTTGAGTGCTTAAATCATTTGTGACTATTTGGGTATTGTCTATATCATTTATCACATAATGGATAGTGTTTTTGATCTGATAAACCAATCCGCCAAACTTGGTATCACAATCGATAAATATGCAAATGCGGTAAGCCAGCAGGATGCAATGCATTCTTCCTCAATCAATTATTGACTAACGTTCCCAATAATGCTTTGTGAGGTGTTTCCGTTGACACAAATAGCTGCAAGTGATTTGCTGCAATATGATAATGATATAATGGTTATGATTTTCCCTTAACTCATACAGAAAACTACATTTATAATGAACATGCTTATTGCAAACTGACAAATACAACATACTGTTATTTTCATCCTTGTCATCTGTTGTATATAGAGAATCTCACCCGAGTCTCTTTTGATATCAAATATACTCTACAAAAAAGGAAACTTGACACTGACTTTCAAAATGTAATATAATGCGATTATTTCAAAATAGGACACAGAAACAATAATTGAAACACTGTTTGAAGATCAATGTACACAATGTTCAAAACATTAATCGTGTCACCTAGACAGACACACGTACACGATACAGTTAATGTCACAGGGGTACAGAAAATGTCAGTGTCGGTTGTGCCCACCACGTGCATCAATCACCGCTTGACACCGACGACCCATAGATGCAATCAAGTTGTCAATAACACGCTGTTGGATGTGCTGCCATTCATGCTGAAGTGCATCAAGAAGCGCCGGGAGTGTTTGGGGCGGTGGATTCCTTCTGCGAACGTGTCGATCCAACTCGTCCCACAGATGCTCAATCGGGGACAAATCTGGTGACCGGGCTGGCCAAGGTAATGTCTGGATGTTGTTGTGCTGTATGAAGTCCTGACAAACACGTGCAATATGCGGTCAAGCGTTGTCCTGCTGGAACTGTCCGCCATGAACGTTGACGTGAGGAAGAACGTAAGGCTGTAGGATCAAGTCTCTGTAACGCAAACCTGTCAATGCACCTGCCACATGCACGAGAGGCGTCCTACCCCCGTGATGAATTCCGGCCCATACCATGACACTCCCACCGCCAAATGGGACAACCTGCTGCACACAGTTGGGGGCGTAACGTTCACCCCGACGTCTGTAGACACATGCGCGCCCATCAGCACGTGTGAGTAGGAAACAGGACTCGTCAGTAAACAGTACATTTCTCCACCTTGCACGTGCCCATCTAACCCTCTTGGCACCAAAGCAGACGGTCCGCCAGATGACGTGGGGTCAATACATGACGTCGAACAGGTCTTCGTGCAAAAAGTCCAGCCTCCCTCAGTCTGTTGCGTACCGTTTGATCTGATATTCTGCATACCCCAGGGATCTGTGTGGTTGTAGATGTGGCTGTGGTAGTGCGGTCTCGGAGGTGTTGCAGCCGGATGTATCGATCTTGTGCTTGGGTTGTCACCCTCGGTCTTCCTGACCTTGGTCTGTCGTCAACTCTGTTGGTGTTGTTGTATCGGGTCCACAGTGTGGGGATTGTCTGTCTGGATATGCCAAAGTGCCTGGCCACTTCTTGCTGAGTTGCTCCAGCTTGTAATCTCCCAATGGCGTTGTTCCGTTGAGCTGCATTCAGTCTTGGCATTCTGTCACCGCCTCTACTGCAGTTATAAGGACTGTATGAACAGCCGTTGATGTGGATTTTTAAACCCATTCAGCAGGGGGGCCTGCATGCCTAAATGCAGGATCCTGTGCTGCACGTTTTTTACAGACGGTTGCGTTTGGATGAAGCTGTAAAATTGATCCCCAAACGCTACATTTATGTGCTTTGCATGTGTTTTCGCGAATTATAGACACATCATCTTTCTGTTTGACTTATTTGGTTCTCATTTAATGTAATTATTTTAGATATTTGGCAAAAAGTGTTTTTACATCTATGTCAAGTTTCTTTTTTTGAAGCGCCAGTAAGGTTTGACGGACACTCTTAGGCCACTGACGATTGGGACACAAGATGGAGAGGCTTTTCGGTTGCGAGAGGTTTTATTTCCGAACACCACGAGGCGAGTACAAAATAATGAGAGAGAGAAGAGCGAAGACAAGGGAGGTAACTCGGGAGTCTTCCGTACCACTAATAACCAGCCAACACTATTGGCGTAACTTCTTCTTTCCTTCTCCAGAAGGCCAGTAACAGAAACTGAGTAAAGAATTGGGCTTTCTGCCTGGGAATTAAGATGGACATAATGGTGGTACCATACACTAACCGCCGTGTGAACTAAATGTAACACAAACATTGCCTATAATGTACGAGAAAACGTAACATTATGGGAATAGTGACAAACAAAATGTATGAAGCATAGGATAGACCGTCATAGGGTAGACTGCCCTCAAGTCTATGGGATTATTCTGCCCAACACACTGTGTGAGTCCACAATGACTCGCGTGAGAATAAACTCACAGATTGTCCATATCAGTCAAGGACGTAGTCACGTAAACGGCTCGGTAGATGACGTGAGCGTGTAGGGTACCTCTGCGTCTGTAACTGACTAGTCACGGGTTCAGAGGTGTAGACGTGGCCGGGAATATCGCTGACTGTATCTTCTTGGTTTGTTTGGATAGTAGGGGAACTGCAGGCTGGTGCAGGCATCTCATGAGTCTGATACTCAGGTATAGGGTCATTCTCTGGAGGACTAGAAAGGATTAGAGGAATATGAGGGGGGTCTGGTGGTTGATGGCAACTTGCCATTGACTTGTCTCCTTCAGTGTCGTCATCCTCATTGGCCCCTGCATGAGTGCGTACTGACGTCAGCGGCATGAAATTAGGTACTGTGAAGCGCTCAGACTGTTTCACTCTGTATGAAGCACTCCTCAACTGATTCCCGGCAAACTTTTGAATGTTGCACCAAGAACCATCTGAGTGGACCACAAGGTAGCGGTCTCTAGCTCGAGTCTTGTTACGGTCTGTGTGAAGATAAACCAGGTCACCAACCTGTACCTGGGCACTAGAGGGTAGAACTCCCTTCGGGGCTTTTGACTTCTGGCTGTGGCGGTGATTACTGGAACGCTGGGAATGTTGGTCAGTTATCAACTGCCTGTCGCTGATAGGTAACTGACTGTTAGTGAATTGATCCCGTTGTGTCCACATTTCTCTGGCCGATAGGCCCCTTCCCTGTATACGAACGTTCAACCGGGCTAGGGTCACACAAAGCGTCAGAACTGTCACAGAGCCACCCAAAGGATCTTGGCGAAGAAGTTCTTCTTCTAGCTCTTGGACGGCTCTTTCGGCAACAGGGTTTTTATTGACATTCTTCACTCTCCCTATCTCAAGATTTATTCTGTGCTTGTGAAGGAGCTTATCATTGATGATAGAGGCAAATCCGGTGGCAGGGTCTGTTCTGATCACAGCTACTGGACCGTCTAATGGTCTGAGTTCAAAGCAAAGGCGGATGAGAGCATCGCGTAGTGTATCTCCCCTCTCATTTTCGATGAGACATGCGCTGGTGTACAAGGTTACTGTTTCTCGCAAGACAAGAATGAGTTGTCGTGACCGCTTCAAGACATCTGCAGCAAACGACGTACCTATTGATTCTGGGGGGTCAGAGGTTGACTGTTCTATGATGGTATGGGTCATCTTCTGTAATGATGAGCATTGATGGCAACTCTTCGTTGTTTGATCTATAGCTCTATCCATGTCGAGAGCATAGAAGAAACGGTGCACTACCTGTTTAAGTTGGTGGGAGGAGGGATGGTCTAACTGGATATGTATGGATGTGAGTAAACCATCTAGGACTTTGCGGGGTACTGCTATGAGTTCACGAGTTGGGGCTAGAGGTTCAACTCTTGGCACAACCAACAATCCATCCTTAGCTATGGTGACTGAATGGAGATACCTCTTGACATCCTTGATGTTGGTGAGCTTCTTAGATGGCCTGGTACCCTGAAGCAGGTGAGCATGGGTCCTTCTCATATCTTGACAGTCAGATTGTATGTCGTGCCACGCAGCTCTGCTGGTGAAGGGTAACTTAGCATCTCCGGCGATGATTTCTTGAACTGACATTGTACGGACAACCGAGTCTTCAGTTTTCCGGATAAAGGAGCAAATTTGACAAGTTGGCTCAGTACAATCAGGGGCGTTCCGACTTGAGAAGTCTGAGGGTACATTTGCTGATCCAGCCAGGTGACGAATAGTAGCCTGATATCGACTGACTGTGGAAAGGAAAGTTGATACGTGTGGGCTCGCTGAGAATTCACCCCTGCACAATTTCTCAAATGCCTGAACACAAGGCTTGCTGTCAGTAAGAATGCATGTGTTGTGGTGAGATTGGATGATGAAGGGGCTGAAGTGTTTCGTGGCCGCAGCAACAGAAAGCGCTTCGATTTCACAGGGAAGCCATGAAACCTGGCGTCCACGAAGTTTGGCACTAAAGAAACCTGCAAGAAGTTGCCTACTGTCGCGTGTGACGTAAAGTGTTGCTCCGACACCACGAGACTTGACAGCACCATCGGTCACGATCCATAACTGATCCTCCGGACGTGGAAGCACAATAGTACGGTTGGAACTCAATGCAGCCTGGGCCTTAGCAAAGGCTGTTGACAAGTCGTCTGACCATATGATTTTGTCTTTGCTTTGTGAACCTGCTAAGGCTTCATCCAACGGTGAAAGGAGGGTGGCACATCCATGGATGACACATGACATGGATGGCTAGTACTTTATAAGCTCCAATGAACGAACGAAGTCCCTGTGTTGTCTCTGGAGGAGCGCATGCCGAGAGGGTCGGTATTCGGTGGGGGCTAGCGTGAATGGTGCCTCGGTTCCATATCCAACCCAGAATCATGACCGTAGACGGACAGATAACAGTCTTAGCGGCTGACAGATGGAGACCATTCCGGTGTAGGGCCTGTAAGACACGCTTCCATGTATGCAAGAGCTCTTCATGGGTATCCCCACCACAGTACAAGTCATCAGCAAGTTTAGCAACTACTCCCTCTTCAAGTAATTCTCCTAGCACTCGGCACATGAGCTCTTCAAGAGCAGTTTCTGACTCCGGCATGCCCATGGCTGACCTGGCATAGACTCTCACTCCTCCGAAGGGGGTCGCTACACCACAGTACTTCATAGACTCACGTGAGAGTGGAATCTGGTAAAAGGCATTTGTGAGGTCTGTGCTAATGATGTGTCTCCATTGGGCTATTTGGCGTAACGTTGAGTCAACATCAGGCATCAGGGATGGTTGTGGCTTACTGTAACGTCCAACGTCTGCAAAGGCAGTGACCAACCGGAAGCCTCCGCTAGACTTCTTGACTAGGAAGGATGGGTTTAAGTACTCTACGCAGATATTGGCATCCTCAGGTCTGACGAAGACACCCAAGTCTTCGAGTTCGTTGAACTTTGTCTGTAGTTCTAAAAGTCTGTCCCTGGAATATTGGGGAACACGTCCTTTGCGCTGCGGCGGTAGTACAGGTCCCATGTTCACAACAGCTTGGAATGGACCGGACTTCTCGTTATAACCCTGGAACCGGGGGTCAAAAACAGTGTCATACTCTTCAAGAAGCGACTTGAAACTGGCCACTACCAATGGGGGAATAGTAGAATCAGGATCTAACTTGACATGGCTAGAGTAGTTTGCGCCCTGGTGATGAACAGTTGAGGTTTTAAGACACGAAGTTGGAGGGTCATGGGCTGTCGCATTGTTGTCCGGTAGGATAGCAACTGGTCTGACTTGACAAAAGTGTTCATGTCGTCTCACGGTCTGTGGACTATCAGTCAAATTTGGGATGCGGATCCTGCCTGAGACACCTGTTAAGAGGCTAGGTGGAGGCCACATGTAGTCGTCTTTTGTAGTCACTTGTCTAGAGTCGATACGTGGCTCAACTGCCACGGTTCCATCTTGAGAGTACATGTCGTCGGGAAGGCTTACCTCCAGATATTCACCAGGCCATACTGTAGCAACATGGGGAGCTCGTATAAGGCTTGCACGCCGCACAGTGTGACGAGTGGTCGGTTCGTCGGTAGAGCCATAAGTATATGTAGCATTGTCACCGACGTGCACTTGTCGTTTAGCTGGTCGAGTGTACACATCATTGCACTCAAGGAAGGGGGTTCCTGCAATGACATCGACATCGAGGTCCTTAACCACCAAGCTTTCGAACAAAAACTGTTTGTCAACGCGCGCAAATGTCATGCAGGTCTCTCCAACGACTTCTAGGGGTGAGGATCCATCTGCTTGATGGGCTGACTGTGATGACTTGGTAATCTTAGCCTCTAGACGTATTGCGGCTGACAGGCGAATCATGTTGCCGGTTGCTCCAGAGTCGAGTGTGAGGCGGACACCATGATGATGGTGGAAAACATCAATATATGGAGATTGGCGGACCTGGATCCTAAGTGCTGAGAGGTTAGACTTAGATAATGTTGGGGGCTCGATGGTGAAAACATCCTCTGTCTCCTCATTGTCATTGTCGTTTATGTCCAAAATGTGCGATATCTGTCGAGCCTTCGTCATGTATTTCCTCTCCCGTTCTGGTAGGTGTGGGCACACACTGAGGAAGTGGCGTATGTCTATACGACCAGCTTGACTGCACAGAGGGCACATCTTGTTTGGGCGTTGGGGGGAGGTCTTTGGAGGTCTGTTGGTAAATGGAGATCTTCGGTTGCCATCTGAGAACGCTGCAGCCCTCATAATCTTCACGTCATCCCCTGTACGTATTTCATCTAGGAGAGATGAAAGTGTCTGCGAGACTTCCGGTTTGATGGAAGCTAAGGTCCATGAGCGTAGTTCGGTTCCATATCTTTGCTTGACCAGTCTTGGCAATTCAGGGTGAATCAATCGTAGCCATGTGAGTATAACAAAGTTCTCTAAAGTGGGAGAAAGTTCCTTGTCCTCGTTGATTATCACTCCATGGTGCGTAATAGCACCCTCCCGACGCAAGAGATTGTCCTCAATAAAGGCCATGAGGCGCTGATATAAATCTTCTGGGCGTTCCTCAGGGTCAAGCTTCATGTCAGAAAAGTCTATGAAGTGAGCTCCGGTAGACTGAAATCCATAATGGAGTCTGATAACTTGCCAGATCTGACCAATGGATGTAGAATTCTTCACCATAGTGTTCCTTGAGATAACGGGGCAATAATTGGCTACTTGTCCAAGCATAAGTTCCAGGGCACTGACCTTTTGTAGAGCTGTTCGTCGCAACGCGACGGGAACCTCCTCATTATCATCCGTAAATCCACGCAAGGGAGCATGGGCGGTTTTCTTGAGCCATGTAGCACCTGTCGCTAGGAATGGAGCAAAGTTCCGATCTAGTGACAATGTATACAAAAGATTTTGACGCCAGTTCTCAAATGAATTAACTGTCTCGTGTTTGGTTAAACACCACTGTTTAGGTGCTCTCGCAGTATTAGCCATGATGAGGGTGTACCTTGTGCTATCCAGTAAAAGCAATACTGACCGATCGTCTGCTGTGAAGCGATTGTGATACTTTGAGTGTTTTGCACGATCCAACCGAATGTCAGGTGTGGGAACCACCACGCCAGTAAGGTTTGACGGACACTCTTAGGCCACTGACGATTGGGACACAAGATGGAGAGGCTTTTCGGTTGCGAGAGGTTTTATTTCCGAACACCACGAGGCGAGTACAAAATAATGAGAGAGAGAAGAGCGAAGACAAGGGAGGTAACTCGGGAGCACGCTGAGGAGCTTTTCCACTTTTATCAACTCGTGTTGATATATTTGATTAAAAAAGACACGAGTGTGAGATTTTATTTATCATCCAACATCATTCTTCCAACTTTTTCAGTTTGTAGACAGTAATAGGCAGTGTCTTAAGTGTAAAAAGTACTGCTAACAGCCTCAGTAGCAGAGCTATTAGTGATGTCATTTGATTGTGACGTCATTGTAACCAATGACGTCACAATGGTCTGCAAAATATTGTGATGCAATTTCATTGCAGCGATATCAACAATGTAGATATCGCTTGATCTCAAGCAAGAGATATCTCCTGTGGGAGCCAGTTTTGGATGATAAATGCTGAATAAATACTTATAATGAACTAAAATGAGTGGTCCCTTTCAGTTGGTTATAACCCTAGTTTACTGTACATTGTATTCATATGCAGTCTCTACAGATACTTCACTGAGCAATATTACATCTTTAACATCCATTGCTTAACAATCAAGGTAGAAACATAACAAACAATGTGCACACTGTATAAATCGCATTGCTCATATGTGCAAAGTGTGCATGTCGGTTTTAATGTTCCTACACCCAACAAATAACTTCACAGACTGCTGAGATAAACACAAGCAGTGATGACGTTCAGCCCAATAATGCAACCCAAGTCTTCCCACTCTGTCAGCACAGTAATGCAACCCAAGTCTTCCCACTCTGTCAGCACAGTAATGCAACCCAAGTCTTCCCACTCTGTCAGCACAATAATGCAACCCAAGTCGTACCCACTCTGTCAGCACAATAATGCAACCCAAGTCTTCCCACTCTGTCAGCACAATAATGCAACCCAAGTCGTACCCACTCTGTCAGCACAATAATGCAACCCAAGTCTTCCCACTCTGTCAGCACAATAATGCAACCCAAGTCTTCCCACTCTGTCAGCACAGTAATGCAACCCAAGTCTTCCCACTCTGTCAGCACAATAATGCAACCCAAATCTTCCCACTCTGTCAGCACAATAATGCAACCCAAGTCTTCCCACTCTGTCAGCACAGTAATGCAACCCAAGTCTTCCCACTCTGTCAGCACAATAATGCAACCCAAGTCTTCCCACTCTGTCAGCACAGTAATGCAACCCAAGTCTTCCCACTCTGTCAGCACAATAATGCAACCCAAGTCGTACCCACTGTCAGCACAATAATGCAACCCAAGTCGTACCCACTCTGTCAGCACAATAATGCAACCCAAGTCGTACCCACTCTGTCAGCACAATAATGCAACCCAAGTCTTCCCACTCTGTCAGCACAATAATGCAACCCAAGTCTTCCCACTCTGTCAGCACAATAATGCAACCCAAGTCGTACCCACTCTGTCAGCACAATAATGCAACCCAAGTCGTACCCACTCTGTCAGCACAATAATGCAACCCAAGTCGTACCCACTCTGTCAGCACAATAATGCAACCCAAGTCTTCCCACTCTGTCAGCACAATAATGCAACCCAAGTCTTCCCACTCTGTCAGCACATTAATGCAACCCAAGTCTTCCCACTCTGTCAGCACAATAATGCAACCCAAGTCTTCCCACTCTGTCAGCACAATAATGCAACCCAAGTCGTTCCCACTCTGTCAGCACAATAATGCAACCCAAGTCGTACCCACTCTGTCAGCCAATAAGCACTTCACCACTCTGTCAGCCAATCAGTAAACAGAAGTCAAGCAGTGGGAGTGGCCTAAACATACTCAGTTTGGGGAAGTAGCAAACATGGATGGGCCACGGCTTATAGTGAGTTTCTTCAGGTCAGCATTGAATGAATGGATACATATATGACTTCATACTTCCCCTTGATCAACATATATGTATTAGCCTCTCAGGTAGAAACATTGCAGAAACTTGAATATATATATGACTACAGTTTCAAAACACTGTCTACATGTTGTCAACATATTGTAGCGATCTACTCAACCAAACTCCCCTCGCATCTTTTTACAATCAGAAAATGTCCCACACTATTAAAGCCACCCATAGGTGGTCACATTACCCACCATTACAAACAGATTATTTGCATTCATTTTTGAGAAAACAGCTAGATCTGTTACATCGAATGCTTTGCTGAAAGCCCTTGATGCTGATTGGCTGATTAGAAACTTAGCCTGTCCACTAGTATTGTCCTCATATTGTCTACTACTGTCAACACAATGACACATTTTGTCAACGTGTCAACACACTGTCCAAGTACTGTCCACATATTATCAACACATGGTCTACATATTGTCCCTATATTGTCAATACATTGCCCACATATTGTCCAAATATTATCAACACAATGCCCACATATTGTCAACATATTGTCCAAATATTATCATCACAATGCCTGCATGTTGTCAATGTATTATCAACATAATGTCAACATATTATCAACACAATGCCTACATATTGTCAATGTATTGTCAACATATTGTCAAAATATTATCAACACAATACCCGCATACTGTCAATGTATAGTCAACATATTATCAACACAATGCCCGCATATTGTCAATGTATTGTCAACATATTGTCAACATATTATCAACACAATGCCTACATGATGACAACATACTGTCCTACCTGATCTTCTCCTGGGTGGTGAGGAAGGACACTAGTTTGGGCACGACATCCTTGGCAATTCGTTGTCTGAGGAAGTCTTCACAGCATTTACACATGGTGGCCAGCGTCTGGATAGCCTGAAACAACAACACTTTCACCTGACCTTGTGTCTGGATGGCCTGGAACAACTTTCAGGTGAGCCTGTGTCTAGATGGCCTGGAACAACACTGTCACCTGACCCTGTGTCTAGATGGCCTGGAACAACACTTTCACCTGACCCTGTGTCTGGATGGCCTGGAACAACACTTTCACCTGACACTATGTCTAGATGGCCTGGAACAACACTGTCACCTGAACCTGTGTCTAGATGGCCTGGAACAACACTTTCACCTGACACTATGTCTAGATGGCCTGGAACAACACTTTCACCTGACCCTGTGTCAAGATGGCCTGGAACAACACTTTCACCTGACCCTGTGTCTAGATGGCCTGGAACAACACTTTCACCTGACCCTGTGTCTAGATGGCCTGGAACAACACTTTCACCTGACCCTGTGTCTGGATGGCCTGGAACAACACTTTCACCTGACACTATGTCTAGATGGCCTGGAACAACACTGTCACCTGAACCTGTGTCTAGATGGCCTGGAACAACACTTTCACCTGACACTATGTCTAGATGGCCTGGAACAACACTTTCACCTGACCCTGTGTCAAGATGGCCTGGAACAACACTTTCACCTGACCCTGTGTCTAGATGGCCTGGAACAACACTTTCACCTGACCCTGTGTCTAGATGGCCTGGAACAACACTTTCACCTGACCCTGTGTCTGGATGGCCTGGAACAACACTTTCACCTGACCCTATGTCTAGATGGCCTGGAGCAACACTTTCACCTGACACTATGTCTAGATGGCCTGGAACAACACTGTCACCTGAACCTGTGTCTAGATGGCCTGGAACAACACTTTCACCTGACACTATGTCTAGATGGCCTGGAACAACACTTTCACCTGACCCTGTGTCAAGATGGCCTGGAACAACACTTTCACCTGACCCTGTGTCTAGATGGCCTGGAACAACACTTTCACCTGACCCTGTGTCTAGATGGCCTGGAACAACACTTTCACCTGACCCTGTGTCTGGATGGCCTGGAACAACACTTTCACCTGACCCTATGTCTAGATGGCCTGGAGCAACACTTTCACCTGACCCTATGTCTAGATGGCCTGGAACAACACTGTCACCTGACCCTGTGTCTGGATGGCCTGGAACAACACTTTCACCTGACCCTGTGTCTGGATGGCCTGGAACAACACTGTCACCTGACCCTATGTCTAGATGGCCTGGAACAACACTTTCACCTGACTCTATGTCTAGATGGCCTGGAACAACACTGTCACCTGACCCTATGTCTGGATTGCTTGGAACAACACTGTCACCTGACCCTATGTCTAGATGGCCTGGAACAACACTTTCGCCTGACCCTGTGTCTAGATGGCCTGGAACAACACTTTCACCTGACCCTCTGTCTGGATGGCCTGGAACAACACTTTCACCTGACCCTGTGTCTGGATGGCCTGGAACAACACTTTCACCTGACCCTGTGTCTGGATGGCCTGGAAGAACAACACTTTCACCTGACCCTGTGTCTGGATGGCCTGGAACAACACTTTCACCTGACCCTGTGTCTGGATGGCCTGGAACAACACTTTCACCTGACCCTGTGTCTAGATGGCCTGGAACAACACTGTCACCTGACACTGTGTCTGGATGGCCTGGTAGAACAACACTGTCACCTGACCCTGTGTCTGGATGGCCTGGAACAACACTGTCACCTGACCCTGTGTCTGGATGGCCTGGTAGAACAACACTGTCACCTGACCCTATGTCTGGATGGCCTGGAACAACACTGTCACCTGACCCTATGTCTAGATGGCCTGGAACAACACTTTCACCTGACCCTGTGTCTAGATGGCCTGGAACAACACTTTCACCTGACCCTGTGTCTGGATGGCCTGGAAGAACAACACTGTCACCTGACCCTATGTCTGGATGGCCTGGAACAACACTGTCACCTGACCCTGTGTCTGGATGGCCTGGAACAACACTTTCACCTAACCCTCTGTCTTGATGGCCTGGAACAACACTTTCACCTGACCCTGTGTCTAGATGGCCTTGAACAACACTTTCACCTAACCCTCTGTCTTGATGGCCTACCTTGATAGTGACTAGCTTTTCCCCATCTGTGAACCGGAGTGAGAAGGGCTGCCACAGCTGGTGCACCAGAGGCAGAAGTTCATCTGATAAACAGAAATATATACTTACTCACTCATTCACTACCCCCTCAATGATATCAGGAAAAAATGTGATCAATGCAAAAATACTTTAAAACAGAATGTCCCCTGTCTGCGGAAGAAAGTATTAGTTTAAGTGTTTGTACGACTGATTGTGTTTCAACTGATTGTAAGACTGACTTACTTCTCCAGTCACGCAGTGCGACGACAGTCTTGTATTAGTGTATCATTTGTTGTATTATTTGGGGATAAGATTACCACAGAAGTCAGTGAATAAGGTAATCATTAAAAAGACAATGTAAAAAGGCTTTCATATGATATATTACATGACCATGTTGAAGAACTATGTAAGATCTTGATTTTGAAAACAGGTAAAAATGGCGGCCGTCTTGAAATTCATATTTTTTCTTTATGAGTTTACAATTTTGGTGTTTTTAGGCATTGTTGCAATTATCCCACTCATCCACTACAGCAAAATCATCTACAACCATATGTCAATAAGCAATTTTCGTCAAAGTTGTTTTTGAGGGGGTGGGGTAACACTGTATACAATATCTCAACCCCTATGTAATATATTTTCATTTTGTTTTTTGTATAGGATAGTACAATGGTTAAGGCAGATTTTAATACCCAGAGTGGTTTTATTGTCACAACTCAATGGAATTAGTGTTTTAACTACTCACAAAATTTGAAAATGAAGTAAAAAAACATGATTTTTACCAATGTTTCCACTGAGAATAAGAATAACAGTTAAGTGAAACAAAATGTGTGCCAAATTCAGATAATTGAACATATTTCCTGTAATCAAAGACATAATTTGGATAGTTTAATGACTTAATAAAAATGTTACGACCAATTTTGTCAATTTATGCAATTTTGACCCCCTGAAAATTCCTGCACACACTTGCAAGCTTACTACCCAATGAAAATTGTGTACAGATACCTCCTTTATGCAATAGAAAAGGTTTAAGGTATACAGGAAAATGTGGGAACGAAAATCTTGTTTTTCACCCCTGGCCAACTGACTATTACTTCTCCAGTCACGCAGTGAGACGACAGCCTTGTATTTGTGTTTCAACTGATTGTAAGACTGACTTACTTCTCCAGTCACGCAGTGAGACGACAGCCTTGTATTAGTGTTTCAACTGATTGTAAGACTGACTTACTTCTCCAGTCAAGCAGTGAGATGACAGCCTTCTATTAGTGTTTCAACTGATTGTAAGACTGACTTACTTCTCCAGTCACGCAGTGCGATGACAGCCTGACTGATGACATCCAACACCAGCAGCCGCAACCGTGGGGCAGAGGAGGCAAGCAGGTGCTTGGTCCGCTGCAGCACCTGGTGATTACACGTACACGATAAATACACGATACATACATGATACATACACGATACATACACGATACATACATGATAATACACGATACATACACGATACATATACAATACATACATGATACATACACAATACATACATGATTCACAATACAGCAATGATAAATCAATGATACATACATGATACATACACAATACATACATGATACACAATAGAGCAACGATACATCAATGATACATACATGATACATACACAATACATACATGATACATAAACAATACATACAGGATACATCACTGATACATCTTTGATACATACACAATACATACATGATACATACACGATACATACACGATACATATACAATACATACATGATACATAAACAATACATACATGATACATACACAATACATACATGATACATACACGATACATACACGATACATATACAATACATACATGATACATGAACAATACATACATGATACACAATACAGCAACAATACATACATGATACATACATGATACATACACGATACATACATGATACATATACAATACATACATGATACACAATACAGCAACGAAACATACATGATACATACATGATACATACACAATACATATACAATACATATATGAAGCACAATACAGCAACGATACATCAATGATACATACATGATACATACACGATACATATACAATACATACATGATACATACATGATACATACACGATACATATACAATACATACATGATACACAATACAGCAACGATACATCAATGATACATACATGATACATACACAATACATACATGATACATAAACAATACATACATGATACATACATCTGCTGAAACATCCCCAGATGCTGACACGCCCACTCACCTCCTTCACAGCTGAAACATCTCCAGATGCTGACACGCCCATTCACAGCTGAAACATCCCCAGATGCTGACACGCCCATTCACAGCTGAAACATCCCCAGATGCTGACACGCCCACTCACCTCCTTCACAGCAGAAACATCCCTAGATGCTGACACGCCCACTCACCTCCTTCACAGCAGAAACATCCCCAGATGCTGACACGCCACTCACCTCCTTCACAGCAGAAACATCCCCAGATGCTGACATGCCCACTCACCTCCTCCACAGCTGAAACATCCCCAGATGCTGACACGCCCACTCACCTCCTTCACAGCTGAAACATCCCCAGATGCTGACACGCCCACTCACCTCCTCCACAATTGAAACATCCCCAGATGCTGAAACGCCCACTCACCTCCTTCACAGCTGAAACATCCCCAGATGCTGACACGCCCACTCACCTCCTTCACAGCTGAAACATCCCCAGATCCTGACACGCCCACTCACCTCCTTCACAGCTGAAACATCCCCCGATGCTGACACGCCCACTCACCTCCTTCACAGCTGAAACATCCCCAGATGCTGACACGCCCACTCACCTCCTTCACAGCTGAAACAGCCCCAGATGCTGACACGCCCACTCACCTCCTTCACAGCTGAAACATCCCCAGATGCTGACACGCCCACTCACCTCCTTCACAGCTGAAACATCCCCAGATGCTGACACGTCCACTCACCTCCTCCACAGCTGAAACATCCCCAGATGCTGAAACGCCCACTCACCTCCTTCACAGCTGAACATCCCCCGATGCTGACACGCCCACTCACCTCCTTCACAGCTGAAACATCTCCAGATGCTGACACGCCCACTCTCCTCCTTCACAGCAGAAACATCCCCAGATGCTGACACGCCCACTCACCTCCTTCACAGCTGAAACATCTCCAGATGCTGACACGCCCACTCTCCTCCTTCACAGCAGAAACATCCCCAGATGCTGACACGCCCACTCACCTCCTTCACAGCAGAAACATCCCCAGATGCTGACACGCCCACTCACCTCCTTCACAGCTGAAACATGTTTGGGGAGATCAATGTCTGCCTCCTCTTTCTCTACATCATCAACGTTGTCTGCAGCCACATCAGCATACTCCTCCTCCCTCACGTCACAGTCGGCAATCACCCTCTGTCTGTGGTAGTCAAGGAAGAAGTCTCGGATGCTGTCGCTGGTAGACTGTTGTGGTGGATGGTTGACTTCTTGGTCATCTGGGTCGGGGTCCGTCGGCACTGTGTGTTGGGCTGCTTTCTGGAAATATGACAATGAAATGATGCTGTCTCTAAATGCAACTTATCATTTAATACATTATGTTTGTTTTTGTTTTTACAGTTGCTGCTATGTTCCCAGCAGCAGTGCTAAAGACTTATGACACACATAGTGTAAAGATCACTCTGTCCAACAATCACTCTGTCCAACAAAGACTTACGACAGATGCAGTGTAAAGATCACTCTCTCCAACAATCACTCTCTCCAACAAAGACTTATGACAGATGCAGTGTTAAGATCACTCTCTCCAACAATCACTCTGTCCAACAATCACTCTGTCCAACAAAGACTTACGACAGATGCAGTGTAAAGATCACTCTCTCCAACAATCACTCTCTCCAACAAAGACTTACGACAGACGCAGTGTTAAGATCACTCTCTCCAACAATCACTCTCTCCAACAATCACTCTTTCCAACAAAGACTTACAACAGACGCAGTGTAAAGATCACTCTGTCCAACAAAGACTTACGACAGACGCAGTGTTAAGATCACTCTGTCCAACAATCACTCTGTCCAACAAAGACTTACGACAGATGCAGTGTAAAGATCACTCTCTCCAACAATCACTCTCTCCAACAAAGACTTATGACAGATGCAGTGTTAAGATCACTCTCTCCAACAATCACTCTGTCCAACGATCACTCTTTCCAACAAAGACTTACGACAGACGCAGTGTAAAGATCACTCTGTCCAACAAAGACTTACGAAAGACGCAGTGTTAAGATCACTCTCTCCAACAATCACTCTCTCCAACAATCACTCTTTCCAACAAAGACTTATGACAGATGCAGTGTTAAGATCACTCTCTCCAACAATCACTCTGTCCAACAATCACTCTGTCCAACAAAGACTTACGACAGACGCAGTGTTAAGATCACTCTCTCCAACAATCACTCTGTTCAACAAAGACTTACGACAGACGCAGTGTTAAGATCACTCTCTCCAACAATCACTCTCTCCAACAATCACTCTTTCCAACAAAGACTTACGACAGACGCAGTGTAAAGATCACTCTGTCCAACAAAGACTTACGAAAGACGCAGTGTTAAGATCACTCTCTCCAACAATCACTCTTTCCAACAATCACTCTTTCCAACAAAGACTTACGACAGACGCAGTGCAAAGATCACTCTGTCCAACAATCACTCTGTCCAACAATCACTCTGTCCAACAAAGACTTACAACAGACGCAGTGTAAAGATCACTCTGTCCAACAATCACTCTGTCCAACAAAGACTTACGACAGACGCAGTGTAAAGATCATTCTGTCCAACAATCACTCTGTCCAACAAAGACTTACGACAGACGCAGTGTTAAGATCACTCTGTCCAACAATCACTCTGTCCAACAAAGACTTACGACAGACGCAGTGTTAAGATCACTCTCTCCAACAATCACTCTCTAACAATCACTCTTTCCAACAAAGACTTACGACAGACGCAGTGTAAAGATCACTCTGTCCAACAAAGACTTACGAAAGACGCAGTGTTAAGATCACTCTCTCCAACAATCACTCTCTCCAACAATCACTCTTTCCAACAAAGACTTACGACAGACGCAGTGTAAAGATCACTCTGTCCAACAATCACTCTGTCCAACAAAGACTTACGACAGACGCAGTGTAAAGATCACTCTGTCCAACAATCACTCTGTCCAACAAAGACTTACGACAGACGCAGTGTAAAGATCTTTCTGTCCAACAATCACTCTGTCCAACAAAGACTTACGACAGACGCAGTGTTAAGATCACTCTCTCCAACAATCACTCTGTCCAACAAAGACTTACGACAGATGCAGTGTTAAGATCACTCTGTCCAACAATCACTCTCTTCAACAAAGACTTACGACAGATGCAGTGTAAAGATCACTCTCCACAACAATCCCTCTGTCCAACAAAGACTTACGACAGATGCAGTGTTAAGATCACTCTCTCCAACAATCACTCTCTCCAACAATCACTCTTTCCAACAAAGACTTACGACAGACGCAGTGTAAAGATCACTCTGTCCAACAAAGACTTACAACAGACGCAGTGTTAAGATCACTCTCTCCAACAATCACTCTGTCCAACAAAGACTTACGACAGACGCAGTGTTAATATCACTCTCTCCAACAATCACTCTCTACAACAATCACTCTTTCCAACAAAGACTTACGACAGATGCAGTGTAAAGATCACTCTGTCCAACAAAGACTTACGAAAGACGCAGTGTTAAGATCACTCTCTCCAACAATCACTCTCTCCAACAATCACTCTTTCCAACAAAGACTTACGACAGACGCAGTGTAAAGATCACTCTCTCCAACAATCACTCTGTCCAACAAAGACTTACGACAGACACAGTGTAAAGATCACTCTGTCCAACAATCACTCTGTCCAACAAAGACTTACGACAGATGCAGTGTAAAGATCACTCTCTCCAACAATCACTCTTTCCAACAAAGACTTACGACAGACGCAGTGTAAAGATCACTCTCTCCAACAATCACTCTTTCCAACAAAGACTTACAACAGACGCAGTGTTAAGATCACTCTGTCCAACAAAGACTTACAACAGACGCAGTGTTAAGATCACTCTGTCCAACAAAGACTTACGACAGACGCAGTGTAAAGATCACTCTCTCCAACAATCACTCTTTCCAACAAAGACTTACGACAGACGCAGTGTAAAGATCACTCTCTCCAACAATCACTCTGTCCAACAATCACTCTTTCCAACAAAGACTTACGACAGATGCAGTGTAAAGATCACTCTCTCCAACAATCACTCTTTCCAACAAAGACTTACGACAGACGCAGTGTAAAGATCACTCTCTCCAACAATCACTCTCTCCAACAATCACTCTTTCCAACAAAGACTTACGACAGACGCAGTGTAAAGATCACTCTCTCCAACAATCACTCTGTCCAACAAAGACTTACGACAGACACAGTGTAAAGATCACTCTGTCCAACAATCACTCTCTACAACAATCACTCTTTCCAACAAAGACTTACGACAGACACAGTGTAAAGATCACTCTGTCCAACAATCACTCTGTCCAACAAAGACTTACGACAGATGCAGTGTAAAGATCACTCTCTCCAACAATCACTCTTTCCAACAAAGACTTACGACAGACGCAGTGTAAAGATCACTCTCTCCAACAATCACTCTTTCCAACAAAGACTTACGACAGATGCAGTGTAAAGATCTTTCTGTCCAACAATCACTCTGTCCAACAAAGACTTACGACAGACGCAGTGTTAAGATCACTCTCTCCAACAATCACTCTGTCCAACAAAGACTTACGACAGATGCAGTGTTAAGATCACTCTGTCCAACAATCACTCTCTTCAACAAAGACTTACGACAGACGCAGTGTAAAGATCACTCTCCACAACAATCCCTCTGTCCAACAAAGACTTACGACAGATGCAGTGTTAAGATCACTCTCTCCAACAATCACTCTCTCCAACAATCACTCTTTCCAACAAAGACTTACAACAGACGCAGTGTTAAGATCACTCTGTCCAACAAAGACTTACAACAGACGCAGTGTTAAGATCACTCTGTCCAACAAAGACTTACGACAGACGCAGTGTAAAGATCACTCTCTCCAACAATCACTCTCTCCAACAAAGACTTACGACAGATGCAGTGTTAAGATCACTCTCTCCAACAATCACTCTCTCCAACAAAGACTTACAACAGTTACAGTACTAAGAACGGCACTGCATATTTCATAGAAGAAATTTATAATAATATACCTAGGTGGACAATTACCTGTTTCCATGGAAACCATCTGTTGATGGCCTTCACGAGTTCATGAAGCACCTTCACAAAAATGGCTGCTTCCTCAATGTAATGGTCGTCAAGGCAACTCAGAATCTGCAAACAAGACAACGAACATCAGAGTGTCTGCAGAAAGGACAAAACGAGCTGTAAATCAAGATGTATATCAACTATAGAGCATCCGAACAAGAAAATCCTGACTTGTGGACAACTTAGCCAGTCTGTAATTTCATTAAGCGAGTGAGAGAGTGAGTATAGTTTTACGCCACTTTTAGCTATATTCCAGCAATATCAAGGCGGGGAAACCAGAAATGTGCTTTGCACATTGTACCCATGTGGGGAATCGGACCTGTGTCTTTGGCGCGGCGAGCGACACTTTAACCACTAGGCTACCTGACAGCCCCTGTCATTAAGCAAGGATAAGATAGATGGATGAACAACTTCTTTATCCCAATTAGGTCCACACCGTTATCAAGTAGCTTCTAACACTGTTATCAAGTTCTAACACTGTTATAATCCCTTGCGTGATAACAGTGTCAGAACCTATTCCTGTCATTGTTCAGACAACTCTTCTGTTGGCTCAAGTAACCAGAACTGAATGACCCTATGCAGACCAGGGTAAAGAGAGGTCCGCAGCAGTGGGATCGTGGATCAGGTGGCCACGCAGTGATGGTTGATTGCCTGGCAACAGGGTTGGGCAGTGCTCATAATATCTCATGGATTGTCTGGTCAGGCATTATTATTTACAAGCCATGGGATATACACAAACAAACAAACAAACATACTGCTGAAGACTTTCATTCAAATTCTATCTGTGCAGATGGACAAGAGATGGACACCAACCTCTTGCACCGTGTCGTCCACCAGAGGCAGGATGTCAGCCTCACTGTACTGCAACATGACACGGAGCACCGTCGGACAGCGCAAGTTGGCCTCCAGGTGGCGCAGACGCAGAGAGATTGCGTTCATCAAATAATCTGCATTGTGGCGAATCATTTCATCTAGGGACCTGCAGATTACAGAAAACCAACTAGGACATGTACCTCCAGACTCGACTAGGACACAGTACAGCCCTTTAGATACACTCAGAATATCCAAATGTTTGACATACTTAGAGTGAGAAGACTGATTTTTCCAAATTTGAGAAAAGTGACATTTTCATTGCAGTGAACATAAAACTTTGACGGAACTATTGTCATACAAGAGTTACCTCCCCTCAAATCGTCTCCTTAAATCGTAAGTGTCTTGCACGTACACAAACTGTTGACGTCATTTGACGTTATTTCCACATTTACAAGGCAGAATACTGACAGGTCGTCATTTATGGAGTTAATATCACTACTTGCCATTTGTAATTCTCTTGAAACTGTTTTGTTATAAACTGTGAATTTCTCATCATAAATAGGATATTCTATGTGTCGAGTGAAATATTATGTTTTTCTCATTGAATGTCTGGGGAAAGAGATAGTTTCACGAGTGGCATAAAATATCCTCTACTGGATCGACACCTTGACATAGATCTACACCTTGACACAGATCTACATCTTGACACAGATCTACACCTTGACATAGATCTACACCTTGACATAGATCTACACCTTGACATAGATCTACAACCTGACATAGATCTACACCTTGACACAGACCTACACATTGACATAGATCTACACCTTGACATAGATCTACAACTTGACATAGATCTACACCTTGACATAGATCTACACCTTGACATAGATCTACACCTTGACACAGATCTACACCTTGACATAGATCTACACCTTGACATAGATCTACACCTTGACACAGACCTGCAACTTGACACAGATCTACACCTTGACATAGATCTACAACTTGACATAGATCTACACCTTGACATAGATCTACAATCATACATAGATCTACACCTTGACACAGATCTACACCTTGACATAGATCTACACCTTGACACAGATCTACACCTTGACACAGATCTACACCTTGACATAGATCTACACCTTGACATAGATCTACAACTTGACACAGATCTACACCTTGACATAGATCTACACCTTGACACAGATCTACACCTTGACACAGATCTACACCTTGACACAGATCTACACCTTGACATACATCTACACCTTGACATAGATGTACACCTTGACACATATCTACAAGTTGACACAGATCTACAACTTGACATAGATCTACACCTTGACATAGATCTACACCTTGACACAGATCTACACCTTGACACAGATCTGCACCTTGACATAGATCTACACCTTGACATAGATCTACAAGAATATAAAATTACCTGTATTCACAAGCCTGACACAAAGCCACAAGGACGCTGTAGGCGGTGCTGCTGATCAAGGAGTTGTCGTCCCCGAGCTTGTCCAGCAGCGGGTATAGCACCAGCATCAGGAGGGGTCGAAAGCGTGGGGCCAGGACGGAGGCGAAGCGGGCCACGCCTTCCATGTACAGACAGACCTGGCAGATGTTCTGGTTGAGGCTGACCACTGTGGTGGGGGAGGCGGTGGTGGGGGAGGCGGCTGGTGGGGGGTGCAGGATGCTGAGCGGGGACGGATCAGGTTCCGTCACTGTCTGGAGGTTGAAGTTGGCTGGGGACAGGTACTCCTCCACCAGCATCCTGGTAGGGAGAGGATGGAGAACACACACGTGGCTTTGTACACAGTCTTGTGAAACTCATCATAACTTGCCTGTCAAACTCACACCAGTTCCGCTACCCTTGAGTTGGTTTAACATGGATTTGTTTGTTTGTTTGTTGTTTAAGCCGCACTCAGCAGTATTCCAGCTATAAGATGGTGGTCTGTAAATAATCGGGTCTGGACCAGAACAATCCAATGATTGACATCATGAGCATCGATCCCTGCACTTGGGATACAATGACATGCCTCAACCAAGTCAGCAAGCCTGACCACCCGATCCTGCTAGTTGTCTCTTATGACAAGCATAGTTGCCTTTTATGGCAAGCATGGGTTGCTGAAGACCTATTCTACCCTGGATCTTCTTGGGTATTTAACATTGAAAAGAATGTTAGGATGTTAGGATGTGTCAATGTAATGTGGGAGGTGTGATGGAGACATGACAAGCATCCTAATTGGCGTGAATCTGGGATGTAGAACCCCCAATCTGCAGCATGACGATGTCAGCACCGTGGGCCATGTTGCCCCTTATACCACCAGTAACAACATGCAGTGTTTTCCTGAGTGTCTTTGTTATAATCTCTTTACGAGGAAGATGAATTTTTCCGAGGACTACTGTGAAAAACGTGATTTTCCGTGTTTCCATTGAGATTTCACATCCCTGCAGTATTGGTATGCTGTTACAGTGTTAAGTTGTTACAGTGTTGTTTTGCTGTTACAGTGTTGTTTTGCTGTTACAGTGTTGCATTGCTGTTACAGTGTTGTTTTGCTGTTACAGTGTTGCATTGCTGTTACAGTGTTGTTATGCTGTTAGTGTTGTTTTGCTGTTACAGTGTTGTATTGCTGTTACAGTGTTGTTATGCTGTTACAGTGTTGTATTGCTGTTACAGTGTTGTTATGCTGTTACAGTGTTAAGTTGTTACAGTGTTGTTACCTGACTGTGCTGTCCAGTTCTCCCTGTTCCAATCCAGCTGCCTCAACAAGTCCACCCCTCTTGTGTTCTGCAACAATCAACAGCAGCAATACAAGCAGACTGACCACCCCCCTGGTGTTCTGCAACAATCAACAGCAGCAATACAAGCAGACTGACCACCCCCCTGGTGTTCTGCAACAATCAACAGCAGCAATACAAGCAGACTGACCACCCCCCTGGTGTTCTGCAACAATCAACAGCAGCAATACAAGCAGACTGACCACATCCACAGACTAAACACAGAGAGCATACAGACCACCCCCCTGGTGTTCTGCAACAATCAACAGCAGCAATACAAGCAGACTGACCACATTCACAGTCTAAACACAGAGAGCATACAGACCACCCCCCTGGTGTTCTGCAACAATCAACAGCAGCAATACAAGCAGACTGACCACATCCACAGACTGAACACAGAGAGCATACAGACCACCCCCCTGGTGTTCTGCAACAATCAACAGCAGCAATACAAGCAGACTGACCACATCCACAGACTGAACACAGAGTGCATACAGACCACCCCCCTGGTGTTCTGCAACAATCAACAGCAGCAATACAAGCAGACTGACCACATCCACAGACTGAACACAGAGAGCATACAGAGCACCCCCCTGGTGTTCTGCAACAATCAACAGCAGCAATACAAGCAGACTGACCACATCCACTGACTGAACACAGAGAGCATACAGACCACCCCCCTGGTGTTCTGCAACAATCAACAGCAGCAATACAAGCAGACTGACCACATCCACAGACTGAACACAGAGAGCATACAGACCTACCCCCTGGTGTTCTGCAACAATCAACAGCAGCAATACAAGCAGACTGACCACATCCACAGACTAAACACAGAGAGCATACAGACCACCCCCCTGGTGTTCTGCAACAATCAACAGCAGCAATACAAGCAGACTGACCACATCCACAGACTGAACACAGAGAGCATACAGACCACCCCCCTGGTGTTCTGCAACAATCAACAGCAGCAATACAAGCAGACTGACCACATCCACAGACTAAACACAGAGAGCATACAGACCACCCCCCTGGTGTTCTGCAACAATCAACAGCAGCAATACAAGCAGACTGACCACATCCACAAAATGTGTGATTTCATAAAAAACATGAACATGCCAAAATGTCAATTTACAAATCAATAGCGTGTGTGTCCACCTCTGGTTGCGATGCAAGCAACACATCTTCGTCTCACGGAATGGACCAGGCGTCGCACAAAGTCTTGTGGGATATCTGTCCATATCTGCTGGAGCATGTTTCGAAGTTCCTGGAGTGTCTGTGGAACATGTGTTTTGTTGAAGAGAGTCCTGAACAAGTCGAGCAATATGAGGCTGGGCTGCACTTGTCCCCACTGCATGTCCGTCAAGGGTAGACGCTGTCTGCACCACTGTAGATATGCTTGACGGTGGTTTCCTGTCAAAATGCGACGTCTGGCGGGTCTTCTGGCGACAATCCCTGCACATCTGAGGCGATGACGTATGGTTTGTGAAGATATTCGTCGAAATCCAGGGATGCTTCTTGCAGTTACTGTTGCTGGCTGGAATCGATTTTGTGTTGTTCGAATCCAGTTGTCTTGTCGATTATTGGTTACGCAAAGGCTGCCACTCCGAGGATGGTCTCTGAATGCATTCGTCTGTTGCCAACGTTGCCATAAACACCAAATGGTGTTTCTGTGCACGTTAAATTGTCTTGCAACATCACATTGACTCGATCCTGCTTCAAGCATACCAATGGCTCGCAGACGCTCATTTTCGGACAGGCCTGGCATTTCGTAATGTTGAATAATTGTGAAATTTTGTTGTTTTTCTGAGTGGTTGTTGCCAGCATGATGCTAAACAATGCATATGGAATCCCGCTAACGCACATGTTTTTATACCCATTTTTGGGTAGTGAAATGCATTGGGCTTGCAAAAAAGTCAACTTTTCCATGGAATTTCCATGGAATGCATGCTTTTCTGTAGCAGTTGCGTTTTTGTGACTTGATTCCATACATGTACTACAATATTGAAAACCAAACTTTACTTGTTTGAAAAATACACTAAAATATTGGTGTCACAGGAACTTTGGCCTGACAAACATCAGGTCCCAGGGCATCTCTGCCTTGACACAAAGAACATCACACCTGCTGGAGGGTTGTCTCATACCTGATCTGGGGGTGTGTCCAAAGACAATTTCATTCAAGATGAGGGTTGCTGACATCCGATACCTCGCAGATTCATTCACGATGTCCAAGAAGTGGTCAACAAGGATGCTCAGATCTCCTGGGAAATGGAAGAACATTAAATACAGACAAATACGATCACCAAGTACACCAGCTACGATCACCCAGTACACCAGCCACGATCATCCAGTACACCTGCCACAATCACCCAGTGACCACAATCACCCAGTACACCTGCCACGATCAACCAGTACTCCAGCCTTGATCACCCAGTCCACCTGCAACGATCACCCAGTACACCAGCCACGATCACCCAGTACACCTGCCATGATCATCCAATACACCAGCCACGATCACCCAGTACACCTGCCACGATCATCCAGTACACCAGCCACGATCACCCAGTACACCTGCCATGATCATCCAATACACCAGCCACGATCACCCAGTACACCTGCCATGATCATCCAATAAACCAGCCACGATCACCCAGTACACCTGCAACGATCACCCAGTACACCAGCCACGATCACCCAGTACACCTGCCATGATCATCCAATAAACCAGCCACGATCACCCAGTACACCTGCAACGATCACCCAGTACACCAGCCAAGGTCACCCAGTACACCTGCCATGATCACCTAGTACACCTGTCACGATCATCCAGTACACCTGTCACGATCATCCAGTACACCTGCCACGATCATCCAGTACACCAGCAACGATCACCCAGTACACCAGCCATGATCACCCAGTACACCTGCCAGGATCTCCCAGTATCCATGACAACCAGTACACCTGCCACAATTACCCAGTACACCTGCCTTGATCATCCAGTAACCATGACAACCAAGTACCCTAATGATGACCAAGTAGCCATGATCAACCTGTACACCTTCAAAGATCACCCAGTAACCATGACAACCCAGTACACGACCATATTTACCCAGTAACCATTACAACCAAGTACACCAACCACTATCACCCAGCAACCATGAAAACCCAGTACACGACCATATTTATCCAGTAACTATTACAACCAAGTACACCAACCACTATCACCTAGCCACCATGACAACCCAGTACACCAATGATCACCAAATAACCACGATCACCCAGTACACACCAACCACAATCACCCAGAAACCATTGCGACCAGTACACCCGCCACAATCACCCAATACACCTGCCACGATCACCCAGTAACCATGACAACCCAGTACACCAACTATGATCGCCCATTCCACCTACCATGATAACCAAGCAGACGACACGTTTTCATCAGGGAATCGGCAATCCTGTGATCCTGGAAGTGTTTGAAGACATTTCTTGGTCTCCCTGCTGGGTGGTCTGAGTCCATCACTCCGGAGCCTGCAGGGAGGGGAGATAACTCTGTTTACAGGTCATCAAACACTCCATATTCAATAAAATGTCATATCTGTGTCTGCTAAAATACCACCAAATACAAGACCCCCCTTTACACATCCCTGCAACCACCCCTAGAATGTAGTGGCCCCATGAAACCACAAGATGTTAAAAGATGGTACTTGTTGTTTCTCAGTGAGGCTGTAAGTGGGGCCCAAAAACAGGTGTTAGTCTGGACGAGCCAAGAACACACACGCACACATGTGTGTGCATGCACATCACAACATAAAACCTCTCCTCGCTTCACCTTGCCTCATCCCTGCCATAAGGAATGGCGGGTGTTATTGGCCAGTTTAATTAGGATGAATTTGTGATTTCTACCTAGGATCATAAGAATCTGGCACTACCAAGGGACACAACTCTGTACAGAGAAACTGTGCTGCCATGGCAACTGGGCAGCTTCTGCGCCTATCCCGGCATGGCTGTTGAGCATGACATGGTAGGGACATAACTCGTAATCACCACTGGTGGCTGTTACCTACCTCATCGTGGCATGGCTGTCACCTACTGTATCCCAACATGGCTGTCACCTACTGTATCCCAACATGGCTGTCACCTACTGTATCCCAGCATGACATGGTAGGGACATAACTCGTAATCACCACTGGTGGCTGTAACCTACCTCATCATGGCATGGCTGTAACCTACTGTATCCGAACATGGCTGTCACCTACTGTATCCCAACATGGCTGCCACCTACCTCATCGTGGCATGGCTGTCACCTACTGTATCCCAACATGGCTGTCACCTACTGTATCCCAACATGGCTGTCACCTACCACATCCCAACATGGCTGCCACCTACTGTATCCCAAAATGGCTGTCACCTACTGTATCCCAACATGGCTGTCACCTACCATATCCCAACATGGCTGTCACCTACTGAAACCCAGCATGGCTGTCACCTACTGTATCCCAACATGGTTGTCATCTACTGTATCCCAACATGGCTGTCTCCTACTGTATCCCAAAATGGCTGTCACCTACTGTATCCCAGCATGGTTGCCACCTACTGTATCCCAACATGGTTGTCACCTACTGTATCCCAACATGGCTGCCACCTACTGTATCCCAAAATGGCTGTTACCTACCTCATCATGGCATGGATGTCACCTACCATATCCCAACATGGCTTTCACCTACTGTATCCCAAAATGGCTGTCATCTACTGTATCCCAAAATGGCTGTCACCTACTGTATCCAAACATGGCTGCCACCTACTGTATCCCAAAATGGCTGTCATCTACTGTATCCCAAAATGGCTGTCACCTACCATATCCCAACATGGCTGTCTCCTACTGTAACCCAGCATGGCTGTCTCCTACTGTATCCCAACATGGCTGTCTCCTACTGTATCCCAACATGGCTGTCACCTACTGTATCCCAGCATGGCTGTCATCTACTGTATCCCAGCATGGCTACCACCTACTGTATCCCAACATGGCTGTCACCTACCACATCCCAACATGGCTGTCACATACTGTATTCCAACATGGCTTCCACCTACTGTATCCCAACATGGCTGTCACCTACTGTATCCCAGCATGGCTGTCACCTACTGTATCCCAACATGGCTACCACCTACTGTATCCCAACATGGCTGTTACCTACTGTATCCCAGCATGGCTGTCACCTACTGTATCCCAACATGGCTGCCACCTACCACATCCCAGCATGGCTGTCACCTACCACATCCCAACATGGCTACCACCTACTGTATCCCAACATGGCTGTTACCTACTGTATCCCAGCATGGCTGTCACCTACTGTATCCCAACATGGCTGCCACCTACCACATCCCAGCATGGCTGTCACCTACCACATCCCAACATGGCTGTCACCTACCATATCCCAACATGGCTGCCACCTACCACATCCCAACATGGCTGTTACCTACCACATCCCAACATGGCTGTCACCTACTGTATCCCAACATGCCTGCCACTTACTGTATCCCAGCATGGCTGTCACCTACCACATCCCAACATGGCTGTCACATACTGTATTCCAACATGGCTGCCACCTACTGTATCCCAGCATGGCTGTCACCTACTGTATCCCAGCATGGCTGCCACCTACTGTATCCCAACATGGCTGCCACCTACTGTATCCCAACATGGCTGTCACCTACTGTATCCCAGCATGGCTGTCACCTACCACATCCCAACATGGCTGTCACCTACTGTATCCCAACATGGCTGTCATCTACTGTATCCCAGCATGGCTGTCATCTACTGTATCCCAGCATGGCTGTCACATACTGTATCCCAGCATGGCTACCACCTACTGTATCCCAACATGGCTGTCACCTACTGTATCCCAACATGGCTGTCACCTACCACATCCCAACATGGCTGTCACCTACTGTATCCCAGCATGGCTACCACCTACTGTATCCCAGCATGGCTGTAACCTACTGTATCCCAGCATGGCTGTCATCTACTGTATCCCAGCATGGCTACCACCTACTGTATCCCAACATGGCTGTCACCTACTGTATCCCAGCATGGCTGCCACCTACCACATCCCAACATGGCTGTCACCTACTGTATCCCAACATGGCTTTCACCTACTGTATCCCAACATGGCTGTCACCTACCACATCCCAACATGGTTGTCACCTACTGTATCCCAACATGGTTGTCACCTACTGTATCCCAACATGGTTGTCACCTACTGTATCCCAACATGGCTGTCACCTACCACATCCCAACATGGTTGTCACCTACTGTATCCCAACATGGTTGTCACCTACCACATCCCAACATGGTTGTCACCTACTGTATCCCAGCATGGCTGTCATCTACTGTATCCCAACATGGCTGTCACCTACTGTATCCCAACATGGCTGTCACCTACTGTATCCCAACATGGTTGTCACCTACTGTATCCCAACATGGCTTTCACCTACTGTATCCCAACATGGCTGTCACCTACCACATCCCAACATGGCTGTCACCTACTGTATCCCAACATGGCTGTCACCTACCACATCCCAACATGGCTGTCACCTACTGTATCCCAACATGGCTGTCACCTACCACATCCCAACATGGCTGTCACCTACTGTATCCCAACATGTCTTTCACCTACTGTATCCCAACATGGCTGTCACCTACCACATCCCAACATGGTTGTCACCTACTGTATCCCAACATGTCTTTCACCTACTGTATCCCAACATGGCTGTCACCTACCACATCCCAACATGGTTGTCACCTACTGTATCCCAACATGGCTGTCACCTACTGTATCCCAACATGGCTGCCACCTACTGTATCCCAACATGGCTGTCACCTACTGTATCCCAGCATGGCTACCACCTACTGTATCCCAACATGGCTGTCACCTACTGTATCCCAGCATGGCTGCCACCTACCACATCCCAACATGGCTGTCACCTACTGTATCCCAACATGGCTTTCACCTACTGTATCCCAACATGGCTGTCACCTACTGTATCCCAACATGGTTGTCACCTACTGTATCCCAACATGGCTGTCACCTACTGTATCCCAACATGGTTGTCACCTACTGTATCCCAACATGGCTTTCACCTACTGTATCCCAACATGGCTGTCACCTACCACATCCCAACATGGCTGTCACCTACTGTATCCCAACATGGCTGTCACCTACCACATCCCAACATGGCTGTCACCTACTGTATCCCAACATGTCTTTCACCTACTGTATCCCAACATGGCTGTCACCTACCACATCCCAACATGGTTGTCACCTACTGTATCCCAGCATGGCTGTCACCTACTGTATCCCAACATGGCTACCACCTACTGTATCCCAACATGGCTGTTACCTACTGTATCCCAGCATGGCTGTCACCTACTGTATCCCAACATGGCTGCCACCTACCACATCCCAGCATGGCTGTCACCTACCACATCCCAACATGGCTACCACCTACTGTATCCCAACATGGCTGTTACCTACTGTATCCCAGCATGGCTGTCACCTACTGTATCCCAACATGGCTGCCACCTACCACATCCCAGCATGGCTGTCACCTACCACATCCCAACATGGCTGTCACCTACCATATCCCAACATGGCTGCCACCTACCACATCCCAACATGGCTGTTACCTACCACATCCCAACATGGCTGTCACCTACTGTATCCCAACATGCCTGCCACTTACTGTATCCCAGCATGGCTGTCACCTACTGTATCCCAGCATGATTGTCACCTACCACATCCCAACATGGCTGTCACATACTGTATTCCAACATGGCTGCCACCTACTGTATCCCAGCATTGCTGTCACCTACTGTATCCCAGCATGGCTGCCACCTACTGTATCCCAACATGGCTGCCACCTACTGTATCCCAACATGGCTGTCACCTACTGTATCCCAGCATGGCTGTCACCTACCACATCCCAACATGGCTGTCACCTACTGTATCCCAACATGGCTGTCATCTACTGTATCCCAGCATGGCTGTCATCTACTGTATCCCAGCATGGCTGTCACATACTGTATCCCAGCATGGCTACCACCTACTGTATCCCAACATGGCTGTCACCTACTGTATCCCAACATGGCTGTCACCTACCACATCCCAACATGGCTGTCACCTACTGTATCCCAGCATGGCTACCACCTACTGTATCCCAGCATGGCTGTAACCTACTGTATCCCAGCATGGCTGTCATCTACTGTATCCCAGCATGGCTACCACCTACTGTATCCCAACATGGCTGTCACCTACTGTATCCCAGCATGGCTGCCACCTACCACATCCCAACATGGCTGTCACCTACTGTATCCCAACATGGCTTTCACCTACTGTATCCCAACATGGCTGTCACCTACCACATCCCAACATGGTTGTCACCTACTGTATCCCAACATGGTTGTCACCTACTGTATCCCAACATGGTTGTCACCTACTGTATCCCAACATGGCTGTCACCTACCACATCCCAACATGGTTGTCACCTACTGTATCCCAACATGGTTGTCACCTACCACATCCCAACATGGTTGTCACCTACTGTATCCCAGCATGGCTGTCATCTACTGTATCCCAACATGGCTGTCACCTACTGTATCCCAACATGGCTGTCACCTACTGTATCCCAACATGGTTGTCACCTACTGTATCCCAACATGGCTTTCACCTACTGTATCCCAACATGGCTGTCACCTACCACATCCCAACATGGCTGTCACCTACTGTATCCCAACATGGCTGTCACCTACCACATCCCAACATGGCTGTCACCTACTGTATCCCAACATGGCTGTCACCTACCACATCCCAACATGGCTGTCACCTACTGTATCCCAACATGTCTTTCACCTACTGTATCCCAACATGGCTGTCACCTACCACATCCCAACATGGTTGTCACCTACTGTATCCCAACATGTCTTTCACCTACTGTATCCCAACATGGCTGTCACCTACCACATCCCAACATGGTTGTCACCTACTGTATCCCAACATGGCTGTCACCTACTGTATCCCAACATGGCTGCCACCTACTGTATCCCAACATGGCTGTCACCTACTGTATCCCAGCATGGCTACCACCTACTGTATCCCAACATGGCTGTCACCTACTGTATCCCAGCATGGCTGCCACCTACCACATCCCAACATGGCTGTCACCTACTGTATCCCAACATGGCTTTCACCTACTGTATCCCAACATGGCTGTCACCTACCACATCCCAACATGGTTGTCACCTACTGTATCCCAACATGGCTGTCACCTACTGTATCCCAACATGGTTGTCACCTACTGTATCCCAACATGGCTTTCACCTACTGTATCCCAACATGGCTGTCACCTACCACATCCCAACATGGCTGTCACCTACTGTATCCCAACATGGCTGTCACCTACCACATCCCAACATGGCTGTCACCTACTGTATCCCAACATGTCTTTCACCTACTGTATCCCAACATGGCTGTCACCTACCACATCCCAACATGGTTGTCACCTACTGTATCCCAACATGGCTGTCACCTACTGTATCCCAACATGGCTGCCACCTACTGTATCCCAACATGGCTGTCACCTACTGTATCCCAACATGGTTGTCACCTACTGTATCCCAGCATGGCTGTTACCTACCGTATCCTGGCATGGAGGTGCGTTGTTCGACGATGCTGACGCTGCTACAGTCGAGCTCCATCGTCTGGAGCAGAGCCAGGGCCAGGTGATGCAGATGAGGCTGTGAGCGGAGGACACCCCGGATGCTGGGACCTGCAAAGACAAGCGAACCTTCAGTTGACCTTCAGCTGACCTTCAGCTGTCTACTGTCTAAAGTGTCACAAGCCTAGTCTCAGTTGAGCTTCAGGTGTCTATGACCTTCAGCTGTCTGCTGTCTACTGTCTAAAGTGTCATCAGTCTAGTTTCAGTTGACCTTCAGGTGTCTATGACCTTCAGCTGTCTACCGTCCAAAGTGTCACAAGTCTAGTTTCAGTGGGTGTGTAAATGTTTGTTGTTTAAAGTTGCCGTCTGTAATTTCCTTCGATACATCATGGCAGACTGTGAATAACAGAGGCTCTCCCCTTCAGGGCGGTGTCACATGATGGTCTGTTATCACTTTGGCCTGGTGCTACAATGGTCTGATATCACCATGGTCAAGCACTACAATAATCGGATGTCAAAATGGTCTGGTAGTACAATGGTCTAGTGGCATTAGGGTCTAGAAATGGTCTGTTGGTCTTGTGCTACACTCGTTCTGTGTCCATCACTTTCAACTTACCCAGTAGATCAAGGTACCCTGCCAGTAAATTGATTGCACACAATTTTTGGTCTTCATCTGTGAAAATAAACAGAATGTGAGAAGTGCAGATTAAAAAGATTATAATTACATCTGTGATACTGAATTTGAAAGTGTCTGTTCTAAATATTGCCTTGAAGTACACATCTCTACCTGCTACACGGATCTGTCGGGGCAGTGACAGGACGAGGATGTGAAGGTTCTCCTCAAGGACTGCAGTCAATGGTTGGGCATTTTCAGTGCTGGTCTGTCGAGTCTTGTAGGTTTCCAAGACCCTCCTGCTTCTATCAGCCACAGCCGAGTACTCGTCCCCAATCATCCCCACCAGCACCTCCAGGAAGACTGGACCACTCTCAGACAGCGACCTGTCATAATAACCAAGGTCTTACACAGCGACCTGTCATAATAACAAAGGTCTTACACAGCGACCTGTCATAATAACAAAGGTCTTACACAGCGACCTGTCATAATAACAAAGGTCTTACACAGTGATCTGTCATAATAACAAAGGTCTTACACAGCGGCCTGTCATAATAACAAAGGTCTTACACAGCGACCTGTCATAATAACAAAGGTCTTACACAGCGACCTGTCATAATAACCAAGGTCTTACACAGTGACCTGTCATAATAACCAAGGTCTCACACAGCGACCTGTCATAATAACAAAGGTCTTACACAGCGACCTGTCATAATAACCAAGGTCTTACACAGTGATCTGTCATAATAACAAAGGTCTTACACAGCGACCTGTCATAATAACAAAGGTCTTACACAGCGATCTGTCATAATAACCAAGGTCTTACACAGTGATCTGTCATAATAACCAAGGTCTTACACAGTGATCTGTCATAATAACCAAGGTCTTACACAGCGACCTGTCATAATAACCAAGGTCTTAGACAGCGACCTGTCATAATAACCAAGGTCTTACACAGTGATCTGTCATAATAACCAAGGTCTTACACAGTGATCTGTCATAATAACAAAGGTCTTACACAGTGATCTGTCATAATAACCAAGGTCTTACACAGTGATCTGTCATAATAACAAAGGTCTTACACAGCAACCTGTCATAATAACAAAGGTCTTACACAGCGACCTGTCATAATAACCAAGGTCTTACACAGCGACCTGTATTAATAACCAAGGTCTTACACAGTGATCTGTCATAATAACAAAGGTCTTACACAGCGACCTGTCATAATAACAAAGGTCTTACACAGTGATCTGTCATAATAACAAAGGTCTTACACAGTCACCTGTCATAATAACAAAGGTCTTACACAGTCACCTGTCATAATAACAAAGGTCTTACACAGTGATCTGTCATAATTAAAAAGGTCTTACACAGTGATCTGTCATAATAACAAAGGTCTTACACAGTCACCTGTCATAATAACAAAGGTCTTACACAGTGATCTGCCTGTTGTCATATGGATGTGTAATGTATTGTAATCAATGATTGTAACAACTGTATTACATTGTTTCTGTTGAGATTCAGTAGAAGTTCTTGCATTGTATTTGGACAATGACTAGTTGTCTGGAATGTAGTACTATTTAAATTAATAAATGGTGAGGAAGTTATTACATTTAGAGGTTCAGCTTATATGTTAACTTCCTGGAATAGCATGGACGGATGTCAAGCATTATAGAAACATGTGGAATATTCTGTGATGTTCTGGTGACACTGGACTGGTCTAGCACTGTGTGAAAAGTGTTGGAAGCGAGTTAGGCGTGTGCCTGTCTCATCTCACATTTCAAATCACTTCAAGACCAGCTTTCACAGCGGATTCCCAGCCAAGGCATATCACGGAAGCTTGACCACTGCTGGGATAGGTGAATACTATTATCATGGAACTTTTCTCAGTCACCACTGCCATCATATTTTGTATTTGATACTGCCATGTAACACAGCACAAACACAAACATGTGCCCTTCACAAGGCAGGTGATCGCCACTGTATTGTGCCCATGTGTGGACTTGGGTCATCACAACGGCTCAAATTCAGCTACGGCTTTCCATCCCCCTTCCACTTCTTGAAGGTAACTCAACAAGCTGCTGTAGTGCTTGTCATAAGACGCAACTAATGGGATTGAGTGGTCAGGCTCACTGACTTGGTTGATACATGTCATTGTATCCCAATTACGTGGATTGATGATCATGATGTCAATGACTGGATTGTCTGACTCAATTATTTACAGACCGCCGTCATATAGCTGGAATATTGCTGAGTGCGTCATTAAACAACAAACAAACAAAATCTTACTTGGTACAACGGTGGAGGAGCCGGTCTGCCCAGTCCACAAGAGCATTCCTAACCCTCCAGTTGGGGTGGGATGTCAGGGAGGCCATCTGCCGCACCAGGACCAGCATCTTGGAGGCTGTGACCTTCACCCACTCTGGCAACCTCCGTACAACCAGGCCCCGCAACCTCTCGTCAAGGTCATCTACAAATACCAACCAGAGGAGTGAGTGCATGTTGGTCTACCTGGCTCTCAGCAACAGTCCAGCACACGAGTTTGTAAGTTGTCAGTGGTTCATGAAGACAATGGTTGATGCAACCACAGCAATCTGGAAATCTCACCTCGGACCTCGTTCTGTTCCTGACTTTCTTCAAGCTGGGAATCTTCAAGGACAAGGCACACTACTTTAGTCCACAACTCTACAGCCCTCTGTAACAGATAGACTACTTTAGTCCACACCTCTACAGCCCTCTGTAACAGATAGACTACCTTAGTCCACACCTCTACAGCCCTCTGTAACAGATCGACTACTTTAGTCCACACCTCAACAGCCCTCTGTAACAGATCAACTACTTTAGTCCACACCTCTACAGCCCTCTGTAACAGATCAACTACTTTAGTCCACACATCTACAGCCCTCTGTAACAGATAGACTACTTTAGTCCACACCTCTACAGCCCTCTGTAACAGATCAACTACTTTAGTATACACTTCTACAACCCTCTGTAACAGATCAACTACTTTAGTCCACACATCTACAGCCCTCTGTAACAGATAGACTACCTTAGTCCACACATCTACAGCCCTCTGTAACAGATCAACTACTTTAGTCCACACCTCTACAGCCCTCTGTAACAGATCAACTACTTTAGTCCACACATCTACAGCCCTCTGTAACAGATCGACTACTTTAGTCCACACCTCTACAGCCCTCTGTAACAGATCAACTACTTTAGTATACACTTCTACAACCCTCTGTAACAGATCAACTACTTTAGTCCACACATCTACAGCCCTCTGTAACAGATAGACTACTTTAGTCCACACCTCTACAGCCCTCTGTAACAGATAGACTACTTTAGTCCACACCTCTTCAGCCCTCTGTAACAGATAGACTACTTTAGTCCACACCTCTACAGCCCTCTGTAACAGATAAACTACTTTAGTCCACACCTCTACAGCCCTCTGTAACAGATAGATTACTTTAGTCCACACCTCTTCAGCCCTCTGTAACAGATAGACTACTTTAGTCCACACCTCTACAGCCCTCTGTTACAGATAAACTACTTTAGTCCACACCTCTACAGCCCTCTGTAACAGATAGATTACTTTAGTCCACACCTCTACAACCCTCTGTAACAGATAGATTACTTTAGTCCACAACTCTACAGCCCTCTGTAATAGATAAACTACTTTAGTCCACAACTCTACAGCCCTCTGTAACAGATAGATTACTTTAGTCCACACCTCTACAGCCCTCTGTAACAGATAGACTACCTTAGTCCACACCTCTACAGCCCTCTGTAACAGATAGATTACTTTAGTCCACACCTCTACAGCCCTCTGTAACAGATAAACTACTTTAGTCCACACCTCTACAGCCCTCTGTAACAGATAGATTACCTTAGTCCACACCTCTACAGCCCTCTGTAACAGATAGACTACTTTAGTCCACACCTCTACAGCCCTCTGTAACAGATAGACTACTTTAGTCCACAACTCTACAGCCCTCTGTAACAGATAGACTACTTTAGTCCAAACCTCTACAGACCTCTGTAACAGATAGACTACCTTATTCCACACCTCTACAACCCTCTGTAACAGATAGACTACTTTAGTCCACACCTCTACAGCCCTCTGTAACAGATAGACTACTTTAGTCCACACCTCTACAGCCCTCTGTAACAGATAGATTACTATAGTCCACACCTCTACAGCCCTCTGTAACAGATAGATTACTTTAGTCCACACCTCTACAGCCCTCTGTAACAGATAGATTACTTTAGTCCACACCTCTACAACCCTCTGTCACAGATAGATTACTTTAGTCCACACCTCTACAGCCCTCTGTAACAGATAGATTACTATAGTCCACACCTCTACAGCCCTCTGTAACAGATAGATTACTTTAGTCCACACCTCTACAGCCCTCTGTAACAGACAGACTACTATAGTCCACACCTCTACAGACCTCTGTAACAGATAGACTACTTTAGTCCACACCTCTACAGCCCTCTGTAACAGATAGACTACTTTAGTCCACACCTCTACAGCCCTCTGTAACAGATAGACTACTGTAGTCCACACCCCTACAGCCCTCTGTAACAGATAGATTACTTTAGTCCACACCTCTACAGCCCTCTGTAACAGATAGACTAATGTAGTCCACACCTCTACAGCCCTCTGTAACAGATAGACTACTTTAGTCCACACCTCTACAACCCTCTGTAACAGATAGACTACTGTAGTCCACACCTCTACAGCCCTCTGTAACAGATAGACTACTGTAGTCCACACCTCTACAGCCCTCTGTAACAGATAGACTACTGTAGTCCACACCTCTACAGCCCTCTGTAACAGATAGACTACTGTAGTCCACACCTCTACAGCCCTCTGTAACAGATAGACTACTGTAGTCCACACCTCTACAGCCCTTTGTAACAGATAGACTACTGTAGTCCACAACCCTACAGCCCTCTGTAACAGATAGACTACTTTAGTCCACACCTCTACAGCCCTCTGTAACAGATAGACTACTTTAGTCCACACCTCTACAGCCCTCTGTAACAGATAGACTACTTTAGTCCACACCTCTACAGCCCTCTGTAACAGATAGACTACTTTAGTCCACACCTCTACAGCCCTCTGTAACAGATAGACTACTTTAGTCCACACCTCTACAGCCCTCTGTAACAGATAGACTACTTTAGTCCACACCTCTACAGCCCTCTGTAACAGATAGACTACTTTAGTCCACACATCTACAGCCCTCTGTAACAGATAGACTACTTTAGTCCACACCTCTACAGCCCTCTGTAACAGATAGACTACTTTAGTCCACACCTCTACAGCCCTCTGTAACAGATAGATTACTTTAGTCCACACCTCTACAGCCCTCTGTAACAGATAGATTACTTTAGTCCACACCTCTACAGCCCTCTGTAACAGATAGATTACTTTAGTCCACACCTCTACAGCCCTCTGTAACAGATAGACTACTTTAGTCCACACCTCTACAGCCCTCTGTAACAGATAGACTACTTAAGTCCACACCTCTACAGCCCTCTGTAACAGATAGACTACTTTAGTCCACACCTCTACAGCCCTCTGTAACAGATAGATTACTTTAGTCCACACCTCTACAGCCCTCTGTAACAGATAGATTACTTTAGTCCACACCTCTACAGCCCTCTGTAACAGATAGATTACTTTAGTCCACACCTCTACAGCCCTCTGTAACAGATAGACTACTTTAGTCCATACCTCTACAGCCCTCTGTAACAGATAGACTACTTTAGTCCACACCTCTACAGCCCTCTGTAACAGATAGATTACTTTAGTCCACACCTCTACAGCCCTCTGTAACAGATAGATTACTTTAGTCCACACCTCTACAGCCCTCTGTAACAGATAGACTACTTTAGTCCACACCTCTACAGCCCTCTGTAACAGATAGATTACTATAGTCCACACCTCTACAGCCCTCTGTAACAGATAGATTACTTTAGTCCACACCTCTACAGCCCTCTGTAACAGATAGATTACTTTAGTCCACACCTCTACAGCCCTCTGTAACAGATAGACTACTTTAGTCCACACCTCTACAGCCCTCTGTAACAGATAGATTACTTTAGTCCACACCTCTACAGCCCTCTGTAACAGATAGATTACTTTAGTCCACACCTCTACAGCCCTCTGTAACAGATAGATTACTTTAGTCCACACCTCTACAGCCCTCTGTAACAGATAGATTACTTTAGTCCACACCTCTACAGCCCTCTGTAACAGATAGACTACTTTAGTCCACACCTCTACAGCCCTCTGTAACAGATAGACTACCTAACCCTAAACTCTAGGAGTTTACACCACGTATATAGAGAATTGGCGCAGAAACAATTACACTGCACCCCTCGGGACGCACAATAACATTCATTGTACCTACAGCACATCAAGAGCAGTCATGTGCATCTCTGATTTCACCCATCAATCATGACTACTTTCCGCATGATCACTGATTCATTCCAGGCTCTGAAGTAATTATCAACACATGAATACAGTACTTAAGAAATTACTACAAAGATATTTTGACTGCCTGGTGGGATTTAAACGCCCAACTGGAACATAACGTAAATCATTTACTGGCCGATAATATTTGGTTTAACAGTAATATATGTATTGGGCGTAAGCCCGTCTTTTATAGCACCTGGAATCAAAAGGGGGTACGTTTCATTAATGACCTCCTTGACAAAGATGGAAAATGTCTGTCGTTTGACAACTTTTCAAAATCTTTCGAGATAAAAACGAACTTCTTACTATATAACGGCCTTATCGTCGCCATTAAACACTATTTCAAGGCAAGTAATGTTGAACTAGAAGAATTGAACAAGTTGCAAAATCCAATTATACCCCCAAGTATCGAAAATGTGCTTAAATTTGCAAATGGATCGAAATGCTTCTACAACTTACTAATTTCAGATATCACTACAAAAAATGTACACTGTACGAAATGGGAAAAGAATATTCTAAAGGATGATTCAATTGATAACTGGTCCCAATACAATAGAATGCCTTTTCGATGTACAAGAGACACTAAACTGCAATGGCTCCAATACAAAATACTTCATCATATACTTCTGAATAATGTTTTCTTGTGTAAATTAGGTTATGTTGGAAGTCGAAATTGCAGTTTTTGTTCAGTTGATATTGAGACCCCAATCCATCTTTTCTGGTCCTGTAATATGGTTCAGCAAATCTGGCGTCAACTTGAAGTTTGGCTACTTCAAAAGGCTAACATCCAAATCGAAATTACAAAGAAACATGTGATGATTGGTTTTCCAGAAAAGCGCAATGACCCTCTAAATATCATCATAGAGACCTTATATTTAAAAGTAAGTGAAACAAGAGACTCCCGTCATTTCAAGTCTTTCAGAAGGAAATAAGAAACTACTACAACCTAACTAAACGTTCAGCGATTACTGAGTGTGACATTGGCCTATTCTATAAATTTTGGTCAACTTGCCATCATCTATTTCGATGATTAATCAACTATGTACTGGAATGTCACATTTTATCAAATAAATGTAAAATGACTGAAAATAAAAAAATGATAAAAAAAATAAAAAATGAATACAGTACACGACACCATTTCACTTCTTTACAGGACCATCATACTGTCTGCAGGGACGCTTAAAATAATTATTGGGGGTCCCCTGAACCCCCACTTTTGTAAGTCACGGTAAAACCCTGTACTCACACACAACACTGCATGCCCCTGCTTGGTGTCCCCTGTAGTGATCCAACACAAGAGATACTCACACACAACACAGCTTGGTGTCACCTGTAGCGATCTTACACAGAGATACTCACACACAACATAGCTTGGTGTCACCTGTAGTGATCCTACACAGAGATACTCACACACAACACAGCTTGGTGTCACCTGTAGTGATCCTACACAGAGATACTCACACACAACACAGCTTGGTGTTCCCTGTAGTGATCCTGCACAGAGATACTCACACACAACACTGCTTGGTGTTCCCTGTAGTGATCCTACACAGAGATACTCACACACAACACTGCTTGGTGTCCCCTGTAGTGATCCTACACAGAGATACTCACACACAAAACTGCTTGGTGTCCCCTGTAGCGATCCAACACAAGAGATACTCACACACAACACAGCTTGGTGTCCCCTGTAGTGATCCTACACAGAGATACTCACACATAACACAGCTTGGTGTTCCCTGTAGTGATCCAACACAAGAGATACTCACACACAACACAGCTTGGTGTTCCCTGTAGCAATCCTACACAGAGATACTCACACATAACACAGCTTGGTGTCCCCTGTAGTGATCCTACACAGAGATACTCACACACAACACTGCTTGGTGTCCCCTGTAGTGATCTTACACAGAGATACTCACACACAAATCTGCTTGGTGTCCGCTGTAGCGATCCTACAGAGAGATACTCACACACAACACTGCTTGGTGTCCCCTGTAGTGATCCTACACAGAGATACTCACACATAACACAGCTTGGTGTCCCCTGTAGTGATCCTACACAGAGATACTCACACACAACACTGCTTGGTGTCCCCTGTAGTGATCTTACACAGAGATACTCACACACAAATCTGCTTGGTGTCCGCTGTAGCGATCCTACAGAGAGATACTCACACACAACATTGCTTGGTGTTCCCTGTAGTGATCCTACACAGAGATACTCACACACAACTCTGCTTGGTGTCACCTGTAGTGATCCAACACAAGAGATACTCACACACAACACAGCTTGGTGTCACCTGTAGTGATCCTACACAGAGATACTCACACACAACACAGCTTGGTGTTCCCTCTAGTGATCCTACACAGAGATACTCACACATAACACAGCTTGGTGTCCCCTGTAGTGATCCCACACAGAGATACTCACACACAACACTGCTTGGTGTCCCCTGTAGTGATCCTACAGAGAGATACTCACACACAACACAGCTTGGTGTCCCCTGTAGTGATCCTACACAGAGATACTCACACATAACAAAGCTTGGTGTCACCTGTAGTGATCCTACACAGAGATACTCACACATAACACAGCTTGGTGTCCCCTGTAGTGATCCTACAGAGAGATACTCACACACAACACTGCTTGGTGTTCCCTGTAGTGATCCTACACAGAGATACTCACACACAACACAGCTTGGTGTTCCCTGTAGTGATCCTACACAGAGATACTCACACACAACACAGCTTGGTGTCCCCTGTAGTGATCCTACACAGAGATACTCACACACAACACTGCTTGGTGTCCCCTGTAGTGATCCTACACAGAGATACTCACACACAACACTGCTTGGTGTTCCCTGTAGCAATCCTACACAGAGATACTCACACACAACACAGCTTGGTGTTCCCTGTAGTGATCCTACACAGAGATACTCACACACAACACAGCTTGGTGTTCCCTGTAGTGATCCTACACAGAGATACTCACACACAACACAGCTTGGTGTCCCCTGTAGTGATCCTACACAGAGATACTCACACACAACACAGCTTGGTGTCCACTGAAGTGATCCTACACAGAGATACTCACACACAACACTGCTTGGTGTTCCCTGTAGTGATCCTACACAGAGATACTCACACATAACACAGCTTGGTGTCCCCTGTAGTGATCCTACACAGAGATACTCACACATAACAGCTTGGTGTTCCCTGTAGTGATCCTACAGAGAGATACTCACACACAACACAGCTTGGTGTCCCCTGTAGCGATCCTACACAGAGATACTCACACACAACACAGCTTGGTGTCCCCTGTAGTGATCTTACACACAGATACTCACACACAACACAGCTTGGTGTCCACTGTAGTGATCCTACAGAGAGATACTCACACACAACACTGCATGGCCCTGCTTGGTGTCCCCTGTAGCGATCCTACACAGAGATATGGTGATACCAGGCAAGAAGGAAGCAAACAAGTTGCCATAGATCACCCTCGCCTTCAGTCCACCTGCAGAAAAGAAAAAGGCAAGTAATAGAGTGCTGGGGACCTGTTCTAACCCAGGTAACAATAGAGTGACAAGTAATAGAGTGATGGAGACCTGTTCTAACCCAGGTAACAATAGAGTGACAAGTAATAGAGTGCTGGGGACCTGTTCTAACCCAGGTAACAATAGAGTGACAAGTAATAGAGTGCTGGAGACCTGGTCTTACCCAGGTAACAATAGAGTGACAAGTAATTGAGTGCTGGAGACCGGGTCTAACTAAGGTCACAACAGAGTGACAAGTAATAGAGTGCTGGAGACCTGGTTTAACCAAGGTAACAATAGGGTGACAAGTAATAGAGTGCCGGGGATCTGGTCTAACCCAGGTAACAATAGAGTGACAAGTAATAGAGTGCTGGAGACCTGGTCTTACCCAGGTAACAATAGAGTGACAAGTAATAGAGTGCTGGAGACCTGGTCTAACCCAGGTAACAATAGAGTGACAAGTAAAAGAGTGATGGAGACCTGGTTTTACCAAGGTAACAATAGAGTGACAAGTATTGGAGTGCTGGAGACCGGGTCTTACCCAGGTAACAATAGGGTGACAAGTAATAGAGTGCCGGGGATCTGGTCTAACCCAGGTAACAATAGGGTGACAAGTAATAGAGTGCCGAGGATCTGGTCTTACCCAGGTAACAATAGAGTGACAAGTAATAGAGCGCCGGGGACTTGGTCTAACCCAGGTAACAATAGAGTGACAAGTGCTGGAGACCTGGTCTAACCCAGGTAACAACATAGTGACAAGTATTGGAGTGCTGGAGACCTGGTCTAACCCAGGTAACAATAGAGTGACAAGTAATAGAGTGTCGGAGACCTGGTTTTACCAAGGTAACAATAGAGTGACAAGTATTGGAGTGCTGGAGACCTGGTCTAACCCAGGTAACAATAGAGTGACAAGTAATAGAGTGCCGGGGATCTGGTCTTACCCAGGTAACAATAGAGTGACAAGTAATAGAGTGCTGGGGCCCTGGTCTAACCCAGGTAACAACATAGTGACAAGAATTGGAGTGCTGGAGACCTGGTCTAACTCAGGTAACAATAGAGTGAGAAGTAATAGAGTGCTGGAGACCTGGTCTTACCCAGGTAACAATAGAGTGACAAGTAATAGAGTGCTGGGGATCTGGTCTTACCCAGGTAACAATAGAGTGACAAGTAATAGAGTGCTGGGGACCTGGTCTAACCCAGGTAACAACATAGTGACAAGAATTGGAGTGCTGGAGACCTGGTCTAACTCAGGTAACAATAGAGTGAGAAGTAATAGAGTGCTGGAGACCTGGTCTTACCCAGGTAACAATAGAGTGACAAGTAATAGAGTGCTGGGGATCTGGTCTTACCCAGGTAACAATAGAGTGACAAGTAATAGAGTGCTGGGGACCTGGTCTAACCCAGGTAACAACATAGTGACAAGAATTGGAGTGCTGGAGACCTGGTCTAACTCAGGTAACAATAGAGTGAGAAGTAATAGAGTGCTGGAGACCTGGTCTTACCCAGGTAACAATAGAGTGACAAGTCAAAGAATGCTGGGGACCTGGTCTTACCCAGGTCACAATAGAGTGACAAGTCAAAGAATGCTGGGGACCTGGTCTGGAGACCGAGGCATTACATTACATGCGATCATATGAAAAAGAGATGGAAATAATATCTTAGATGTAAGTTTGACAACTTTTAGACATATTTTTTATTTTGTTTATTACTTTGTATAATGTATTTAAAGATTTGCTTAAAACGTCTTTATTTTGCTCTTTGACATGTTCGATGTGGACACGTCAAAGTGTTTGTCCGAGAATTTTATTTTCAATAACATTGCGGGAAATAGTGAATAATTTTAAAAGTTATTGATAAAAATTTATAAATTGAAATTGAATACACATTTAAGACATTGTGAAATGTGATAGAGTTAAGAGAGTTAAGCGGCTGAAGAGACATGGGACATACTTGTGCTGTCAGCATGACTCAGACAGAGAAGCGTTTCCATGGCAGCAAGCTGAACATCCCGACACTTGTCAGTCTCCCCTAACCTCAGCAACACGGACACAGCATAGCCCACCGCTGGCAGGCTGTACGCAGAGAACAGGCAGCGGACCACGCTGGAACATACAAAGCCTGTTGTAACCCTTACCCTTACCACTGATGGATTGATGTTGTATTTGTTGACGTTCATCAGCTGATGGAGACAGTGCCTCACGTAAGCAATTCCATGATGGCCGAAGAGTTTCATTGAATTTGCTAACGTGTGCGACTATCTTCATCAGCTGATCAACGTTAACAAATACAACTTCAATCCTCATATTGACAGATACAAAATCAGAACAAAATAATCCATTTAAGCCCCAAGGTGTAATATATTTAAAGCGAACTGTATGAACGCGGAGAGTTGCTTTTGCATTCCATTAACAGTTACCTCCCTTGGTTCATCAAAAAGTCATAAAATGGCAGCCGCAGCAAATGTCATTCACAAATAGAAGTTGCAGCAAGTAAAGTTGGAATTGGGAAGATATTCAGACCCAGGTCATGTTGAACATGGATTAATATGAACTGTGAACCTTGGGAAGGTGTTGGAGTAACATAAAGGCAAGATGAGTTGCTGATGACGGGGTTGCTCCTTGAGGCGGCGCGGTTTGGATTTCCCAATGCAATACAGACCATGTGGAGCCAAGTGATTTCTCTTGGTGAGTACAGCCTTCCTTGTTGTAATGAACGCTGCATTACACTGACCCAATCTAAACATGATCCGTCTTGCTTTAAAGCCCTATTTGAAGTTATTTTTTTGACATTCAGGAATTCCCCCAAAGTAGTATTGCATATCTCCGGCGACATACTGACTTTCATCAGGAAATGAACACTAACATGGGGGTGTTCATCATGCGAGGTCATCTGCTATGGTCTAGCGTGTCACTGTTTAAACGTATCACCTACCATGGTGAAACTGTCATACTTACCTCTGACCCGTGATGCTTGGATCGATGCTCATGATGTCAATCACTGAATTCTCTGGTTCAGAATCGACTATTTACAGAACGCTGCCATATAGCTGGCAAACAACAAACAAACAAACTTACGTCTCATCAGCACTCTTGAGGAGGGTCCCCAGCACCTGGACTACACCCAGCTTCAGCTCATCGGAGGAGATCGCTGAAAGAACACATGGACCTGAGCCTGTGTTAACTGCATGTCTCACTGTCAACACGCCACTAGACCCTCAGTCTCACTGTCAACAAGCCACTAGACCCTCAGTCTCACTGTCAACACGCCACTAGACCCGCAGTCTCACTGTCAACACGCCACTAGACCCTCAGTCTCACTGTCAACACGCCACTAGACCCTCAGTCTCACTGTCAACACGCCACTAGACCCTCAGTCTCACTGTCAACACGCCACTAGACCCTCAGTCTCACTGTAAACACGCCACTAGACCCTCAGTCTCACTGTCAACACGCCACTAGACCCTCAGTCTCACTGTCAACTCGCCACTAGACCCTCAATCTCACTGTCAACATGCCACTAGACCCTCAGTCTCACTTTGTCAACACGCCACTAGATCCTCAGTCTCAGTGTCAACACGCCACTAGACCCTCAGTCTCACTGTCAACACGTGACTAGATCCTCAGTCTCACTGTCAACAAGCCACTAGATCCTCAGTCTCACTGTCAACACGCCACTAGACCCTCAGTCTCACTGTCAACACGCCACTAGACCCTCAGTCTCACTGTAAACACGCCACTAGACCCTCAGTCTCACTGTCAACACGCCACTAGACCCTCAGTCTCACTGTCAACACGCCACTAGACCCTCAGTCTCACTGTAAACACGCCACTAGACCCTCAGTCTCACTGTCAACACGCCACTAGACCCTCAGTCTCACTGTCAACTCGCCACTAGACCCTCAGTCTCACTGTCAACATGCCACTAGACCCTCAGTCTCACTTTGTCAACACGCCACTAGATCCTCAGTCTCAGTGTCAACACGCCACTAGACCCTCAGTCTCACTGTCAACACGTGACTAGATCCTCAGTCTCACTGTCAACAAGCCACTAGATCCTCAGTCTCACTGTCAACACGCCACTAGACTCTCAGTCTCACTGTCAACATGCCACTAGACCCTCAGTCTCACTTTGTCAACACGCCACTAGATCCTCAGTCTCAGTGTCAACACGCCACTAGACCCTCAGTCTCACTGTCAACACGTCACTAGACCCTCAGTCTCACTGTCAACAAGCCACTAGACCCTCAGTCTCACTTTGTGAACATGCCACTAGACCCTCAGTCTCACTGTCAACAAGCCACTAGACCCTCAGTCTCACTGTCAACACGCCACTAGATCCTTAGTCTCACTGTAAACACGCCACTAGACCCTCAGTCTCACTTTGTGAACACGCCACTAGACCCTCAGTCTCACTGTAAACACGCCACTAGACCCTCAGTCTCACTGTCAACATGCCACTAGACCCTCAGTATCACTGTCAACATGCCACTAGACCCTCAGTCTCACTGTCAACACGCCACTAGACCCTCAGTCTCACTGTCAACATGCCACTAGACCCTCAGTCTCACTTTGTCAACACGCCACTAGACCCTCAGTCTCACTGTCAACACGCCACTAGACCCTCAGTCTCACTGTCAACACGCCACTAGACCCTCAGTCTCACTGTCAACAAGCCACTAGACCCTCAGTCTCACTGTCAACACGCCACTAGACCCTCAGTCTCACTGTCAACAAGCCACTAGACCCTCAGTCTCACTGTCAACACGCCACTAGATCCTTAGTCTCACTGTAAACACGCCACTAGACCCTCAGTCTCACTTTGTGAATACGCCACTAGACCCTCAGTCTCACTGTAAACACGCCACTAGACCCTCAGTCTCACTGTCAACATGCCACTAGACCCTCAGTATCACTGTCAACATGCCACTAGACCCTCAGTCTCACTGTCAACACGCCACTTGACCCTCAGTCTCACTGTCAACATGCCACTAGACCCTCAGTCTCACTTTGTCAACACGCCACTAGACCTTCAGTCTCACTGTCAACACGCCACTAGACCCTCAGTCTCACTGTCAACACGCCACTAGACCCTCAGTCTCACTGTCAACAAGCCACTAGACCCTCAGTCTCACTGTCAACACGCCACTAGACCCTCAGTCTCACTGTCAACACGCCACTAGACCCTCAGTCTCACTGTCAACACGCCACTAGATCCTCAGTCTCACTGTGAACACGCCCACTAGACCCTCAGTCTCACTGTCAACACGCCACTAGATCCTCAGTCTCACTGTCAACACGCCACTAGACCCTCAGTCTCACTGTCAACACGCCACTAGACCCTCAGTCTCACTGTCAACTCGCCACTAGACCCTCAGTCTCACTGTCAACACGCCACTAGACTCTCAGTCTCACTGTCAACATGCCACTAGACCCTCAGTCTCACTTTGTCAACACGCCACTAGATCCTCAGTCTCAGTGTCAACACGCCACTAGACCCTCAGTCTCACTTTGTGAACACGCCACTAGACCCTCAGTCTCACTGTCAACACGCCACTAGATCCTCAGTCTCACTTTGTGAACACGCCACTAGACCCTCAGTCTCACTTTGTCAACATGCCACTAGACCCTCAGTCTCACTTTGTGAACACGCCACTAGACCCTCAGTCTCACTGTCAACACGCCACTAGACCCTCAGTCTCACTTTGTAAACACGCCACTAGACCCTCAGTCTCACTTTGTGAACACGCCACTAGACCCTCAGTCTCACTGTCAACACGCCACTAGACCCTCAGTCTCACTGTCAACACGCCACTAGATCCTCAGTCTCACTGTCAACACGCCACTAGACCCTCAGTCTCACTGTCAACACGCCACTAGATCCTCAGTCTCACTGTCAACACGCCACTAGACCCTCAGTCTCACTGTCAACACGCCACTAGACCCTCAGTCTCACTGTCAACTCGCCACTAGACCCTCAGTCTCACTGTCAACACGCCACTAGACTCTCAGTCTCACTGTCAACATGCCACTAGACCCTCAGTCTCACTTTGTCAACACGCCACTAGATCCTCAGTCTCAGTGTCAACACGCCACTAGACCCTCAGTCTCACTTTGTGAACACGCCACTAGACCCTCAGTCTCACTGTCAACACGCCACTAGATCCTCAGTCTCACTTTGTGAACACGCCACTAGACCCTCAGTCTCACTTTGTCAACATGCCACTAGACCCTCAGTCTCACTTTGTGAACACGCCACTAGACCCTCAGTCTCACTGTCAACACGCCACTAGACCCTCAGTCTCACTTTGTAAACACGCCACTAGACCCTCAGTCTCACTTTGTGAACACGCCACTAGACCCTCAGTCTCACTTTGTCAACATGCCACTAGACCCTCAGTCTCACTGTCAACACGCCACTAGATCCTCAGTCTCATTGTCAACACGCCACTAGACCCTCAGTCTCACTGTCAACACGCCACTAGACCCTCAGTCTCACTGTCAACACGCCACTAGACCCTCAGTCTCACTGTCAACACGCCACTAGACCCTCAGTCTCACTTTGTCAACACGCCACTAGATCCTTAGTCTCACTTTGTGAACACGCCACTAGACCCTCAGTCTCATTGTCAACACGCCACTAGACCCTCAGTCTCACTGTCAACACGCCACTAGACCCTCAGTCTCACTGTCAACACGCCACTAGACCCTCAGTCTCACTGTCAACACGCCACTAGATCCTCAGTCTCACTGTCAACACGCCACTAGATCCTCAGTCTCATTGTCAACACGCCACTAGACCCTCAGTCTCACTATCAACAAGCCACTAGACCCTCAGTCTCACTGTCAACACGCCACTAGATCCTCAGTCTCACTTTGTCAACACGCCACTAGACCCTCAGTCTCATTGTCAACACGCCACTAGACCCTCAGTCTCACTGTCAACACGCCACTAGACCCTCAGTCTCACTTTGTCAACACGCCACTAGATCCTTAGTCTCACTTTGTGAACACGCCACTAGACCCTCAGTCTCATTGTCAACATGCCACTAGACCCTCAGTCTCACTGTCAACACGCCACTAGACCCTCAGTCTCACTGTCAACACGCCACTAGATCCTCAGTCTCATTGTCAACACGCCACTAGACCCTCAGTCTCACTATCAACACGCCACTAGACCCTCAGTCTCACTGTCAACACGCCACTAGATCCTCAGTCTCACTTTGTCAACACGCCACTAGACCCTCAGTCTCATTGTCAACACGCCACTAGACCCTCAGTCTCACTATCAACACGCCACTAGACCCTCAGTCTCACTGTCAACAAGCCACTAGATCCTCAATCTCACTGTCAACACGCCACTAGACCCTCAGTCTCACTGTCAACACGCCACTAGATCCTCAGTCTCACTTTGTCAACATGCCACTAGATCCCCAGTCTCACTGTGAACACGCCACTAGACCCTCAGTCTCACTTTGTCAATATGCCACTAGATCCTCAGTCTCACTTTGTCAACACGCCAATAGATCCTCAGTCTCACTGTCAACACGCCACTAGACCCTCAGTCTCACTTTGTCAACATGCCACTAGATCCTCAGTCTCACTGTCAACACGCCACTAGATCCTCAGTCTCACTGTAAACACGCCACTAGATCCTCAGTCTCACTGTCAACACGCCACTAGACCCTCAGTCTCACTGTCAACACGCGACTAGATCCTCAGTCTCACTTTGTCAACACACCACTAGACCCTCAGTCTCACTGTGAACACGCCACTAGACCCTCAGTCTCACTTTGTCAATATGCCACTAGATCCTCAGTCTCACTGTCAACACGCCACTAGACCCTCAGTCTCACTGTCAACATGCCACTAGATCCTCAGTCTCACTGTCAACACGCTTCTAGACCCTCAGTCTCACTTTGTCAACACGCCACTAGATCCTCAGTCTCACTTTGTCAACATGCCACTAGACCCTCAGTCTCACTGTCAACACGCCACTAGACCCTCAGTCTCACTGTCAACACGCCACTAGATCCTCAGTCTCACTTTGTCAACATGCCACTAGATCCTCAGTCTCACTTTGTCAACATGCCACTAGATCCTCAGTCTCACTGTCAACACGCCACTAGATCCTCAGTCTCACTGTCAACACGCCACTAGATCCTCAGTCTCACTTTGTCAACATGCCACTAGACCCTCAGTCTGACTTTGTCAACACGCCACGAGACCCTCAGTCTCACTTTGTCAACACGCCACTAGATCCTCAGTCTCACTGTCAACACACCACTAGATCCTCAGTCTCACTGTCAACACGCCACTAGATCCTCAGTCTCACTTTGTCAACACGCCACTAGATCCTCAGTCTCACTTTGTCAACACGCCACTAGACCCTCAGTCTCACTGTCAACACGCCACTAGATCCTCAGTCTCACTTTGTCAACATGCCACTAGACCCTCAGTCTCACTGTCAACACGCCACTAGACCCTCAGTCTCACTTTGTGAACACGCCACTAGACCCTCAGTCTCACTTTGTCAACACGCCACTAGATCCTCAGTCTCACTGTCAACACACCACTAGATCCTCAGTCTCACTTTGTCAACACACCACTAGATCCTCAGTCTCACTTTGTCAACACGCCACTAGACCCTCAGTCTCACTGTCAACACGCCACTAGATCCTCAGTCTCACTTTGTCAACACGCCACTAGACCCTCAGTCTCACTTTGTCAACATGCCACTAGATCCTCAGTCTCACTGTCAACACGCCACTAGATCCTCAGTCTCATTGTCAACACGCCACTAGACCCCTTCAGTCTCACTATCAACACGCCACTAGACCCTCAGTCTCACTGTCAACACGCCACTAGATCCTCAGTCTCACTTTGTCAACACGCCACTAGACCCTCAGTCTCATTGTCAACACGCCACTAGACCCTCAGTCTCACTGTCAACACGCCACTAGACCCTCAGTCTCACTTTGTCAACACGCCACTAGATCCTTAGTCTCACTTTGTGAACACGCCACTAGACCCTCAGTCTCATTGTCAACATGCCACTAGACCCTCAGTCTCACTGTCAACACGCCACTAGACCCTCAGTCTCACTGTCAACACGCCACTAGATCCTCAGTCTCATTGTCAACACGCCACTAGACCCTCAGTCTCACTATCAACACGCCACTAGACCCTCAGTCTCACTGTCAACACGCCACTAGATCCTCAGTCTCACTTTGTCAACACGCCACTAGACCCTCAGTCTCATTGTCAACACGCCACTAGACCCTCAGTCTCACTATCAACACGCCACTAGACCCTCAGTCTCACTGTCAACAAGCCACTAGATCCTCAATCTCACTGTCAACACGCCACTAGACCCTCAGTCTCACTGTCAACACGCCACTAGATCCTCAGTCTCACTTTGTCAACATGCCACTAGATCCCCAGTCTCACTGTGAACACGCCACTAGACCCTCAGTCTCACTTTGTCAATATGCCACTAGATCCTCAGTCTCACTTTGTCAACACGCCAATAGATCCTCAGTCTCACTGTCAACACGCCACTAGACCCTCAGTCTCACTTTGTCAACATGCCACTAGATCCTCAGTCTCACTGTCAACACGCCACTAGATCCTCAGTCTCACTGTAAACACGCCACTAGATCCTCAGTCTCACTGTCAACACGCCACTAGACCCTCAGTCTCACTGTCAACACGCGACTAGATCCTCAGTCTCACTTTGTCAACACACCACTAGACCCTCAGTCTCACTGTGAACACGCCACTAGACCCTCAGTCTCACTTTGTCAATATGCCACTAGATCCTCAGTCTCACTGTCAACACGCCACTAGACCCTCAGTCTCACTGTCAACACGCCACTAGATCCTCAGTCTCACTGTCAACACGCTTCTAGACCCTCAGTCTCACTTTGTCAACACGCCACTAGATCCTCAGTCTCACTTTGTCAACATGCCACTAGACCCTCAGTCTCACTGTCAACACGCCACTAGACCCTCAGTCTCACTGTCAACACGCCACTAGATCCTCAGTCTCACTTTGTCAACATGCCACTAGATCCTCAGTCTCACTTTGTCAACATGCCACTAGATCCTCAGTCTCACTGTCAACACGCCACTAGATCCTCAGTCTCACTGTCAACACGCCACTAGATCCTCAGTCTCACTTTGTCAACATGCCACTAGACCCTCAGTCTGACTTTGTCAACACGCCACGAGACCCTCAGTCTCACTTTGTCAACACGCCACTAGATCCTCAGTCTCACTGTCAACACGCCACTAGATCCTCAGTCTCACTTTGTCAACACGCCACTAGACCCTCAGTCTCACTGTCAACACGCCACTAGATCCTCAGTCTCACTTTGTCAACATGCCACTAGACCCTCAGTCTCACTTTGTCAACACGCCACTAGATCCTCAGTCTCACTGTCAACACACCACTAGATCCTCAGTCTCACTTTGTCAACACACCACTAGATCCTCAGTCTCACTTTGTCAACACGCCACTAGACCCTCAGTCTCACTGTCAACACGCCACTAGATCCTCAGTCTCACTTTGTGAACACGCCACTAGACCCTCAGTCTCACTGTCAACACGCCACTAGATCCTCAGTCTCACTTTGTGAACACGCCACTAGACCCTCAGTCTCACTTTGTCAACATGCCACTAGACCCTCAGTCTCACTTTGTGAACACGCCACTAGACCCTCAGTCTCACTGTCAACACGCCACTAGACCCTCAGTCTCACTTTGTAAACACGCCACTAGACCCTCAGTCTCACTTTGTGAACACGCCACTAGACCCTCAGTCTCACTTTGTCAACATGCCACTAGACCCTCAGTCTCACTGTCAACACGCCACTAGATCCTCAGTCTCATTGTCAACACGCCACTAGACCCTCAGTCTCACTGTCAACACGCCACTAGACCCTCAGTCTCACTGTCAACACGCCACTAGACCCTCAGTCTCACTGTCAACACGCCACTAGACCCTCAGTCTCACTTTGTCAACACGCCACTAGATCCTTAGTCTCACTTTGTGAACACGCCACTAGACCCTCAGTCTCATTGTCAACACGCCACTAGACCCTCAGTCTCACTGTCAACACGCCACTAGACCCTCAGTCTCACTGTCAACACGCCACTAGACCCTCAGTCTCACTGTCAACACGCCACTAGATCCTCAGTCTCACTGTCAACACGCCACTAGATCCTCAGTCTCATTGTCAACACGCCACTAGACCCTCAGTCTCACTATCAACAAGCCACTAGACCCTCAGTCTCACTGTCAACACGCCACTAGATCCTCAGTCTCACTTTGTCAACACGCCACTAGACCCTCAGTCTCATTGTCAACACGCCACTAGACCCTCAGTCTCACTGTCAACACGCCACTAGACCCTCAGTCTCACTTTGTCAACACGCCACTAGATCCTTAGTCTCACTTTGTGAACACGCCACTAGACCCTCAGTCTCATTGTCAACATGCCACTAGACCCTCAGTCTCACTGTCAACACGCCACTAGACCCTCAGTCTCACTGTCAACACGCCACTAGATCCTCAGTCTCATTGTCAACACGCCACTAGACCCTCAGTCTCACTATCAACACGCCACTAGACCCTCAGTCTCACTGTCAACACGCCACTAGATCCTCAGTCTCACTTTGTCAACACGCCACTAGACCCTCAGTCTCATTGTCAACACGCCACTAGACCCTCAGTCTCACTATCAACACGCCACTAGACCCTCAGTCTCACTGTCAACAAGCCACTAGATCCTCAATCTCACTGTCAACACGCCACTAGACCCTCAGTCTCACTGTCAACACGCCACTAGATCCTCAGTCTCACTTTGTCAACATGCCACTAGATCCCCAGTCTCACTGTGAACACGCCACTAGACCCTCAGTCTCACTTTGTCAATATGCCACTAGATCCTCAGTCTCACTTTGTCAACACGCCAATAGATCCTCAGTCTCACTGTCAACACGCCACTAGACCCTCAGTCTCACTTTGTCAACATGCCACTAGATCCTCAGTCTCACTGTCAACACGCCACTAGATCCTCAGTCTCACTGTAAACACGCCACTAGATCCTCAGTCTCACTGTCAACACGCCACTAGACCCTCAGTCTCACTGTCAACACGCGACTAGATCCTCAGTCTCACTTTGTCAACACACCACTAGACCCTCAGTCTCACTGTGAACACGCCACTAGACCCTCAGTCTCACTTTGTCAATATGCCACTAGATCCTCAGTCTCACTGTCAACACGCCACTAGACCCTCAGTCTCACTGTCAACATGCCACTAGATCCTCAGTCTCACTGTCAACACGCTTCTAGACCCTCAGTCTCACTTTGTCAACACGCCACTAGATCCTCAGTCTCACTTTGTCAACATGCCACTAGACCCTCAGTCTCACTGTCAACACGCCACTAGACCCTCAGTCTCACTGTCAACACGCCACTAGATCCTCAGTCTCACTTTGTCAACATGCCACTAGATCCTCAGTCTCACTTTGTCAACATGCCACTAGATCCTCAGTCTCACTGTCAACACGCCACTAGATCCTCAGTCTCACTGTCAACACGCCACTAGATCCTCAGTCTCACTTTGTCAACATGCCACTAGACCCTCAGTCTGACTTTGTCAACACGCCACGAGACCCTCAGTCTCACTTTGTCAACACGCCACTAGATCCTCAGTCTCACTGTCAACACACCACTAGATCCTCAGTCTCACTGTCAACACGCCACTAGATCCTCAGTCTCACTTTGTCAACACGCCACTAGATCCTCAGTCTCACTTTGTCAACACGCCACTAGACCCTCAGTCTCACTGTCAACACGCCACTAGATCCTCAGTCTCACTTTGTCAACATGCCACTAGACCCTCAGTCTCACTGTCAACACGCCACTAGACCCTCAGTCTCACTTTGTGAACACGCCACTAGACCCTCAGTCTCACTTTGTCAACACGCCACTAGATCCTCAGTCTCACTGTCAACACACCACTAGATCCTCAGTCTCACTTTGTCAACACACCACTAGATCCTCAGTCTCACTTTGTCAACACGCCACTAGACCCTCAGTCTCACTGTCAACACGCCACTAGATCCTCAGTCTCACTTTGTCAACACGCCACTAGACCCTCAGTCTCACTTTGTCAACATGCCACTAGATCCTCAGTCTCACTGTCAACACGCCACTAGATCCTCAGTCTCATTGTCAACACGCCACTAGACCCCTTCAGTCTCACTATCAACACGCCACTAGACCCTCAGTCTCACTGTCAACACGCCACTAGATCCTCAGTCTCACTTTGTCAACACGCCACTAGACCCTCAGTCTCATTGTCAACACGCCACTAGACCCTCAGTCTCACTGTCAACACGCCACTAGACCCTCAGTCTCACTTTGTCAACACGCCACTAGATCCTTAGTCTCACTTTGTGAACACGCCACTAGACCCTCAGTCTCATTGTCAACATGCCACTAGACCCTCAGTCTCACTGTCAACACGCCACTAGACCCTCAGTCTCACTGTCAACACGCCACTAGATCCTCAGTCTCATTGTCAACACGCCACTAGACCCTCAGTCTCACTATCAACACGCCACTAGACCCTCAGTCTCACTGTCAACACGCCACTAGATCCTCAGTCTCACTTTGTCAACACGCCACTAGACCCTCAGTCTCATTGTCAACACGCCACTAGACCCTCAGTCTCACTATCAACACGCCACTAGACCCTCAGTCTCACTGTCAACAAGCCACTAGATCCTCAATCTCACTGTCAACACGCCACTAGACCCTCAGTCTCACTGTCAACACGCCACTAGATCCTCAGTCTCACTTTGTCAACATGCCACTAGATCCCCAGTCTCACTGTGAACACGCCACTAGACCCTCAGTCTCACTTTGTCAATATGCCACTAGATCCTCAGTCTCACTTTGTCAACACGCCAATAGATCCTCAGTCTCACTGTCAACACGCCACTAGACCCTCAGTCTCACTTTGTCAACATGCCACTAGATCCTCAGTCTCACTGTCAACACGCCACTAGATCCTCAGTCTCACTGTAAACACGCCACTAGATCCTCAGTCTCACTGTCAACACGCCACTAGACCCTCAGTCTCACTGTCAACACGCGACTAGATCCTCAGTCTCACTTTGTCAACACACCACTAGACCCTCAGTCTCACTGTGAACACGCCACTAGACCCTCAGTCTCACTTTGTCAATATGCCACTAGATCCTCAGTCTCACTGTCAACACGCCACTAGACCCTCAGTCTCACTGTCAACACGCCACTAGATCCTCAGTCTCACTGTCAACACGCTTCTAGACCCTCAGTCTCACTTTGTCAACACGCCACTAGATCCTCAGTCTCACTTTGTCAACATGCCACTAGACCCTCAGTCTCACTGTCAACACGCCACTAGACCCTCAGTCTCACTGTCAACACGCCACTAGATCCTCAGTCTCACTTTGTCAACATGCCACTAGATCCTCAGTCTCACTTTGTCAACATGCCACTAGATCCTCAGTCTCACTGTCAACACGCCACTAGATCCTCAGTCTCACTGTCAACACGCCACTAGATCCTCAGTCTCACTTTGTCAACATGCCACTAGACCCTCAGTCTGACTTTGTCAACACGCCACGAGACCCTCAGTCTCACTTTGTCAACACGCCACTAGATCCTCAGTCTCACTGTCAACACGCCACTAGATCCTCAGTCTCACTTTGTCAACACGCCACTAGACCCTCAGTCTCACTGTCAACACGCCACTAGATCCTCAGTCTCACTTTGTCAACATGCCACTAGACCCTCAGTCTCACTTTGTCAACACGCCACTAGATCCTCAGTCTCACTGTCAACACACCACTAGATCCTCAGTCTCACTTTGTCAACACACCACTAGATCCTCAGTCTCACTTTGTCAACACGCCACTAGACCCTCAGTCTCACTGTCAACACGCCACTAGATCCTCAGTCTCACTTTGTCAACACGCCACTAGACCCTCAGTCTCACTTTGTCAACATGCCACTAGATCCTCAGTCTCACTGTCAACACGCCACTAGATCCTCAGTCTCATTGTCAACACGCCACTAGACCCCTTCAGTCTCACTATCAACACGCCACTAGACCCTCAGTCTCACTGTCAACACGCCACTAGATCCTCAGTCTCACTTTGTCAACACGCCACTAGACCCTCAGTCTCATTGTCAACACGCCACTAGACCCTCAGTCTCACTGTCAACACGCCACTAGACCCTCAGTCTCACTTTGTCAACACGCCACTAGATCCTTAGTCTCACTTTGTGAACACGCCACTAGACCCTCAGTCTCATTGTCAACATGCCACTAGACCCTCAGTCTCACTGTCAACACGCCACTAGACCCTCAGTCTCACTGTCAACACGCCACTAGATCCTCAGTCTCATTGTCAACACGCCACTAGACCCTCAGTCTCACTATCAACACGCCACTAGACCCTCAGTCTCACTGTCAACACGCCACTAGATCCTCAGTCTCACTTTGTCAACACGCCACTAGACCCTCAGTCTCATTGTCAACACGCCACTAGACCCTCAGTCTCACTATCAACACGCCACTAGACCCTCAGTCTCACTGTCAACAAGCCACTAGATCCTCAATCTCACTGTCAACACGCGACTAGACCCTCAGTCTCACTGTCAACACGCCACTAGATCCTCAGTCTCACTTTGTCAACATGCCACTAGATCCCCAGTCTCACTGTGAACACGCCACTAGACCCTCAGTCTCACTTTGTCAATATGCCACTAGATCCTCAGTCTCACTTTGTCAACACGCCAATAGATCCTCAGTCTCACTGTCAACACGCCACTAGACCCTCAGTCTCACTTTGTCAACATGCCACTAGATCCTCAGTCTCACTGTCAACACGCCACTAGATCCTCAGTCTCACTGTAAACACGCCACTAGATCCTCAGTCTCACTGTCAACACGCCACTAGACCCTCAGTCTCACTGTCAACACGCCACTAGATCCTCAGTCTCACTTTGTCAACACACCACTAGACCCTCAGTCTCACTGTGAACACGCCACTAGACCCTCAGTCTCACTTTGTCAATATGCCACTAGATCCTCAGTCTCACTGTCAACACGCCACTAGACCCTCAGTCTCACTGTCAACACGCCACTAGATCCTCAGTCTCACTGTCAACACGCTTCTAGACCCTCAGTCTCACTTTGTCAACACGCCACTAGATCCTCAGTCTCACTTTGTCAACATGCCACTAGACCCTCAGTCTCACTGTCAACACGCCACTAGACCCTCAGTCTCACTGTCAACACGCCACTAGATCCTCAGTCTCACTTTGTCAACATGCCACTAGATCCTCAGTCTCACTTTGTCAACATGCCACTAGATCCTCAGTCTCACTGTCAACACGCCACTAGATCCTCAGTCTCACTGTCAACACGCCACTAGATCCTCAGTCTCACTTTGTCAACATGCCACTAGACCCTCAGTCTGACTTTGTCAACACGCCACGAGACCCTCAGTCTCACTTTGTCAACACGCCACTAGATCCTCAGTCTCACTGTCAACACGCCACTAGATCCTCAGTCTCACTTTGTCAACACGCCACTAGACCCTCAGTCTCACTGTCAACACGCCACTAGATCCTCAGTCTCACTTTGTCAACATGCCACTAGACCCTCAGTCTCACTGTCAACACGCCACTAGACCCTCAGTCTCACTTTGTGAACACGCCACTAGACCCTCAGTCTCACTTTGTCAACACGCCACTAGATCCTCAGTCTCACTGTCAACACACCACTAGATCCTCAGTCTCACTTTGTCAACACACCACTAGATCCTCAGTCTCACTTTGTCAACACGCCACTAGACCCTCAGTCTCACTGTCAACACGCCACTAGATCCTCAGTCTCACTTTGTCAACACGCCACTAGACCCTCAGTCTCACTTTGTCAACATGCCACTAGATCCTCAGTCTCAGACTTCGCTAGTAAAAGCAATATGGAATACCATATTTTCTTGAGTATAGTGCGCACTTTGTTCCAAAAAAACACAGCTGTGTAGAAGGGGGTGCGCATTATACACAAATTAATGAGTTTTGATGTTTTTTCCCCCATTGAAAGACATAACCGTGAGCACGTAAAATCCTGTTAAGTTATATCATTTGGTGTGTGTTGACCGAATCACCGGTAGATTCCAAGAAATCCTGTGTACAGCTGATTGCTGTGTCCGAGATAATACACAAGGTAATCTTAATCCCTGGATATAAAACAATGCCTAGCAGAACAAAAAATACAATTTAAACGGTAAATCAACATGCCTGGTGATTTTTTATCTCAAATTTCGAATTTGCACTGACCAAGTTTCTCATCACCCGTTTGTTTGCCGGACTTCGCTAAAGGGGTATGGTGTAAATGTTTTTCTGCGCTTGGTATTCAAATTATTTTTTTTATTCAAAATATTGAATCCGCTAGAGGGGGGTGCGCATTATACATGGGTGCGCACTATACTCAAGAAAATACGGTATGTAATGCAGGATAAGATAAAAAAAAAAATCATTCATTGGATATTTAAAACAACAGGTTGGTAAATATGAAATATATTTTTGTGTTCTCTTTATACTCTGGATAGCAAGAAGTTTAAATGAAGTTTAGTTCTGTGATTTACAATTGTACAAAAGCTTGGTCTTCCTACATGAAGTGTTACCATGGTGACCACAAGCTACACCAGTATTTTACTCATCAAGGGACACATTTAAAGAGGCCCTTTTCCAGGCTCATTGTACACAACTGTTTATACCAGCACTATTTTCTACAAGCCGTTGCCTGAGAGACATTTTTTCTTTGGTATTGTACAAACCTCTGCCCTGTCCGTTGTCAGGGGCAACCAGCAGCGATGTGAAGCTGGTGAACATGTCCTGGAACATCTCCCAGCGAGTGACAGCTGTGTGTGAGAGGACGTGCCCCACACAGGCACACACAGCCGCAAGGACGTCCTCCTTCCTGAAACACAAACACATACATGGGTGTTAGTAGCAACACAGGCACACACAGCCGTGAGGACGTCCTCCTTCCTGAAACACAAACACATACATAGAGGTGTAAGCAGCAACACAGGCACACACGGCCATGAGGACGTCCTCCTTCCTGAAACACAAACACATACATGGGTGTTAGCAGCAACACAGGCACACACAGCCGTGAGGACGTCCTCTTCCTGAAACACAAACACATACATGGGTGTTAGCAGCAACACAGGCACACACAGCCGTGAGGACGTCCTCCTTCCTGAAACACAAACACATACATGGGTGTTAGCAGCAACACATACATGGGTGTTAGCAGCAACACAGGCACACACAGCCGTGAGGACGTCCTCCTTCCTGAAACACAAACACATACATAGAGGTGTTAGCAGCAACACAGGCACACACAGCCTTGAGGACGTCCTCCTTCCTGAAACACAAACACATACATAGAGGTGTTAGCAGCAACACAGGCACACAGAGCCGTGAGGACGTCCTCCTTCCTGAAACACAAACACATACATAGAGGTGTTAGCAGCAACACAGGCACACACAGCCGTGAGGACGTCCTCCTTCCTGAAACACAAACACATACATGGGTGTTAGCAGCAACACATACATGGGTGTTAGCAGCAACACAGGCACACACAGCCTTGAGGACGTCCTCCTTCCTGAAACACAAACACATACATGGGTGTTAGCAGCAACACAGGCACACACAGCCTTGAGGACGTCCTCCTTCCTGAAACACAAACACATACATGGGTGTTAGCAGCAACACAGGCAGACACAGCCGTGAGGACGTCCTCCTTCCTGAAACAAAAACACATGCATGGTGTTAGCAGCAACACATACATGGTGTTAGTAGCAACACATACATGGGTGTTAGCAGCAACACATACATGGTGTTAGTAGCAACACATACATGGTGTTAGCAGCAACACATACATGGTGTTAGTAGCAACACATACATGGGTGTTAGCAGCAACACATACATGGGTGTTAGTAGCAACATATACATGGGTGTTAGCAGCAACACATACATGGGTGTTAGTAGCAACACATACATGGGTGTTAGTGGCAACACATACATGGATGTTAGTAGCAACACATACATGGGTGTTAGCAGCAACACATACATGGGTGTTAGTAGCAACACATACATGGGTGTTAACAGCAACACCTACATGGGTGTTAGCAGCAACACATACATGGGTGCTAGTAGCAACACATACATCGGTGTTAGCAGCAACACATACATGGGTGTTAGCAGCAACACATACATGGGTGTTAGCAGCAACACATACATGGGTGTTAGCAGCAACACATACATGGGTGTTAGCAGCAACACATACATGGGTGTTAGTAGCAACACATACATGGGTGTTAGCAGCAACACATACATGGGTGTTAGCAGCAACACATACATAGAGGTGTTAGCAGCAACACAGGCACACACAGCCTTGAGGACGTCCTCCTTCCTGAAACACAAACACATACATAGAGGTGTTAGCAGCAACACAGGCACACAGAGCCGTGAGGACGTCCTCCTTCCTGAAACACAAACACATACATAGAGGTGTTAGCAGCAACACAGGCACACACAGCCGTGAGGACGTCCTCCTTCCTGAAACACAAACACATACATGGGTGTTAGCAGCAACACATACATGGGTGTTAGCAGCAACACAGGCACACACAGCCTTGAGGACGTCCTCCTTCCTGAAACACAAACACATACATGGGTGTTAGCAGCAACACAGGCACACACAGCCTTGAGGACGTCCTCCTTCCTGAAACACAAACACATACATGGGTGTTAGCAGCAACACAGGCAGACACAGCCGTGAGGACGTCCTCCTTCCTGAAACAAAAACACATGCATGGTGTTAGCAGCAACACATACATGGTGTTAGTAGCAACACATACATGGGTGTTAGCAGCAACACATACATGGTGTTAGTAGCAACACATACATGGTGTTAGCAGCAACACATACATGGTGTTAGTAGCAACACATACATGGGTGTTAGCAGCAACACATACATGGGTGTTAGTAGCAACATATACATGGGTGTTAGCAGCAACACATACATGGGTGTTAGTAGCAACACATACATGGGTGTTAGTGGCAACACATACATGGATGTTAGTAGCAACACATACATGGGTGTTAGCAGCAACACATACATGGGTGTTAGTAGCAACACATACATGGGTGTTAACAGCAACACCTACATGGGTGTTAGCAGCAACACATACATGGGTGCTAGTAGCAACACATACATCGGTGTTAGCAGCAACACATACATGGGTGTTAGCAGCAACACATACATGGGTGTTAGCAGCAACACATACATGGGTGTTAGCAGCAACACATACATGGGTGTTAGCAGCAACACATACATGGGTGTTAGCAGCAACACATACATGGGTGTTAGTAGCAACACATACATGGGTGTTAGCAGCAACACATACATGGGTGTTAGTAGCAACACATACATGGGTGTTAGCAGCAACACATACATGGGTGTTAGCAGCAACACATACATGGGTGTTAGCAGCAACACATACATGGGTGTTAGCAGCAACACATACATGGGTGTTAGCAGCAACACATACATGGGTGTTAGCAGCAACACATACATGGGTGTTAGCAGCAACACATACATGGGTGTTAGCAGCAACACATACATGGGTGTTAGTAGCAACACATACATGGGTGTTAGCAGCAACACATACATGGGTGTTAGTAGCAACACATACATGGGTGTTAACAGCAACACATACATGGGTGTTAGCAGCAACACATACATGGGTGTTAGTAGCAACACATACATGGGTGTTAGTAGCAACATATACATGGTGTTAGCAGCAACACATACATGGGTGTTAGCAGCAACACATACATGGGTGTTAGCAGCAACACATACATTGTGTTAGCAGCAACACATACATGGTGTTAGCAGCAACACATACATGGTGTTAGCAGCAACACATACATCGGTGTTAACAGCAACACATACATGGGTGTTAGTAGCAACATATACATGGTGTTAGCAGCAACACATACATGGTGTTAGCAGCAACACATACATGGGTGTTAGCAGCAACACATACATGGGTGTTAGTAGCAACATATACATGGTGTTAGCAGCAACACATACATGGTGTAGCAGCAACACATACATGGGTGTTAGCAGCAACACATACATGGGTGTTAGCAGCAACACATACATGGGTGTTAGTAGCAACACATACATTGGTGTTAACAGCAACACATACATTGGTGTTAACAGCAACACATACATGGGTGTTAGCAGCAACACATACATGGGTGTTAGCAGCAACACATACATGGGTGTTAGCAGCAACACATACATGGTATTAGCAGCAACACATACATGGGTGTTAGCAGCAACACATACATGGGTGTTAGCAGCAACACATACATGGGTGTTAGCAGCAACACATACATGGGTGTTAGCAGCAACAGGCCCAAGTGTGAAGTTTTTGTTACAGGTAAAATTTGGAAACTTTTCGTCTTCTCATAGAGATGCAACCTCATCAGAATATTAACCCCCTTTGTTATACCAGTCTATCATCACAAGCTGGATTACCTCCCTTGTTTGATGTCAGAAAGGCATTATTACCGAGGTTGCCCCCCCTCCTCCCCCATGGTGTGTCTGTGCCAGCAACTTACAGGGTGTCCTGTGTCTGGTGCTTGATGGTGAATCTCAGCGGGAAGAGCACATACTCCTGCAGATCCTGAAGCACGTCAGCTGGAACTGACCTGATGCCATCGAACAGCTCTTGCACACTCTCTCGCGTTTGTTCCTTGGTGAGCTTCACACAGACCGGCCGCAGCTTGTCAAAGGATTCCGTCCGCTCAGCGGCCATGCCAGTGCTAACTGTAATACAAGGCAGAATGCTGTAGTCAAATAAAGAAGTGATGATACATTCTGGGTTTCACAATGAATGATAGTTTGGGGGAATAATTTTAATTTAAATGATTTTGTTTTCACGCTTTTGATTTTTCTGGCCAAAGGTTTGTACAAAAGAATCTTCCAAAAACACTAGCATCCACTGGAATAGCCACCCTGTGTGAAACACTAGCATCCACTGGAATAGCCACCCTGTGTGAATATCTATAAGAACCTTACAGCAAGTCAAGTTCCCAACTGACCACACCGAGTGCACATGTACCAAAGATTGCAGGTACTGTGATGGAGGTTGGGATACACTGATTTGGGGCACTTTGCCCTGTGGCATCTTTCCACATAATCTGATAATAGAGATGGACTGTCATAACTTGTGTGTTTACGGCCATTTGTTCCAAAAAAGGATGTTATTTACAACATGTTTTACAAATTGTATGAATTTCTGTGGACTCGTTCCAAACGGCTTGATGCGGGCCCAGTGTGTTGGAATGTTGACACCGAGTGCCCGACAATTTCAATTTCAACTGGCTGAAGGACAGGGGGCAAGCACCAGTAGCAGGGTGTCAGATGGCCGTCGGTCACCGGTCAGAGACCGATAAATGTTAGTCCAAGGGTGTGGGATGGTGCACTTTTAGTGTGCGAAATGAATGGTAAACATATGAGCCCGTGGCTATTAAAATTCTGATCGGTCGACAATGTGAGAAACTAACCTAGACTGATTGTCTATGATGACTAAACTTAAGGATCAGTTAGAATGTCGTCGTGATAAGGTGCTTTTAACATTGCTCAGACTCTGTTCATCTTGTCAAATTGACAACTTCTATTCATTTATCCAGCTTAAGATGCAACAAGAAATATGTTTGAAAAATGTCGAGAATTCTTTCTCCTCATTGCACCATTAGCAGTGTAGAGTTTGAACGTTTCAAAGGGTGCATGCCCCTGTACCCCCCACGAGGGTTGAATTCTTTCTCCTCATTGCACCATTAGCAGTGTAGAGTTTGAACGTTTCAAAGGTGCATGCCCCTGTACCCCACTGTATCCCCCACGAGGGTTGAATTCTTTCTCCTCATTGCACCATTAGCAGTGTAGAGTTTGAACGTTTCAAAGGGTGCTGCCCCTGTACCCCCCACGAGGGTTGAATTCTTTCTCCTCATTGCACCATTAGCAGTGTAGAGTTTGAACGTTTCAAAGGGTGCATGCCCCTGTACCCCCCACGAGGGTTGAATTCTTTCTCCTCATTGCACCATTAGCAGTGTAGAGTTTGAACGTTTCAAAGGTGCATGCCCCTGTACCCCCCTGTATCCCCCACGAGGGTTGAATTCTTTCTCCTCATTGCACCATTAGCAGTGTAGAGTTTGAACGTTTCAAAGGGTGCTGCCCCTGTACCCCCCTGTACCCCCCACGAGGGTTGAATTCTTTCTCCTCATTGCACCATTAGCAGTGTAGAGTTTGAACGTTTCAAAGGGTGCTGCCCCTGTACCCCCCACGAGGGTTGAATTCTTTCTCCTCATTGCACCATTAGCAGTGTAGAGTTTGAACGTTTCAAAGGGTGCTGCCCCTGTACCCCCCTGTATCCCCCACGAGGGTTGAATTCTTTCTGTGGCATCTTTCCACATAATCTGATAATAGAGATGGACTGTCATAACTTGTGTGTTTACGGCCATTTGTTCCAAAAAAGGATGTTATTTACAACATGTTTTACAAATTGTATGAATTTCTGTGGACTCGTTCCAAACGGCTTGATGCGGGCCCAGTGTGTTGGAATGTTGACACCGAGTGCCCGACAATTTCAATTTCAACTGGCTGAAGGACAGGGGGCAAGCACCAGTAGCAGGGTGTCAGATGGCCGTCGGTCACCGGTCAGAGACCGATAAATGTTAGTCCAAGGGTGTGGGATGGTGCACTTTTAGTGTGCGAAATGAATGGTAAACATATGAGCCCGTGGCTATTAAAATTCTGATCGGTCGACAATGTGAGAAACTAACCTAGACTGATTGTCTATGATGACTAAACTTAAGGATCAGTTAGAATGTCGTCGTGATAAGGTGCTTTTAACATTGCTCAGACTCTGTTCATCTTGTCAAATTGACAACTTCTATTCATTTATCCAGCTTAAGATGCAACAAGAAATATGTTTGAAAAATGTCGAGAATTCTTTCTCCTCATTGCACCATTAGCAGTGTAGAGTTTGAACGTTTCAAAGGGTGCATGCCCCTGTACCCCCCACGAGGGTTGAATTCTTTCTCCTCATTGCACCATTAGCAGTGTAGAGTTTGAACGTTTCAAAGGTGCATGCCCCTGTACCCCACTGTATCCCCCACGAGGGTTGAATTCTTTCTCCTCATTGCACCATTAGCAGTGTAGAGTTTGAACGTTTCAAAGGGTGCTGCCCCTGTACCCCCCACGAGGGTTGAATTCTTTCTCCTCATTGCACCATTAGCAGTGTAGAGTTTGAACGTTTCAAAGGGTGCATGCCCCTGTACCCCCCACGAGGGTTGAATTCTTTCTCCTCATTGCACCATTAGCAGTGTAGAGTTTGAACGTTTCAAAGGTGCATGCCCCTGTACCCCCCTGTATCCCCCACGAGGGTTGAATTCTTTCTCCTCATTGCACCATTAGCAGTGTAGAGTTTGAACGTTTCAAAGGGTGCTGCCCCTGTACCCCCCTGTACCCCCCACGAGGGTTGAATTCTTTCTCCTCATTGCACCATTAGCAGTGTAGAGTTTGAACGTTTCAAAGGGTGCTGCCCCTGTACCCCCCACGAGGGTTGAATTCTTTCTCCTCATTGCACCATTAGCAGTGTAGAGTTTGAACGTTTCAAAGGGTGCTGCCCCTGTACCCCCCTGTATCCCCCACGAGGGTTGAATTCTTTCTCCTCATTGCACCATTAGCAGTGTAGAGTTTGAACGTTTCAAAGGGTGCATGCCCCTGTACCCCCCACGAGGGTTGAATTCTTTCTCCTCATTGCACCATTAGCAGTGTAGAGTTTGAACGTTTCAAAGGGTGCTGCCCCTGTACCCCCCACGAGGGTTGAATTCTTTCTCCTCATTGCACCATTAGCAGTGTAGAGTTTGAACGTTTCAAAGGTGCATGCCCCTGTACCCCCCTGTATCCCCCACGAGGGTTGAATTCTTTCTCCTCATTGCACCATTAGCAGTGTAGAGTTTGAACGTTTCAAAGGGTGCATGCCCCTGTACCCCCCTGTACCCCCCACGAGGGTTGAATTCTTTCTCCTCATTGCACCATTAGCAGTGTAGAGTTTGAACGTTTCAAAGGGTGCATGCCCCTGTACCCCCCACGAGGGTTGAATTGCACAGCGTTCCACATGTTGGGTGGTCCATCTGAGGCTACCAGAATATATTTCTTGATAGCCCAATGTCATACAATGCACTGTCAATAAATAATAATCCTCTGCATCTCTGGACACACATTTGCAGGTTCAACTACCATGACTTCACACACTCAGACACAGTATACTGACTCCGAAACGACCAGTCCTTGTTTTAGCCCCTTAATGCCGAGCGCCAGGCAGGATATCAACAAGTACCAGCTTTAAAGTCTTTTGGTATGATGCGGCCAGGGATCGAACCCAAGGCCTTGCGCTTTCCAGGCGAACGCTCTACCACTCACATGGAGGCAGTCTCGTACTCAGATGCTGATACTGTACATACATAGACACACAGATGTACTGTTAGATACACCACTAATTGCAATAGCAAATTACTTGTGCAATAATTTGTCTCCGTGAAGTCACAACAAAACAGACTACCAGCGTTCTTGTTTACCGGTAAATACCAGTTTTTTACTGGTAAAATTGATGGGATTTGAACCATGGTAAGGGTGTCATCTGTGGGGTGACTCCACGCCCTGCTACATACTTCCCCGTCAACAGAAGGCGCGTCCCGGGCCGCATAGTAGGGTACTGAGGCTTATTTTGCTCAAATTTAATATGAACGTGCTCAGCCCCACGTTGGGCGCCAATGTAAAATTTCCGAGTCCTGTGATGGGATTCGAACCACGGACCTGATCCGAGGTCAGACGCCTTGTCCACATGACCAAAGACTCCCTCAGCAAGCTGACAAGGTAAGGATGTCATCTGTGGGATGACTCCACGCCCTGCTACACTGACAAGGTAAGGATGTCATCTGTGGGATGACTCCACGCCCTGCTACACTGACAAGGTAAGGATGTCATCTGTGGGATGACTCCACGCCCTGCTACACTGACAAGGTAAGGATGTCATCTGTGGGATGACTCCACGCCCTGCTACACTGACAAGGTAAGGATGTCATCTGTGGGATGACTCCACGCCCTGCTACACTGACAAGGTAAGGATGTCATCTGTGGGATGACTCCGCCCTGCTACACTGACAAGGTCAGGATGTCATCTGTGGGATGACTCCACGCCCTGCTACACTGACAAGGTAAGGATGTCATCTGTGGGATGACTCCACGCCCTGCTACACTGACAAGGTAAGGATGTCATCTGTGGGATGACTCCACGCCCTGCTACACTGACAAGGTAAGGATGTCATCTGTGGGATGACTCCACGCCCTGCTACACTGACAAGGTAAGGATTTCATCTGTGGGATGACTCCACGCCCTGCTACACTCAGAAGACAGCTGATAGTCACCCTACTCCAGAGCTGGGTATTCCAGAGACACCGGGGTAAAAGTCTTCTTGACCGTTGGGCCTGACATTCCCAGGGTCCATGATGTCATGTGACAAGTGCCACTGTGGTCTGTTTCGACAGAACTATGAGCGGAACTTCGTCACTAGTTTGTGGAAACTAACTGAATCGACAATCGCAGATAACTTATACAACAATACCTCAAATTCTAACACTTCACTGAAATATATGGCAAATATGAGAGATGACAATATATGACAGTTCGACACATGTCACTTTACCTAAGGCAAGCGTTCGAACATCAACAAACAGACATGGACGCGGCCATTCCTCTGTAATAAGCCAATCAAATTGCTCCTTACAACATACAGACTTCTAAAATCCAAACAGCGACGTCGTGTCGCTCCGGAGGTTCTACGAATGGCCCAGGATGTAGCATGCGCTGATGTTGTGTACAGACTATCGGAGTTACTTAAAAAAGATGAACAGTAATAGTTAAAAGCGAGAAGTGAATGTAATATCTTGAGACAAGAAGCGGCAGTGAATGAAAATTTCAGACACTCTCCAGCATGGGCGTCACTGTTGTAGACGGCGACCCCATATCATAAATGTTTCTATTAATAAACTAAAGCTAAAACTTCTAGTGATTCCTTTAGAAAACTTTTTATGAAAAGAATACATTGTGCTCGGGAATTTATGATAATGTAGTAATACTTAAAATTTGTATAAAATAATAAAGTCCGCGTTAGTCCAATATCTTCTTTATATCAAACTGGTAGTATTATTTTATTATATATTACATATACACCGAGTGAACATTTGCCACATTTTTGTACATATCTTGAAAATCACGTTGATCATTGTAAAACGCACGCACATGACACATTGTTAACTAAAGCAATAAAATTTAACCTGTTTTAGTGTTAATTAAACATGCACCAGTTGGCCCGTAGCTGTAGAATTAACCTTATAACTTATATAAAAACAGCTTGACTTCACAACATATAAGGAAGGGAATTTATGGACGTCAACTTCTTCAATGCCTTTCAAAGACTTCACAAGATGTAGTTTGAACGACCGTCAACTGAAGCCTTGTCTTTTTTCTTTGACATATTTTAGTTTCACTGTCTGCCGAATCTGAGATTCGTCACCTTGTCAGCAGAACTATACGATAAATCTTATTTTAACCTGTGCGTATTGTCTATCACTATGTAACATATATAACTTATATGTTCGTGTATGATATTTTTGAAGATCGATCGATGTTGGACACCAGTCTTGTTTCAGGTGTGAGTTATCGTTTTTTATCTACCCGAATAACAGGAACAACTTTTTGCTATAGTACATGTAATACAAATTCCAACAAGAACCTCTGCTTTTTTATAAAAAAAAACACTACACACAGCGTCTTAATAGATCAGAATAACTATTGTTGTAGCATTATTAAAAAAATGAGAACGCATTTTATTGTTTAATGGTTCGTTCTAAACTGCCTTTATCTTCAGAATAAAATACATAAATTCAAATATATGAAATTAGTTGTAATGAAAATAGAACATATTTGTAAGTTGACAGTATGGCGGGCCCTCTGACAGGTAAATCGTGGAGGAGTTTCCACGAGAAGAATATACACCTGCCACCGCCATTTGACCGACAACAGGCTGCACATGAAATCAGCACACCAATATGCATAAATCTCAAAACGGTTCAAGGACTGTCCAACCCCGTAAGTTTTATCTGAAGAACCATGTTTGATGTTCACTCGCAAGCCTGTGCACGTTTCCAAGCAAAACAAACCGAACCACATCACTTCAAAAATTTTGAAGCAGCCGATGGTAAAACCAAATCACGTTTTACTTCCCATCAAATTCGATCATATTAAAAGCGCAAATGTCGGAACATAAATAATGTGCATTAAATAAGGCCATGATTACAAAGGGGTGCACGGAAAACCGTCACCTCGGGAATACGGGACCGATTTCACCCGGCGAAACTCTACTAGCGACCAGTTATCGACATTTTTACGTTTTATTTCTGAAAAAAATTTCGTGTATTAACTTGACTGTACCAGTACCTTTGATTTTCTTAAAACTATGAGCAAATACGCTTATTTCGGGAGTAGTGCACTTTACCGGGCGCACTTTTTCAGATCCTATTAGCGCTGTGGGGGCTCGAACGCGCTTCGCCGGCTCACCGGTTCTGCTAATTAATGTGTTAATTAATGAGTTAATTAGCCGACGCTCTACCACTGGACCACAGGCGCTATCACATGTAATTAGTGCTCGTTTAACGGGTCATTAGAATCCCCATTGACATGCACACGTAATCAGTAATGAATTCCGCATGCGTGTGACGTCACTGTCCGCGCTCCCATTCATCTTTTCTTGAAACCACACCCGCAATTGTTTTTGTCAACATGACCGACCAATGGGATTAACCGTATTAACGCTTGAAAAGGTAAGAATTTATGGCTAACCCTTGCCCAAAGCAGGCTTACCCTAATGACCGAAAACGGGTGTTGGATCGTAAAGACGTGTAAGTTTCCCTAAGAACGAAAAATGGGTGTTGGATCGTAAAGACGTGTAAGTTTCCCTAAGAACAAAAAACGGGTGTTGGATCGTAAAGACGTGTAAGTTTCCCTAAGAACGCAAAACGGGTGTTGGATCGTAAAGACGTGTTAGTTTCCCTAAGAACAAAAAACGGGTGTTGGATCGTAAAGACGTGTAAGTTTCCCTAAGAACGAAAAACGGGTGTTGGATCGTAAAGACGTGTAAGTTTCCCTAAGAACAAAAAACGGGTGTTGGATCGTAAAGACGTGTTAGTTTCCCTAAGAACGAAAAACGGGTGTTGGATCGTAAAGACGTGTAAGTTTCCCTAAGAACGAAAAACGGGTGTTGGATCGTAAAGACGTGTAAGTTTCCCTAAGAACGAAAAATGGGTGTTGGATCGTAAAGACGTGTAAGTTTCCCTAAGACCGAGAACGGGTGTTTGATCGGAAAGATGTGTAAGATTCCCTAATACCGAGAACGGGTGTTGGATCGTGAAGCGAGAGTCACCAGAGCGTGAGGCACGGTAACTGTAAAACGAGACAGCGGTGGCACTATAGCGCGGTAATTGAGCGGATGGTAGAGCTCGGGCTGCGCCCGGTAAACTGCATTGTTGCCCTTATTTCTGTTGTAACTGGGCGAGAGGGAATCAATGGGCATCATCGTGTTGTGGGATTTCAGTGTGCACCACCCATGTGTCTTTTCTAAAGCTATATTTCAGGAAAGTCCTATATTTTAAATATATTGTTACAAGTTTCCGTTCCGTTTTTCATATTTGGATAAATATTTCTTTTTCCTAATGAAAAAGAGCAAAAGTAAAACAAGATGCGATCGAGTGCGCGATATATGGGGGGTGGGCGATAACTGGTCGCTAGCCAGAAGTTATTGTTGAGCTAAAAAATGGCACCTCATATACAAAATAACAATAAAAACGATTTATGTCGTAGTATATATGCATTTTTTCATCGGTAATGATCATTTTTCAATATTTTTATTATACTTATCATTGTCATCTATCTATTTTACTATCCCAAAATATCCTTGTCATCTATCTTTTAGATTTACAGCACTTTACAACACTGGTCCGTGAACAACAGAGGTCAACAGTTTTCTTCTGTATCTTTCGATTGCAAATTAACTTCAAAGTTCATGTTATCAATGACATCATCCATTGCAATGGAAGGGGAATCTTCTTCTTTACTGCTAATTTCCCTTTTTCTGCCTATAGCAAGTCCCATTATACACCATGTTAATTCTTTATGAGTGTCTTCTATCCAATAACACATCGATACAACATTTTGAAGAATTGCAATCTCATTACTATCAGACCTTAGTTTCCACTATCGCTAAACAAAAATCTGAGGATGCCCCATTACTGGTCACATCAGAATGACTTTCTCAAACTTTGACCAACCAATGAAATGACCAACGAGAAGTCAACATGAGCCATTCAGAAAGAGCTGTATCAAGCTATACAGCACTTATTTCAAATTGGCGACTACAATTTGAAAAATATGTTGACGAAGTTCTCAAATGAAAATTTGAAAACTGAGCAAGACAACATTCTGTTAAGTCTTATGCAGAGATCTCTCGTTACAACGCTTCCTTCGGGGGTCCAAATAGTTGATGAGGGTTATAGATGATCAGCAGTTTAACTAAGGTTGAGTCATAGATAGTAGATGACCAACAAAACAGTATATACATGCTCTGCCTTATATAGCTGGAATATTGCTGAGTGCGGCGTTAAACAACAAACAAACAAACAAACAAACGTTGCACGTTTCAGAGTTTAAAAAAAGATAAGAATAGATGTTGTTTGTGATTCATAGTGTTAAAAAAAAAGATTTATAAAAATCATATTAAATTTGAGCAAAATAAGCCTCAGTACCCTACTATGCGACCCGGTACGCGCCTTCTGTTGACGAGGAATTATGTAGCTGGGCGTGGAGTCATCCCACAGATGACACCCTTACCATGGTTCGAATCCCATCAAGGGACTCGGAAATTTTATGGCCGCTACAGTAGCATTAAAAAAAACACATCGTATCCCTTCAGCGAATTCAGGTGAATAAACGGGTATAACAATTTGGTCAAAAAGAATATTAATTTTGACATAAAACATTACTGGACATGATGATTTACCATTCAAATTGTAAGTCCTGCTCTCCAAGGCATTGTTTTATATGCCGACATTAAGATCACCATGTGTATTTTCTCGTAAACTAAGCCAGAAATAGCAATAAGCTGTGCACACATTTCGTCCCAATCTACTGGTGATTCAGTTATAAAGCGCCCAATGATACAACTTCAAAGAATTTTGAAGAAAAAATTGTATCGGAAATTATTAACAATCAGGAATAATATATTCCAATATCGTGGTATTTTAGTTGCAGCTTCCACTATATATATATTTAAAATGAGAAGAATCATAAGTGTAGCGCTTTGGTACAGGTGGTATGCAGGATATCTTTTTACGTATGGAACAATTTGACCAGTCACCGAAGAGACTTCCCTCGCTACATGTACACCTCGTGCTAGACTTGCCTCGCTACATGTACACCTCGCTACATGTACACCTCATGCTAGACTTCCCTCACTACATGTACACCTCGTGCTAGACTTCCCTCGCTACATGTACACCTCGTGCTAGACTTCCCTCACTACATGTACACCTCGCTACATGTACACCTCGTGCTAGACTTCCCTCACTACATGTACACCTCGCTACATGTACACCTTGTGCTAGACTTCCCTCACTACATGTACACCTCGTGCTAGACTTCCCTCGCTACATGTACACCTCATGCTAGACTTCCCTCACTACATGTACACCTCGTGCTAGACTTCCCTCACTACATGTACACCTCGTGCTAGACTTCCCTCGCTACATGTACACCTCGTGCTAGACTTCCCTCGCTACATGTACACCTCGCTACATGTACACCTCGCTACATGTACACCTCGTGCTAGACTTCCCTCGCTACATGTACACCTCGTGCTAGACTTCCCTCGCTACATGTACACCTCGTGCTAGACTTCCCTCGCTACATGTACACCTCGTGCTAGACTTCCCTCGCTACATGTACACCTCGTGCTAGACTTCCCTCGCTACATGTACACCTTGTGCTAGACTTCCCTCGCTACATGTACACCTCGTGCTAGACTTCCCTCGCTACATGTACACCTCGTGCTAGACTTCCCTCGCTACATGTACACCTCGTGCTAGACTTCCCTCGCTACATGTACACCTCGTGCTAGACTTCCCTCACTACATGTACACCTCGTGCTAGACTTCCCTCACTACATGTACACCTCGCTACATGTACACCTCGCTACATGTACACCTCGCTACATGTACACCTCATGCTAGACTTCCCTCGCTACATGTACACCTCGCTACATGTACACCTCGCTACATGTACACCTCGCTACATGTACACCTCGCTACATGTACACCTCGCTACATGTACACCTCGTGCTAGACTTCCCGCGCTACATGTACACCTCGCTACATGTACACCTCGCTACATGTACACCTCGTGCTAGACTTCCCTCGCTACATGTACACCTCATGCTAGACTTCCCTCGCTGCATGTACACCTCGTGCTGAGGTGCTGTTTCAGCTACATCCCTTTTCAAAGTGTTTCTAACCGCAACTTGTTCAAATTTGTATTCGTCCATCACTCCAGGGCCCACTTGCACATAGCGATCTTAGTGCTAAGACTATTGTAAGCCTATGTTAAAGTATGGGAGTTACGATCATGTTTGCGCTAAGATCGCTTTGTGCAAGTGGGCACTGATGCTACAGAATTAGAAGATACCAAATATCAGAATGGGGTCATGATAAAATGGCTCAACATCAAAACAGAGCTAGAATACAAAGTAGCAGATGCTTTCCGCCATATTGGTAATGTAATTGCTCGAGCTCCTTTCTTAGCAACGGGTTCTGATGTGTTTACCACAAAAACATCGAGAGGCTTGCCTTGCCCCCAACATAACGACTTGAAACAAATGCTATCTTAAGTAAATTGAGTGATAGAAATTGGCACTAGTCCTGTAGTCCTTGCCAAACTTCCCAATAGTTAGGTATTATAAGGACTAGTAGAAATTTGCCATTTTTAAGGGTTTTGCTATGTTATCATTATAAGGACTAGTGGACTAAAACTGTTAAGTTTCTACCATTGAAATGCCTTTTTTAGTTTCCAAAGTTCATCAAAAATACTACATGTATACAAATCTGCCCCCGATGAGTGTCCCTGATACGCTTGCCCCATGCAAGTGTTGAACTTCTATTTTCAAGTAACTATTCTATACTGATGTCCAATTTTCAATGTTTATGAATTGCTTTGAATCTGATATTCAATTTTTAGGTTAAATGCAAGCAGAGTGATTGTTTCTGCCTATTTTGAACTTCTATTTTATAACATGGTCATACTATGGCATGCTGCTATATCAGAAGCAAAAAAACCCGTGGCCCATAGATATCCAGTGTTCTTATTGTACGGAAAACAAATACTGTTTTACCCTTGACCATGCTAAGATGATAAGTTTGGTTAAAACTTGGATATCCTTTTACAAACTTAACACCCAGTTTCTTTACGTATCTTGCATCATTCAAGAACATTAGGCGATGTAATAATTGATCACAATAGGATGATGATGGAATGATGTTGACAACATGAATGAGTCCCAACTGTTCATGCTGTTTCACTTATATTATTGATGAGTTGCCTTGGAAGTGCGATAGATACCCCAGGATACCACAGAAGTCTATTATTAAGATGGAATATTGAACACTGTTGAGGGATGATACGCTGGATTGAACTTCCAATAAATAGAACAGTTAATATCAGAATTAGATTGCTAGTCTCCCAGCAGAAGTTGCCAAGCTACCAGCATCCAGAGATAAATCAGTTTGACATGTCATGTCTCTCTTTAGGTGACTGTCACTGAGATCAGGGCCAAGTGATGTCATTAACTGATGTCTCTCCAGAGGTGACTTGCTGTTCACTGAGATCAGGCCCAAGTGATGTCATCTACTGATGTCTCTCCAGAGATGACTTGCTCTTCACTGAGATCAGGGCCAAGTGATGTCATTAACTGATGTCTCTCCAGAGGTGACTTGCTCTTCACTGAGATCAGGCCCAAGTGATGTCATCTACTGATGTCTCTCCAGAGATGACTTGCTGTTCACTGAGATCAGGGCCAAGCAATGTCATTAATTGATGTCTCTCCAGAGATAACTTGCTCGTCACTGAGATCAGGGCCAAGTGATGTCATCTACTGATGTCTCTCCAGAGATGACTTGCTGTTCACTGAGATCAGGGCCAAGTGATGTCATTAACTCATGTCTCTCCAGAGATGACTTGCTTGTCACTGAGATCAGGGCCAAGTAATGTCATTAACTGATGTCTCTCCAGAGATGACTTGCTTGTCACTGAGATCAGGGCCAAGCAATGTCATTAATTGATGTCTCTCCAGAGATGACTTGCTGTTCACTGAGGTCAGGGCCATGTGATGTCATCTACTGATGTCTCTCCAGAGATGACTTGCTTGTCACTGAGATCAGGGCCAAGCAATGTCATTAATTGATGTCTCTCCAGAGATAACTTGCTCTTCACTGAGATCAGGGCCAAGTGATGTCATCTACTGATGTCTCTCCAGAGATGACTTGCTGTTCACTGAGATCAGGGCCAAGTGATGTCATTAACTCATGTCTCTCCAGAGATTACTTGCTCTTCACTGAGATCAGGCCCAAGTGATGTCATCTACTGATGTCTCTCAAGAGGTGACTTGCTGTTCACTGAGATCAGGCCCAAGTTATGTCATTAACTGATGTCTCTCCAGATATGACTTGCTGTTCACTGAGATCAGGGCCAAGTGATGTCATTAACTGATGTCTCTCCAGAGATGACTTGCTGTTCACTGAGATCAGGGCCAAGCAATGTCATTAATTGATGTCTCTCCAGAGATAAGTTGCTCATCACTGAGATCAGGGCCAAGTGATGTCATCTACTGATTTCTCTCCAGAGATAACTTGCTCGTCACTGAGATCAGGGCCAAGTGATGTCATCTACTGATGTCTCTCCAGAGATGACTTGCTGTTCACTGAGATCAGGGCCAAGTTATGTCATTAACTCATGTCTCTCTGAGATGACTTGCTTGTCACTGAGATCAGGGCCAAGTGATGTCATTATCTGATGTCTCTCCAGAGATGACTTGCTTGTCACTCAGATCAGGGCCAAGTGATGTCATTAACTGATGTCTCTCCAGAGATGACTTGCTTGTCACTGAGATCAGGGCCAAGCAATGTCATTAATTGATGTCTCTCCAGAGATGACTTGCTCTTCACTGAGATCAGGCCCAAGTGATGTCATCTACTGATGTCTCTCCAGAGGTGACTTGCTGTTCACTGGGAACAGGGCCAAGTGATGTCATTAACTGATGTCTCTCCAGAGATGACTTGCTCACTGAGATCAGGGCCAAGTGATGTCATTAACTGATGTCTCTCCAGAGATTACTTGCTCTTCACTGAGATCAGGGCCAAGTGATGTCATTAACTGATGTCCCCAGAGATTACTTGCTATTCACTGAGATCAGGGCCAAGTGATGTCATTAACTCATGTCTCTCCAGAGATGACTTGCTGTTCACAGTGGTCAGGGCCAAGTGATGTCATCTACTGATGTCTCTCCAGAGATGACTTGCTGTTCACTTGGAACATGGCCAAGTGATGTCATTAACTGATGTCTCTCCAGAGATGACTTGCTTGTCACTGAGATCAGGGCCAAGTGATGTCATTAACTGATGTCTCTCCAGAGATGACTTGCTATTCACTGAGATCAGGGCCAAGTGATGTCATTAACTCATGTCTCTCCAGAGATGACTTGCTGTTCACTGTGGTCAGGGCCAAGTGATGTCATCTACTGATGTCTCTCCAGAGATGACTTGCTGTTCACTTGGAACATGGCCAAGTGATGTCATTAACTGATGTCTCTCCAGAGATGACTTGCTTGTCACTGAGATCAGGGCCAAGTGATGTCATTAACTGATGTCTCTCCAGATATGACTTGCTCTTCACTCAGATCAGGGCCAAGTTATGTCATTAACTGATGTCTCTCCAGAGATGACTTGCTGTTCACTGAGATCAGGGCCAAGCAATGTCATTAATTGATGTCTCTCCAGAGATAACTTGCTGTTCACTGACATCAGGGCCAAGTGATGTAATTCACTGATGTCTCTTCTGAGATGACTTGCTCTTCACTTGGAACAGGGCCAAGCAATGTCATTAATTGATGTCTCTCCAGAGATAACTTGCTTGTCACTGAGATCAGGGCCAAGTGATGTCATTAACTCATGTCTCTCCAGAGATGACTTGCTCGTCACTGAGATCAGGGCCAAGTGATGTCATCTACTGATGTCTCTCCAGAGATGACTTGCTGTTCACTGAGATCAGGGCCAAGTGATGTCATTAACTGATGTCCCTCCAGAGATGACTTGCTCTTCCCCGAGATCAGGGCCAAGTGATGTCATTAACTGATGTCTCTCCAGAGGTGACTTGATCGTCACTGAGATCAGGGCCAAGTGATGTCATTAACTGATGTCTCTCCAGAGGTGACTTGCTCTTCACTGAGATCAGGGCCAAGTGATGTCACTACAATATTAATTGATGTCTCTCCAGAGATGACTTGCTCTTCAATGAGATCAGGGCCAAGTGATGTCATCTACTGATGTCTCTCTGTCTCTCCAGAGATGACTTGCTGTTCACTGAGATCAGGGCCAAGTGATGTCATTAACTGATGTCTCTCCAGAGGTGACTTGATCGTCACTGAGATCAGGGCCAAGTGATGTCATTAACTGATGTCTCTCCAGAGGTGACTTGCTCTTCACTGAGATCAGGGCCAAGTGATGTCACTACAATATTAATTGATGTCTCTCCAGAGATGACTTGCTCGTCACTGAGATCAGGGCCAAGTGATGTCATCTACTGATGTCTCTCCAGAGATGACTTGCTGTTCACTGAGATCAGGGCCAAGTGATGTCATTAACTGATGTCTCTCCAGATATGACTTGCTCTTCACTCAGATCAGGGCCAAGTGATGTCATTAACTGATCTCTCTCAAGAGATGACTTGCTGTTCACTGAGATCAGGGCCAAGCAATGTCATTAATTGATGTCTCTCCAGAGATAACTTGCTGTTCACTGACATCAGGGCCAAGTGATGTCATTCACTGATGTCTCTTCTGAGATGACTTGCTCTTCACTTGGAACAGGGCCAAGCAATGTCATTAATTGATGTCTCTCCAGAGATAACTTGCTTGTCACTGAGATCAGGGCCAAGTGATGTCATTAACTCATGTCTCTCCAGAGATGACTTGCTCTTCACTGAGATCAGGGCCAAGTGAAGTCATCTACTGATGTCTCTCCAGAGGTGACTTGCTCGTCACTGAGATCAGGGCCAAGTGATGTCATCTACTGATGTCTCTCCAGAGATGACTTGCTGTTCACTGAGATCAGGGCCAAGTGATGTCATTAACTGATGTCCCTCCAGAGGTGACTTGCTCTTCCCCGAGATCAGGGCCAAGTGATGTCATTAACTGATGTCTCTCCAGAGGTGACTTGATCGTCACTGAGATCAGGGCCAAGTGATGTCATTAACTGATGTCTCTCCAGAGGTGACTTGCTCTTCACTGAGATCAGGGACAGTGATGTCACTACAATATTAATTGATGTCTCTCCAGAGATGACTTGCTCTTCAATGAGATCAGGGCCAAGTGATGTCATTAACTGATGTCTCTCCAGAGGTGACTTGATCGTCACTGAGATCAGGGCCAAGTGATGTCATTAACTGATGTCTCTCCAGAGGTGACTTGCTGTTCACTGACATCAGGGCCAAGTGATGTCATTCACTGATGTCTCTTCTGAGATGACTTGCTCTTCACTTGGAACAGGGCCAAGCAATGTCATTAATTGATGTCTCTCCAGAGATAACTTGCTTGTCACTGAGATCAGGGCCAAGTGATGTCATTAACTCATGTCTCTCCAGAGATGACTTGCTCTTCACTGAGATCAGGGCCAAGTGAAGTCATCTACTGATGTCTCTCCAGAGGTGACTTGCTCGTCACTGAGATCAGGGCCAAGTGATGTCATCTACTGATGTCTCTCCAGAGATGACTTGCTGTTCACTGAGATCAGGGCCAAGTGATGTCATTAACTGATGTCCCTCCAGAGGTGACTTGCTCTTCCCCGAGATCAGGGCCAAGTGATGTCATTAACTGATGTCTCTCCAGAGGTGACTTGATCGTCACTGAGATCAGGGCCAAGTGATGTCATTAACTGATGTCTCTCCAGAGGTGACTTGCTCTTCACTGAGATCAGGGACAGTGATGTCACTACAATATTAATTGATGTCTCTCCAGAGATGACTTGCTCTTCAATGAGATCAGGGCCAAGTGATGTCATCTACTGATGTCTCTCTGTCTCTCCAGAGATGACTTGCTGTTCACTGAGATCAGGGCCAAGTGATGTCATTAACTGATGTCTCTCCAGAGGTGACTTGATCGTCACTGAGATCAGGGCCAAGTGATGTCATTAACTGATGTCTCTCCAGAGGTGACTTGCTCTTCACTGAGATCAGGGCCAAGTGATGTCACTACAATATTAATTGATGTCTCTCCAGAGATGACTTGCTCGTCACTGAGATCAGGGCCAAGTGATGTCATCTACTGATGTCTCTCCAGAGATGACTTGCTGTTCACTGAGATCAGGGCCAAGTGATGTCATTAACTGATGTCTCTCCAGAGGTGACTTGCTCGTCACCAAGAACAGGGCCAAGTGATGACATAACAGTGTTAACTGATGTCTCTCTAAAAGCGACTTGCTTGTCACCTAGAACAAGGCCAAGTGATGACATAACAGTGTTAACTGATGTCTCTCTAAAGGCGACATGCTCGTTACTGAGAACAGGGCGAGGTGATGACATAACAGTGTTAACTGAAGTCTCTCTAAAGGCGACATGCTTGTCACCAAGAACAGGGCCAAGTGATGACATAACAGTGTTAACTGATGTCTCTCTAAAGGCGACTTGCTTGTCACTGAGAACAGGGCCAAGTGATGACATAACAGTGTTAACTGATGTCTCTCTAAAGGCGACATGCTCGTCACCAAGAACAGGGCCAAGTGATGACATAACAGTGTTAACTGATGTCTCTCTAAAGGTGACTTGCTTGTCACCAAGAACATGGCCAAGTGATGACATAACAGTGTTAACTGATGTCTCTCTAAAGGCGACATGCTCGTCACCAAGAACATGGCCAAGTGATGACATAACAGTGTTAACTGATGTCTCTCTAAAGGCGACTTGCTCGTCACCAAGAACAGGGTCAAGTGATGACATAACAGTGTTAACTGATGTCTCTCTAAAGGCGACATGCTCGTCCCTGAGAACAGGGACAAGTGATGACATAACAGTGTTAACTGATGTCTCTCTAAAGGCGACATGCTCGTCACTGAGAACAGGGACAAGTGATGACAAACCAGTGTTAACTGATGTCTCTCTAAAGGCGACATGCTCGTGTGTCTTGACTATAAATATTTCAGAGCAACTTAAGAAAGAAAAGCTATCTGTAGACACATGTTCGTTGCGGCTGTGATTAGTTATTAACTTATTACAACACATTTTGCGATTTTTTAATCCGGGGGGGGTGTCATTATACGAGCAGTGATGTATTTTAGCAACTGTATTGTCTTGTATCAATACAGAAAAAACAAGGGCTGTAACAATTCACTGATACCTACTATATCATCGATACTTAAGTACACACAATACTTGAATCGTCAGTTTGTGAAATCGCGATTAGCTATAAATAGAACAGGAACTAATAGAGTTACCTCCCATAATGGCAGAAGTAGCATAGCGCTACTTGTAGGCATGGTAGTACACAAGGACGAGGTAGCTCAGGATGCACCAACTAACATTACATTTAATAAACATCCCTTCGTTTGAAAAAGTGTTTTGTGCTTGTGGTTTTCTTTGCTAAATAAATAAATGTATGAAGGAAGAGGTTTTAGAGCTGTATTTCAGTGACTTCATGATTTCTTCCTATTTGATGTGCTGTATCGTGATACCCGTAGTATCATGAGTCTGTATCATGATATGGCAAGATCCCAGGCTGTACGTAGCAGCTCTAGTGACAACCCATGTGGCATGTAGACCTCCTGAAACTCAGGGGGAATGAGTAGTGGCGCTGAATGCTGGTGTGTGAGCCTGGCGCGGTGTTGACACAGGTCAGGGTGCGTTACTCAGAGTTGTCTCCCTTCCATCATGATGAGGATTTTCACTCGTGGTTACCTGTGATTGGGACTATTCCTGAACAAGTCTGGGTACTGTCAGTTTTATTTCTATCCAAGTTGATGAAGTTGACCTGTCAAGTATAGTCGAGTCCTAAGTACCTTTCTAATCAGCCTTAAATCTAGAATTGAGCTGGTCGAGTGGTTATCACATATGAAGATTAAATATATAAACAATTATTCATCAACAAGCTTAGGACATCCACATGAGACATTTGGAATTTATGTAAAATATCAAAGTAGCAACAGTATCTTTCATATTTTGAAAAAAATAATTATCAGAAGTAACATAGAGATCATAGAACAATCATCTGTGTCATCCTAATTTTACAAAAATTGTCTGGAAATTCTTGTATTTCCCGAGCGAGAGCGAGGTTTATGCCTGAATTCTTACACAAGATTCATAAAATCAGTATGACGCACATGCGTGTTTAATAATTTCGTTATTACTCATTATTTCTTAATCTTCTTGCGCACCCCTTTAGAAAAATGCACTGATCGCGACAGCTATCTTAGAAAACCTGAGTTATGATGACGTCCACTATCTTCAGCTTTAATGTTGTTTCCAGACTAGTATGACGGCTGTCTGACTTTCTATCATGATAAGATTCGAATGACGGAAGCATTTTCACTAGTGCACATTTGATTTTTGTGAACCCTGTTATTTCTAACCCTATGGTAAATAAAGTTAAGTAACCAATGCCCAGAGAATATATTTTGAACAACTACTTTTTGGAAATATTATTTATTATTCTTATTTCTTTTGATGCATGACTCACAGTCTCTGTCTTTCTGTGTTTTTTAAAGCTTAGTCATAGTCATCATGGTCATAGCATATTTTCTGCAGCAAACTTTATACTTGTAGGATAATAATTAATGTATGTTTTTATTCATATTTTAATATTTTCATAAAACATGGGTAGGTATATGGTGCAATATGAAACTCCCAATTCCAAAATCCCGACAGTGTCAATACAGGAAGACATATGCCATCATCCTGGTAGCCATTTCCTTCAGTTACCATGGAGACCCGTGAAGATCCGGGGTAGAATAGGTCTTCAGCAACCCATGTTTGTCATGAAAGTCGACAATGCTTGTCGTAACGGGCAACTAACGTGATTGGGTGGTCTGACTCGGTTGATGCATGTCATCATATCCCAATTGCATGGATCGATGCTCATGATGTTAATCACTGGATTGTCTGGTCCAGGCTCGATTATTTACAGACCGCCGTCATTATAGCTGGAATACTGCTGAGTGTGATGTTAATCAACAAGTAAACAAAACAAACAGTTAATTGGGACCTTTTTTCAAACTGGTTAATGTGTTATGGGACGTTCCACTGTTGTATGCGAGCAAGCTCTGCATGTGTATGATATGTGTACCTCTACTGTTGAAGATTTCAATCTAAGCCAAGATTGTGATCTTATTCCAAGCTGTCATGCCATCGCGCTAAGATTGGATTGTGCTAGTAGAATAAGACTTAGGTGTGGCGATTGTAAAGTTGATAGTGACTAAGATTATCTTGTACAAGCCGGCCCTCATATTATGACCACAGTTGCCATGGTAACCGCTCACTGGGATTATTGCTGAAAGAATCTGCTTCAGAGAAAAGCTGAAACAGTTTTCAAAGAGTCTAAATAAGTCCTTTGCAATTGTTGTAATCTGGCAATATTTATTTATCTTCTATCCCAAACACTCACCTGATATTTTACACAAGGCTCCAAGATACTTGACTGCTCGTTAACACAAGGCTCCAAGATACTTGACTGCTCCTTAACACAAGGCTCCAAGATACTTGACTGCTCCTTAACACAAGGCTCCAGGAGTTGCACCTGTGGCTTGACAATCCCAGTTATCACCTGCGTGATGTGTGGGCAAGTTAATAGATCAGCAGGTCCCTTGTGCGAATGTTTCATGTGAAGTCAAGTTGGCTACCTGTTCGTGTATATCTAAGCTGCATTCATATTGATTAAATGAAAACTTTCTTCCAACCTAGATGGAAGTTGATATTAATGTCGGCCTCTTCAAGGGCAGCGTGGTCCGCCCACCCCTTGACATGCCCTCGACGATACAGACAGTCCTCCCCTCCGTAATGTTAATTATTTATGGTTATTATGTCGAGGTATGCTAAGAGTGTCTGCTGGGTAGTTTATTACAGTTGATAACCGTAAACATGTTGACCTGAAGATAAGGACTTTATAAGGGCTGCTCACACAGTGCGTTGTGTTGTTGTGTGGAGAGTTAATCGGCCGCCGCCGCGTGAAGCTGCTTGTCAGCTCATTGATCAGGGTGACATGCATCATTGATTTTTAATCTTGCCAGCATCTCATGAATGGCTTGGTAGCTAAAGTGGTGTGTTACAGCTTTCTTGATTTGTGGATGAAAGACTTATTGGAACAGGGTGAAATTGTGCATGCATTTCTGTCCATGCTCGGAGTAGAGCAGCTGTGTTCTTCATCGAGATGTGTGTGTTCCTAACCAAGTTTGTTTTTTTACCAAGATATGGGTTCTTTACCAAGATGTGTCTTTCTTATTGAGATACAATGTATGTGTGTTCTTTAATGAGATGTTTGTTCTTTAATGAGATGTGTTCCTTACCGAGATATGTGTGTTCTTCACCAAGATGTTTGTTCTTTACTGAGATATGTGTGTTCTTTAAGAAGGTTGGTTCTTTATGCGTTCTTAACCAAGATGTGCATTCTTTACTGAGATATTTGTGTTCCTTAATGAGATATGTTCTTTACAGAGATATGTGTGTTCTTTAAGAAGGTTGGTTCTTTATGCGTTCTTTACCAAGATGTGCATTCTTTACTGAGTTATGTGTGTTCCTTAATGAGATGTGTTCTTTACAGAGATATGTGTGTTCTTTAAGAAGGTTGGTTCTTTACGTGTTATGTGTTACCAAGATGTGCATTCTTTACCGAGATATGTGTGTTTTTTACGAAGGTTGTGTGTTCGTTACCGAGAAATGCATTATTTACCATGATTGGTTCTTTACTAAGATGTGTGTTTGTTACTGAGATATGTGTCCAGTGAGATTGGTTCTTTATAAAGATTGGTTATTAACTGGGATGTGTGTAGGCAATACTGGGATGTGTGTATGTAGGCAATACTGGGATGTGTGTATGTAAGCAATACTGGGATGTGTGTATGTAGGCAATACTGGGATGTGTGTATGTAGGCAATACTGGGATGTGTGTAGTCAATACTGGGATGTGTGTAGGCAATACTAAGGCATGTGTAGGCAATGCTGGGATGTGTGCAGGCAATACTGGGATGTGTGTAGGCAATGCTGGGATGTGTGTAGGCAATACTGGGATGTGTGTAGGCAATACTGGGATGTGTGAAGGCAATACTTAGGCGTGTGTAGGCAATCCTGGGATATGTGTAGGCAATACTGGGATGTGTGTAGGCAATACTGGGATGTGTGTAGGCAATGCTGGGATGTGTGTAGGCAATGCTGGGATGTGTGTAGGCAATCCTGGGATGTGTGTAGGCAATCCTAGGATGTGTGTAGGTAATACTGTGATGTGTGTAGGTAAAACTGGGATGTGTGTAGGTAATACTTGGATGTGTGTAGGCAATGCTGGGATGTGTGTAGGCAATACTGTGATGTGTGTAGGCAATCCTGGGATGTGTGTAGGCAATACTGGGATGTGTGTAGGCAATACTAAGGCGTGTGTAGGCAATACTGGGATGTGTGTAGGCAATCCTGGGATGTGTGTAGGCAATCCTGGGATGTGTGAAGGCATTGCTGGGATGTGTGTAGGCAACCATGGGATGTGTGTAGGCAATACTGGGATGTGTGTAGGTAATACTGGGATGTGTGTAGGTAATACTGGGATGTGTGTAGGTAATACTGGGATGTGTGTAGGCAAGCAGGCAATACTGGGATGTGTGTAGGCAAGCAGGCAATACTGGGATGTGTGTAGGTAATACTGGGATGTGTGTAGGTAATCCTGGGATGTGTGTAGGTAATACTGTGATGTGGGCAGGCAAGCAGGCAATACTGGGATGTGTGTAGGCAACCATGGGATGTGTGTAGGCAATACTTGGATGTGTGTAGGTAATACTGGGATGTGTGCAGGCAATACTGGGATGTGTGTAGGCAATACTGGAATGTGTGTAGGTAATCCTGGGATGTGTGTAGGTAATACTGTGATGTGTGCAGGCAAGCAGGCAATACTGGGATGTGTGTAGGTAATACTGGGATGTGTGTAGGTAATCCTGGGATGTGTGTAGGTAATACTGTGATGTGGGCAGGCAAGCAGGCAATACTGGGATGTGTGTAGGTAATACTGGGATGTGTGTAGGTAATCCTTGGATGTGTGTAGGTAATACTGTGATGTGGGCAGGCAAGCAGGCAATACTGGGATGTGTGTAGGTAATACTGGGATGTGTGTAGGTAATCCTGGGATGTGTGTAGGTAATACTGGGATGTGTGTAGGTAATCCTTGGATGTGTGTAGGTAATACTGTGATGTGTGCAGGCAAGCAGGCAATACTGGGATGTGTGTAGGTAATACTGGGATGTGTGTAGATAATCCTGGGATGTGTGTAGGTAATACTGTGATGTGGGCAGGCAAGCAGGCAATACTGGGATGTGTGTAGGTAATACTGGGATGTGTGTAGGTAATCCTTGGATGTGTGTAGGTAATACTGTGATGTGGGCAGGCAAGCAGGCAATACTGGGATGTGTGTAGGTAATACTGGGATTTGTGCAGGCAAGCAGGCAATACTGGGATGTGTGTAGGTAATACTGGGATGTGTGCAGGCAAGCAGGCAATACTGGGATGTGTGTAGGTAATACTGTGATGTGTGCAGGCAAGCAGGCAATACTGGGATGTGTGTAGGCAATACTTGGATGTGTGTAGGTAATACTGGGATGTGTGTTAGCAATACTGGGATGTGTGTTAGCAATACTGGGATGTGTGTAGGCAATACTTGGATGTGTGTAGGTAATGCTGGGATGTGTGTTAGCAATACTGGGATGTGTGTAGGCAATGCTGGGATGTGTGTGGGCAATACTAAGGCGTGTGTAGGCAATACTGGGATGTGTGTTAGCAATACTGGGATGTGTGTAGGTAATGCTGGGATGTGTGTAGGCAATGCTGGGATGTGTGTAGGCAATGCTGGGATGTGTGTGTAGGCAATGCTGGGATGTGTGTAGGCAATACTGGGATGTGTGTAGGCAACCATGGGATGTGTGTAGGTAATGCTGGGATGTGTGTAGGCAATGCTGGGATGTGTGTAGGCAATACTGGGATGTGTGTAGGCAATACTGGGATGTGTGTAGGCAATCCTGGGATGTGTGTAGGTAATGCTGGGATGTGTGTAGGCAATGCTGGGATATGTGTAGGCAATGCTGGGATGTGTGTGGGCAATACTAAGGCGTGTGTAGGCAATACTGGGATGTGTGTAGGCAATACTGGGATGTGTGTAGGTAATGCTGGGATGTGTGTAGGCAATGCTGGGATGTGTGTAGGCAATGCTGGGATGTGTGTAGGCAATACTGGGATGTGTGTAGGCAACCATGGGATGTGTGTAGGCAATACTGGGATGTGTGTAGGCAATACTGGGATGTGTGTAGGTAATGCTGGGATGTGTGTAGGCAATGCTGGGATGTGTGTAGGCAACCCTGGGATGTGTGTAGGCAATACTGAGATAAGTGTAGGTAATACTGTGATGTGTGCAGGCAATACTGGGATGTGTGTTAGCAATACTGGGATGTGTGTAGGCAATACTAGGATGTGTGTAGGTAATACTGGGATGTGTGTAGGCAATGCTTGGATGTGTGTAGACAAAGTTGGGATGTGTGAAGGCAATGCTGGGATGTGTGTAGGCAAAGTTGGGATGTGTGTAGGCAATGCTGGGATGTGTGTAGGCATTACTAAGATGTATGTAGGCAATACTAAGATGTGTGTAGGCAATACTGGGATGTGTGTAGGTAATGCTGGGATGTGTGTAAGCAATGCTGGGATGTGTGTAGGCATTACTAAGATCAAGTGTTTGTAAGCAATACAGAGGTTCTCACATACATAGTATTTATCAGGTATTTAAGATTCCCAGGTATGTTGGATTCTCAGGTAAGTCAGGTTCTCAGGTATGAAATTCTCAATTATGTAAGATTCTCAGATGTGAGATTCTCAATTATGTGAGATTCTCAGGTATGTCAGATTCTCAATTATGTAAGATTCTCAGGTGTGAGATTCTCAATTACCCTATTCGACATAATAAGCGCCCTGCTCTTATAAGCGCTCACGGCGATATTTGCAAATATAATGGCAGGTGAACAATCTCAATTAGCACACTTCTGATTGATCAATGTACCCAAGACTTATTTATTCGTGTATAATATGCACTCGTGTGTTATATGCACCCTTAATTAAGGGCAATTTAATTCTGGAAAAATGTATCTGTCGTGTATAATTCGCACATACATTGTACTTTTCTTTTGTATCATTTCAGGCTGTAAGCAAAAACCACAAAATTCACGATCTTTCAACTCTTTCACCAAAATTATATTCTAATAAGGGCCCCATATTTCTAATTTTGAGAGCGCCCTGGGCGCTTATTACGTCGAATACATTATGTAAGATTCTCAGGTGTGAGATTCTCAGGTATGTCAGATTCTCAGGTGTGAGATTCTCATGGGTGAGATTCTCAGATATTTTAGATACTCAGGTATGTTAGATTCTCAGATGTGTAAAATTCTCAGGTATACGAGGGTTCTCAATTATGTAAGATTCTCAGGTATGTAAAATTCTCAGGTTTGTCAGATTCTCAGGTATGTCAGATTTTCAGGTATGTCAGATTCTTAGGTATGTCAGATTTCAGGTATGTCAGATTCTCAGGTGTGAGATTCTCAGGTATGTAAGATTCTCAGGTATGTAAGATTCTCAGGTTTGTCAGATTCTCAGGTGTGATTCTCAGGTTTGTCAGATTCCCAGGTGTAAGATTCTCAGGTATGTCAGATTCTCAGGTATGTGTGATTCTCAGGTGTTAGTCATTCTCAGGTATGTAAAATTCTCAGGTGTGAGATTCTGAGGTTTGTCAGATTCTCAGGGGTGAGATTCTCAGGTATGTAAAATTCTCAGGTTTGTCAGATTCTCAGGTATGTCAGATTCTTAGGTATGTCAGATTTTCAGGTATGTCAGATTCTCAGGTGTGAGATTCTCAGGTATGTCAGATTCTCAGGTATGTCAGATTCTCAGGAATGTCAGATTCTCAGGGTTGAGATTCTCAGGTTTGTCAGATTCTCGGGTGAGATTCTCAGGTTTGTAAAATTCTCAGGTGTGAGATTCTCAGGTTTGTCAGATTCTCAGGGGTGAGATTCTCAGGTTTGTCAGATTCTCAGGTGTGATTCTCAGGTTTGTCAGATTCCCAGGTGTAAGATTCTCAGGTATGTCAGATTCTCAGGTATGTGTGATTCTCAGGTGTTAGTCATTCTCAGGTATGTAAAATTCTCAGGCGTGAGATTCTGAGGTTTGTCAGATTCTCAGGGCTGAGATTCTCAGGTATGTCAGATTCACAGATATGTAAGATTCACAGATATGTAAGATTCTCAGGTATGTCAGATTCTTAGGTATGTCAGATTTTCAGGTATGTCAGATTCTCAGGTGTGAGATTCTCAGGTATGTAAGATTCTCAGGTATGTCAGATTCTCAGGTATGTCAGATTCTCAGGGTTGAGATTCTCAGGTTTGTCAGATTCTCAGGGGTGAGATTCTCAGGTTTGTAAAATTCTCAGGTGTGAGATTCTCAGGTTTGTCAGATTCTCAGGGGTGAGATTCTCAGGTTTGTCAGATTCTCAGGTTTGTCAGATTCCCAGGTGTAAGATTCTCAGGTATGTCAGATTATCAGGTATGTGTGATTCTCAGGTGTTAGTCATTCTCAGGTATGTAAAATTCTCAGGTGTGAGATTCTGAGGTTTGTCAGATTCTCAGGTATGTCAGATTCACAGATATGTAAGATTCTCAGGTATGTGAGGGGTTTACTGTGGTTAATTATGGCAGACTTGTTATTTCTTATATTTTGCCAAATTAGAATTTTCTCAAAGTAAAAACAAGAAAGAAAGTAAATGCTGTTCGCAAATGAAATAAGATCACTGATCTTCAGCCTGGTGACTGGTGTGACTTGATCCAAATTTGGTTAGCCATGGCTTTGAATATTGACAGTCCAGTATTGCAAATATTCCTCAGTCGCTAGGGAGGTTTGATGATTGAAATGTTCCATGTATCACTGATGACACTTTCTGAACAATGATGTCTTTGTGTTCCCCCAGCTACAATGCTTCAGTAGCTATGATACTGTTTATCTCGTATTGACCAAGCTGCCGGCGCCGGCGGAGCGGAGAAATGGCTGGCATGGTGTTGAGCTGGCTGGGTGATTGTGCCACAGCCACACTGGGTGGAGAAAGGGTTACACGTATAATGGAGCATTGTTATGATGATCGATTCCTGGGTATTGTGGTAGCGATAGATTTTACTCAAGTATCAGCAATAGCAACTATTTTAGACCACTAGTCCTTATAATGATAACATATAGCAAAACTCTTAAAATGGTAAATTTCTACTAGTCGATGATATAAGGCAGTTTGGCAAGGACTATAGTGCCAATGTAAAGCGGTTCACTCGTCGCCCCGAAGACCCGGTTTCTAATTCCCCTCATAGGTACAGTGTGTGAAGCCCATGTCAGATGTCCCCTGTCGTGATATTGCTGGAATATGGCTAAAAGTGTATGAAACCATACTGTTCGTGAGAGAACATAAAGAATTAACGTCATTTGTTTCAAAAGTTTATTCCTGCTACACCATCACTTGGATACATGAAATTGTGTTTGTGTTTGCTTCATGCGTCTCATAGCACGTCATACATGTGTTTACCTTCTACCGAGTTTCTTCATGTTTCCAACTGTGTTGGACCGCAGGTGACAAACTAAGGGGAAGTAATTCTTGAAAGTTACGGAAAAACATAAATTGCTATTCAGTAGCAGCTTAAATTAAAACGAAAAATGATTCTACTTATTGTCAACAAAACCCCACCCACCTGACAGAGTTAAACGTCACAGTCTATGTACCTGATAAACAGGTAATTCAATGATAGATGATTGGAGATCACATCTACACTGTCTATTCAAGAACACACACTTTCACAGCAGGTCTTGTGTATTCACCCTTGGGAGTTTTCACTCTCACAGTTCTCACTTCACTATCATCACCAGGCAGAATGTCAATTATTCTTCCCATTTCCCACTGACCTCTGGGTTTAGAGTCATCAACTATCAGAACAAGATCACCGACCAATATTCTGCAACCACCAACTCTCCAGCGATGCCTTGCTGTCAAGTTAGATAAGTACTCTCTCATCCATCCACGATTCAGATGATCTGCAAGGACTTGGGCTTGGCGCCATCATTTTCTGCTGCACATCTCTTTGTCCTGGAACACATCAACTGGTTGAAATAGGTTAGATCTGCCGAGCAAAAAATGGTTCGGTGTCAAAGCGGTGAAGTTGTTTGGGTTTGCACTGTTGTAAGTCAAAGGTCGACTGTTCAGCATTGCTTCGACTTCAATCAGAGATGTGCGAAGCACAGATTCATGAACAAGGGTTCCTTTCAAAACACAATTTAAGGCTGTTTTTACAGATCTCACCAGTCGTTCCCATGCACCACCAAAGTGCGGACTAAGCGGTGGATTAAAGTGCCACTGAATACCTCGCACACACAGGAAGTCACTGATTTTGGCTTGTTTGAGATTGTGAAGGCACTGAGTTCGTTGTCTGCTCCATGAAAGTTTGTACCGTTATCGCTATACAAATGTTGAGGGTTTCCACAACGCCCGATAAAGTTTCTGAGAGCGAGAAGAAAATCATCTGTTTCCAATGAATCAGCAAGCTCAATGTGTACTGCCCTTACAGACAGACAAGTAAACAAACATCCCCACCTTTTCATTGTGCTTCGCTTGAACTTTACCAAAATCGGGCCAAAGTAGTCCACTCCAGTATGAGAGAATACTCCATCTGTAAGGCTTACACGACATGATGGAAGGTCTGCCATCTTGGGTGCAACTGGATTCACAGAACGCTTCCTACACTCTTGACAACTTCTGACAGCACACTTTGCTAACTTTCTTGCACGAAGAGGCCAGAATCGCTGTCTTACTGTAGCTATAATGTGTTCAGTACCACAGTGAGCATTTTCCTTGTGAGTTTTATTCATCAGTAGCTGTGTGACTGGGTGATAATCTGGAAGGAGGAGTTGATACTTTGCTTCTCTTGGAATAGTAGCTTTTCGAAGTCGTCCTCCCACTCTGAGATGTCGTCCATCATAGAATGGTGATAGTGTTATCAGAGATGATTTTGGAGATATTTTGTTTCCGGATAGAGCACAATAAATCTCATCTTGAAATGCATCCTTTTGTGCTTCTTGAACCCAGGCGAGCAACGCTTCCTCACATTCACTCACTGTCAGACTTTCATCTGTTACAGGTTTGAGGTCAAGATGCCTGAGTTTCGACAGAAAGTTTCTGGCTGCTCTGAGAACCCAAGCTGAAATGCGACACAATCTTTGCCATGTAGAATAGTCAGCTGGATTCAAGAAATTTGAGATTTGTGGTTCAGTCAAATGTCTTTGATTCAGATTGATTTCAGATGATGCATTTCTAGTGGTCTTGAACACACTCTTCTTCACTTCAAGATCATCACTGAGCATATCAACAGGGTTTGACAGTTTTGGCCATGTGTCCTCACTTTTCCATAAGAACTCTGGACCCCGCAGCCATGGATGTGTTTCTGTGTGCTGTTTTGCTTGAAGTCCGCGAGTACAGTGATCAGCCGGATTGATATCTGATGGGACATGACGCCATTGTTGAGGTTTTGTGGAATTGTGGATTTCTGCTATCCTGTTAGCGACGAAAGGCTTGAATCGCTTGTTGGAATTGTTCAAATATTGTAACACTGTATTTGAGTCAGTCCAAAACTGAATTCTCTGGACAGGGACCATCAATTCTTCTTTGAGAGAAAGCCAAAGTCTAACCGCTAATACAGCACCTTGCAGTTCCAGCCTTGGAATTGTCAATGCAGGCTTAAGGGGGGACACACGCGTCTTTGCAGCCAGGAATGAACAAGTCACTTCATCCTGGTCAGGGTAAGATTTGTAGCGCATGTATGCACATGCTCCAAAGCTTTTCTCGGAGGCATTTGCGAACAGATGAACTTCAATGAGACTGGATTGTGATGAAAAGCCCTGGTGATGCCTGCACAGGTTGAATGATGACAAGTCTTGAATTTCTTCCAGCCAGCCATTCCATCTTGATTGAATTTCTAGTGGCAAGTCATCATCCCAATCAAGACCTAGCTTCCATAAGTCTTGTATGAGACACTTTGCGCGAACTGTGTATGGAGCCAAATACCCACAAGGATCAAAGATGGAGCTCACCATGCTTATCACACCTCTCTTTGTTCTGGCACTGTTGTGAATTCTTGGATCAAACACAAAAGTGTCCGAGACAATATTCCATTTTAGTCCAAGGGCTCTGATAGTGGATATTTCATTAAGATCAAGATTCTTTGAGCTAACAGCTCTTTCACTTTCAGGGATTGATTTCATCACAACTTCTGAATTCGAAATCCACTTGTGGAGGTGAAATCCACCCATTTTCATGAGGTATGTAATGTCTTGGATCAGATGCACTGCAGTAGTTTCAGTCTCAACTGATTTCAAAAGATCATCAACATAGAAATCATTGAGGGCTGTATCAATCACTGACTGCTCAAATAGGTCAGCATTGTCCTTAGCTGTGCGCTTCACAGCGTAGTTTGCACAAGAGGATGAGTCAGCTGCTCCAAACACATGTACTTTCATCCTGTACACATCCGGAGGACCAGGAGTCTTGAGATCGGATTTCCATAGAAATCTGAGTGCTTCAGAGTCCTCCTTAGGGACCCCCACTTGATGGTACATACCTTCTATATCAGCAGCTATCGCAACTTCAAAAAGTCTGAATCGCTGGAGGATGCCAAACAAACTGTTGACGAGATCAGGACCAGTCATTAATTTGTCATTCAGAGATGTGCCCAAATATGAAGCCGCAGCGTCAAACACAACTCTCACCTTCCCTGGCTTATTAGGATTCATCACACTGTGATGAGGTAAGTACCAGGTACGACATGATGAATTGTCAATTTCTTGAGCCAAGAGTTTCTCTGCTTGATCCTTTGACACATAATCGTTGAGAGTTTTGCTATAAAGAACACCAAATTCAGAGTCTCTCACAATGCGCTTGGTTAAGATTTTGAGTCTTCTTTGAGCTGCTTTCAAGTTGTTTGGCAATGGTGATTTATCACGCCACAGCATGCCAATTTGATAGTGTCCTTCAATTAGTTGAGTCGTTCTTTCAAGGATGTATTGTGCCTTTTCATCTTCAGTTGAATAGGGCTTTGTCTTGTTGTGTGAAATCCAAAAAGATTCTGTTTTCCAGAAGTCTTCAAGCTGATCACTCAAATGTTGATCACGAGCAATTGTGAGGTTAATTCTAGCTTGAGTTTCATGATACAGTTCATCATCACTGTGGGCTATTCCCATGACTGTCCACCCCAGCAGGGTTTTGACTGCAATGGGTTGATTTTCAAGTCCTCGGATCATGTCAAGTTGAAGGTGTGCTTCAGGGACATCAACACCAATCAACATGTTGACCTGGGTGGGTTCAATATCAGGCAATGGCAAGTCTTTGAGGTGTTCCCATTCATCACTGATACGCTGAGGAAGACAATCAAAGGCATTAGTATCAACTGCCCAATCTTCTTTCAAATGGATTCTCTGTGCATCAAGATCACTAGCTGATTCAATGTCAAGTGATACCTTGTGGGAGTTTTCAGTTGAAACACTGTTGTATGTTTTAACCTTGAGCTTTCTTCTCTCTCCATGGAGACCTAAATCTTTTACCAGATCCCTATGAATAAGGGTGACATCACTTCCTGAGTCTAACAAGGCAAAAGTCTTGATTATTCTGCCATTTGGACCAAAAGCATGACAGGAACAATCTGCAAATACACTTTTGCTCTGGATGACTGCAGTTTCTTATTATAAACCACCAGTGGCTCAGAAAAAACATTGTGCAGTAGTGTGTGATGTTTCTTACCACAATGTTTCTCTTGGCAAGTCACAGTAGAGGAACATTTGTTTGCTTGATGTGATGGTTTAAGACAGTTGAAGCACAAACTGTGATCGACAATAATGTCCCTTCTCTCAGATGCAGTCTGGTTTGCGAAAATAGGACACCTGTACAGGTACTGAGACTCACCACACAATGCACATGGTGCTTTTGCCTGTTTTGGTGTTGTATCTACATTGTCAATGATTGTTGGCGGTTTTGTTGATTGCTTTCTGACAATCCGCTTCTCTTGAGGCTTGGTGTGCCGTGTGTCGTTCTTGTGACGTTTGTTGGTGTCTTCACGTGATGGCTCATTCAAAATCGGGATGGCATATGGGTTGAAGTCTGCCTCAACACAATCTCTCAACCAGTTCTGCAGATCAATGAGGTTCGGGTCTCTGAAAGAAACAATGTTTCTAACGAACTCATTCCACCGGGTTACTTTGTCGATGGGAAGGCACCTTGTAACTTTCAACACAATGTCAGAGCTGTTAAGGTCAGACAGGTAATTCAGTTGCTGCAATGTCGCAATACAGTCAAGAACAGCAACATAGAGTCTACGCAATGCAGATGGATCATGACTAGGTACTTGTGCTCCTGACGCCACGCTATCAATGAAAGCACTGCATACTTTTATTCTATGACTGAATGAAGCTTTCAGCTCCTTGAGTGCCAAAGCATAGTTTCTTCCACTGTAACCAAGTCCTTGAATAAGTCGCTTGGCTTCACCATCAACATGCGATTTAAGTATGTCCATGCGTCTGGTGTCTGTAATGGCAGGCCTGCAGTGTATCTGCACGTAAAATTGCTCAACAAATCGTGGCCAGGTAAGAGCTTCACCATTAAACACTGGCAAGTCGATCTTTGGTAGATCACGTTCACTTTCAAGTTTTATCAGTGTATGTGACAAATTCTCATGTGCATCCAGGAACACTGGTGTGGTTTCTTGTCCGATGATTAATTCGTCAATAGACTGCTGTTTCATGTGCACTTGTTCAAGTCTTGACTGTGGTAGTTGTTGTGTCATGGGTTCTTGGTAGAATGGCTTTGCATGAGGGTTAAAATGACTTGTGTGTTTTAAAGCAGTCTGATCCAGCCACTGCTGTATGTACGCTTTACTGTCGTGTTTAGTTGCAAGCAGATCAGCTTGATTTTCATTGTCGTTCAGCATAGTTTGGTACATACGATGTTCAAGATCGGCCACTTCTTTAAGATGTCTTGCCTCTTGTCGCGCCTTTTCAGCTTGTAAGTCAGCAATTTGGGAAACTAATTTTGCATTTTCCTCAGCATGAACAACTTTTAACTTTACTTGCTCACTTTTCATTGCTGCACTGTGTTCAGTAACTTGTGTGTTGAATGTGGAAGCAACTGATACACTTTTAACACTGGTACGAGTTAAATACACTGCTATCTGGTGAATAACATCATTTGCCACATCAAATCTGTTATTAAACCACTCTTCTTCATACCGAGTTTGTTCAGTGTCAAGGGAGTCAATATAACGTTTGTGTGCAATAGTGAACGATTTTATTGCCGCTTCTAACTGTTCAAGTGTTTGCCCGAGTTTTCGTTTGGAACGACCTGCTGTCATTTTACTTGACGCTCTATTACACAAAGCAGTGACATGGGCTGCATGTCCACGACGGACATGCTTCAATTCATCCCTGATTGTGGTCACAGAATCGTCGTCTGACATGGCGAACTACAATCTTCCAAAACACGTGTTTCGTAAATAGTGTTCAGTTTTCGATCACTGCATTACACACAGTTGGAAACTTTATGTTCGTGAGAGAACATAAAGAATTAACGTCATTCGTTTCAAAAGTTTATTCCTGCTACACCATCACTTGGATACATGAAATTGTGTTTGTGTTTGCTTCATCAAGTTCATGCGTCTCATAGCACGTCATACATGTGTTTACCTTCTACCGAGTTTCTTCATGTTTCCAACTGTGTTGGACCGCAGGTGACAAACTAAGGGGAAGTAATTCTTGAAAGTTACGGAAAAACATAAATTGCTATTCAGTAGCAGCTTAAATTAAAACGAAAAATGATTCTACTTATTGTCAACAAAACCCCACCCACCTGACAGAGTTAAACGTCACAGTCTATGTACCTGATAAACAGGTAATTCAATGATAGATGATTGGAGATCACATCTACACTGTCTATTCAAGAACACACACTTTCACAGCAGGTCTTGTGTATTCACCCTTGGGAGTTTTCACTCTCACAGTTCTCACTTCACTATCATCACCAGGCAGAATGTCAATTATTCTTCCCATTTCCCACTGACCTCTGGGTTTAGAGTCATCAACTATCAGAACAAGATCACCGACCAATATTCTGCAACCACCAACTCTCCAGCGATGCCTTGCTGTCAAGTTAGATAAGTACTCTCTCATCCATCCACGATTCAGATGATCTGCAAGGACTTGGGCTTGGCGCCATCATTTTCTGCTGCACATCTCTTTGTCCTGGAACACATCAACTGGTTGAAATAGGTTAGATCTGCCGAGCAAAAAATGGTTCGGTGTCAAGGCGGTGAAGTTGTTTGGGTTTGCACTGTTGTAAGTCAAAGGTCGACTGTTCAGCATTGCTTCGACTTCAATCAGAGATGTGCGAAGCACAGATTCATGAACAAGGGTTCCTTTCAAAACACAATTTAAGGCTGTTTTTACAGATCTCACCAGTCGTTCCCATGCACCACCAAAGTGCGGACTAAGCGGTGGATTACTCACTCACTCACTCACTCACTCACTCACTCACTCACTCACTCACTCACTCACTCACTCACTCACTCACTCACTCACTCACTCACCCACCCACCCACTCACTCACTCACTCACTCACTCACATTACCTCTGAATTACAATAGTGTTTTTCCTTGAGACAAAAGGCATTTTTCATGATTTTTTTCCAACATTTGTCAGGACTATAAAAACAGTTCTCGTAATTACCCAGTGAAGCTTTTTCAGCATGCGTACAAAGGAGACAATTTCAGAAACACAATTATGAGCTAATTTACTTTCCGAGTCAAGCCTTAATATTTAGAACAGTTATATACATCTGAAACATTATTTCATTTTTTTCAAATCTTATAATTCCCGCTGATTTTGTGAAATATCCAATAGAGTGATGAATAGATGAGTGAAAAAATATTGGTTACCTAATCAAAAATGTAATAACCCAATTAAAATAGAAACCAAAGAGTAAAAACTGAATTGCTCAAAAAGTTATCTGGAGCTCTGAACATCTTTAGGATTTTCTTGATGACTCAGTGAATGTCGTAGAGTGAACGGGTGCAGGCACCGAGCATGGTGGTGAGTAGATTCTTTAAAATATACGAAGGCTGGCTGAAATGTTCTAAGCCTAACTGTGAAAGACCCGTATCAAGTCGATGGTTTTCCTTTATTTCTCCACATAGTCCCCTTCCAGGTTTACAAATGTTTGCCAGCGATGCTGCAAGGCCTGGATGCCGGTCAAGAAGAAATTTTCTTCAGCCACCCTAAAAAAGTCATTCACAGCGGAAATGACGTCATCATTACTAGGAAAATGGCGACCGGCTAGTTCCTTTTTCATTTTGGGAAACAGGTGGAAGTCAGACGGGGCCAAATCGGGGGAATAAGGGGGATGGTCAATGAGTTCGAAGCCACAATCATGGATCGCTGACATGGCAACCACCAATTTGTGAACAGGAGCCTTGTCTTGGTGGAACAGGACTCCTTTAGTGAGCATTCCCCATCGCTTAGCTTTCATAGCTTCACGCAACTGTCTCAGTAGGTTAGCATAATATCTTCTATTGATAGTCTGGCCTTTTTCAAGATAGTCAATCAGCAGAATACCCTTGGAATCCCAAAAGACTGAAGCCATCACCTTTCCAGCAGAAGGAACCGACTTGGCTTTTGGGGTGGCTGGTGATTCCGGATGCTTCCATTGTTTACACTGAATTTTGGTTTCTGGTTGAAAGTGATGAATCCAGGTCTCATCCATGGTTACAAATCGGGCCAAAAAATCATCGGGATCTGCTTCAAAACAGCATAAATTGTCACGGAATGTCAGGAATCTGACACGTTTCTGATCCGCTGTTAAGAGCTTTGGCACCCATCTTGCAGAAACTTTTGTCATTTCCAACTCGGTGATAATGTGCTCAACCCTCTCAGGAGAGATGCCCACAACACTGGCAATATGTCGAGTGGCCAATCGTCGATCAGCCATCACCATGTCATGCACCCGGGGAATGTTTTCTGGAATGGTTGCTGTTGAAGGCCTTCCTGGACGCGGTTCATCGTCAAGGCTCTCTCTGCCATGCTTGAATTCCACAGTCCACTTCTTTACAGTGGAAAAGGCAGGGGCAACATCCCCTAAAGTGGAGACCATGTCAGCATGTATCTGTGTTGGAGTTAGCCCTTTCAGTTGCAGGTACTTGATGACTGCCCTATAGCCAGTTTTGTCCATTTCTGGTGATTTCAATGGGTAGGTTCACAAGATGGTCTGGTACAAAGACAATAATAACACTACAGTTGCAGTTCTTATGTCTATGATTCATTCAATGATTGATTGTACTTGTTGGTGGCAAAAGTTTGTTTCAATCCGATTGAGATATCCCACTTAGGCTTAGAACTTTTCAGCCAGCCCTTGTAATTCAACTTTGATAGGGATGATAGAACATTGTTATCTTGATTTCCGCAGTATGTCTCAGACAGGTGGCCTCCACAGATGATGGCATGTTGTAAAGTGAATGGGAGTGTGTGCTGAAATCTGATTGGTTGAAACACAGTGTGCTGGCATCCCCCTAGAAATCTGTCATAAGTTTGTTGAAATTATCTTGATATTCTCAATGCAGAATTGAACAACAATGTGACATTTGGCTTGGAGAAATGGTTACTCCATTAATTAGATATTATTAAATGTGATAAATATTTGAATTATTTTTTTCCCCCACATTCTACCTACCTGGTGGGTTCAGTTAACATGGGGCGGTGGGGTAGCCTAGTGGTTAAAGTGTTCACTTGTCACACCGAAGACCTGTGAAGATCCATGGATTGCATGGATCCATGCTCATGATGTCAATCATTGCATTGTCTGGTCCAGACTCAATTTTTAACAGACTGCCGTCAAATAGCTGGAATATTGCTGAGTGCGGTGTTACACAACAAACAAACACACCGAAGACCCGAGTTTGATTCCCCCACATGGGTACAATTTGTAAAGCCTATTTCTGGTGTCCCCGCCATGATATTGCTGGAATATTGCTAAAAGTGTCGTTAAACCATACTCACTCACTCACTCATCTGTGAGAGCTCATGTGGAAGGTGTGAGGTACAGAACATGACAACTTCTCAGTCTCACAATGGCGATGAACATAATGTGTTTTCAGATTCGCCGTTGTTATACATTCAACCAGTAGTCAATGCAAGGAACTTGGACACCTCACTCAAAAATACCGTTTCCATGGTTACTGTATTAGTATATAATGAATGAATGAATGAATGAATGAATGAATGAATGAATGAATGAATGAATGACGTCACTGTGAACTACTTCCCCTCATTAGTCTGCCTCCATCTCCAGACTCTGGATAGTGTTGTCCGCAATCTTTCCGTTATTGATATCAATTACTGGGCTCTTCTTATCATAAGTTGCCATAGCAACTGATTAATGTTGACTGCCAAGCAGTATTTCTCCAAGATGAGATCTCCAACAAATCCATGATGCTTATTGACAACAATAGCGAGTTGGACCTGGATGTGATAGCCTTGTTGAAGGTGGCACTGCTCCGTAGCTTCTGTGGAAAAAACCCTGAACTAACGAGTTGACTACTTGTTGTGTATCACTCTTACTTGATCATGAAGCAGTGGATTTCCTTGCTGAATAGGCTTGAATTTTGTGGCTCAATCATAGCGCCAGAAGTGGCTATTACGAGTTATGTGAACTTATATCCCTTTTATGTCCCTCCTATTGACCAATCAGATTCCTCCTCTCATATCACTTGCCTTTGCTTCAAACAAATCATTTGAGCACCTAGATAGAAAACATGAAAATATTTGGAAAATATCTGTCGACGCTCAATTGACAGTACACATCCTTTTCAAATCCTGCCCCAAATTCGGGGCGTTGAAATCCATGTTGTTTATGAACAGGATGTCTAGTTTGTTACACAGTTTTGATTGGACTATGCATAGACTCATTTGTCCAGCTAAAATGTAACTCCTGAATTCCAGCCAAGGTCGGCAAGGGTGGAAACTGGACTTCTTTAGTCAGTTAACTCCCTTGACTCAAGAAGATGATGGTTCCCTCATCCAGTGGGAGTGTTGACAGTTTCTTTTGCCCTCAGGGATATTTTGCCAAGGATGATGCATGTTTGTGGTTGCTATGTAGATAGTCGAAGTGTTGATAGTGGTTTTTTTATGCATGCTGCATTATTGATGGACATTATTGAAGTGTTGTGCTGTGAGCATGATAAGTTTCTGCCTTGTATTCACCACATATCAATGTGATACAAGCGTTGACAGATAGTATGTCACAACCCAAGAGAATATGTTTATGAATATTTGTGAATGGTTGCTATGTGCACACATTTTGAAGAGCTTTCTGTGTGTTGTGGAGTAACAGGCTGGAGGGGGTTACATTTGTTTGTAGATGCTGTTGGGAATGCATATGATGGTGCTGGTTATCTGTCTCTGTGCCACAGGGAGTATTTATTTTCTTAATGTTCATCGTCTTGTCTTGGTCTGTGTCTATGAGTGTTCATCAATGCTGTTCATGGCCCTTGTCACTGGGCATTGGCAGCCTCAGGGTAATGTTTGTGAAGTCAGCATGTTTTCACCAGTTACGATGTGTTGATGAGATATTTCCTGTTTTGAGAAGTTATGATGTTGTGATGGTGAGATACCTCTTAATTTGAGAGGTTAGGATTGTGTGATGGTGAGATAATCTCCTTTTTTGAGAAGTTACGATGTTGTGATGGTGAGATAATCTCCTGTTTTGAGAAATTACAATGTTGTGATGGTGAAATAATCTTCTGTTTTGAGCTGTTACGAGTTGTGATGGTGAGATAATCTCCTGTTTTGAGAAATTACAATGTTGTGATGGTGAGATAATCTTCTGTTTTGAGCTGTTACGAGTTGTGATGGTGAGATAATCTCCTGTTTTGAGAAATTACAATGTTGTGATGGTGAGATAATCTTCTGTTTTGAGCTGTTACGAGTTGTGATGGTGAGATAATCTCCTGTTTTGAGAAATTACAATGTTGTGATGGTGAGATAATCTTCTGTTTTGAGCTGTTACGAGTTGTGATGGTGAGATAATCTCCTGTTTTGAGAAATTACAATGTTGTGATGGTGAGATAATCTTCTGTTTTGAGCTGTTACGAGTTGTGATGGTGAGATAATCTCCTGTTTTGAGAAGTTCAATGTTGTGTTGGTGGGATAATCTTCTGTTTTGAGCTGTTAGAGGTTGTGATGGTGAGATAATCCCCTGTTTTGAGAAGTTAAGATGTGGTGGTGAGATATCTCCTGTTTTGAGAAGTTAAGATGTTGTGATGGTGAGATATCTCCTGTTTTGAGAAGTTAAGATGTTGTGATGGTGAGATAATCTCCTGTTTTGAGAATTTATGATGTTGTGTTGGTGAGATAATCTCCTGTTTTGAGAAGTTACAATGTTGTGATGGTGAGATAATCTCCTGTTTTGAGAATTTATGATGTTGTGATGGTGAGAAAATCTCCTGTTTGAGACGATGTGTTGGTGAGATAATCTCCTGTTTTGAGAAGTTACGATGTTGTGATGGTGAGATAATTTCCTGTTTGAGACGTTGTGTTGGTGAGATAATCTCCTGTTTTGAGAAGTTCAATGTTGTGATGGTGAAATAATCTTCTGTTTTGAGAAGTTATGATGTTGTGAATGAGAGAAAATCTCCTGTTTTGAGAATTTATGATGTTGTGGTGGTGAGATATCTCCTGTTTTGAGAAGTTAAGATGTTGTGATGCTGAGATAATCTCCTGTTTTGAGAAGTTCAGTGTTGTGATGGTGAGATAATCTCCTGTTTTGAGAATTTATGATGTTGTGTTGGTGAGATAATCTCCTGTTTTGAGAAGTTACGATGTTGTGATGGTGAGATAATCTCCTGTTTTGAGAATTTATGATGTTGTGATGGTGAGAAAATCTCCTGTTTTGAGAAGTTATGATGTTGTGATGGTGAGATAATTTCTTGTTTGAGACGTTGTGTTGGTGAGATAATCTCCTGTTTTGAGAAGTTCAATGTTGTGATGGTGAGATAATCTCCTGTTTTGAGAATTTATGATGTTGTGTTGGTGAGATAATCTCCTGTTTTGAGAAGTTACGATGTTGTGATGGTGAGATAATTTCCTGTTTGAGACGTTGTGTTGGTGAGATTATCTCCTGTTTTGAGAAGTTCAATGTTGTGATGGTGAAATAATCTCCTGTTTTGAGAAGTTATGATGTTGTGATGGTGAGAAAATCTCCTGTTTTGAGAATTTATGATGTTGTGGTGGTGAGATATCTCCTGTTTTGAGAAGTTAAGATGTTGTGATGCTGAGATAATCTCCTGTTTTGAGAAGTTACGATGTTGTGATGGTGAGATAATTTCCTGTTTGAGACGTTGTGTTGGTGAGATAATCTCCTGTTTTGAGAAGTTACGATGTTGTGATGGTGAGATAATCTCCTGTTTTGAGAAGTTACGATGTTGTGATGGTGAGATAATTTCCTGTTTGAGACGTTGTGTTGGTGAGATAATCTCCTGTTTTGAGAAGTTCAGTGTTGTGATGGTGAAATAATCTCCTGTTTTGAGAAGTTATGATGTTGTGATGGTGAGAAAATCTCCTGTTTTGAGAATTTATGATGTTGTGATGGTGAGATATCTCCTGTTTTGAGAAGTTAAGATGTTGTGATGCTGAGATAATCTCCTGTTTTGAGAAGTTACGATGTTGTGATGGTGAGATAATTTCCTGTTTGAGACGTTGTGTTGGTGAGATAATCTCCTGTTTTGAGAAGTTCAGTGTTGTGATGGTGAAATAATCTTCTGTTTTGAGAAGTTATGATGTTGTGAAGGTGAGATATTTCCTGTTTTGAGAAGTTACGATGTTGTGATAGTGAAATGTTTCCTATTTTGAGAAATGCTGAGGTGATCTCTCAAATCAAGTAGACCATGTCGGCCAAACGTGATAAGCACACCAGAACTTTGCACTTCGAGGATGAAGGCCGAGGAGACACACAGAACAAGGTCTCAACTAAGTCAATCAAAGGGGATATTCTCGACTCTGACTCAAATCGCTTGAGTAGGTTGTTGTCATGGCGCTGTGTTCTGTCCCATCCAAGACTCGTCACTGGTGAGGTAAAGCTTGATGACTTTGTTCCGTTCTGTCTGAACTTGAGGAAGGTGGACGGCATCGCGAGACCTGCAGTGGTGAGTGGGGCAGCGACATCTGTCTTGAGTTTGTTTGTGTACTGTGCACATATTGTCACCGCCGTGACTGTCTTATGTCGTTTTGAAGAAATGGGAATTATGATCCTCTTAGTTCTTAGGTCACTTTGTTGAATGGGGCTTTGTCCATACTTACGCAGTCATAGTGCTAAGAGGGTCATTTATCCCTTATCTCAACATAGACTTTTGACATTCATTGCGCTCAGATGTCTATTGAACGAAGTACAGCAAGAATGAAGGGGTGAAGTGTAACCTTAGGTTCCGGGTACGTTACCCTTCTACCTATGGTCACTTCTACTTATCAACTACTCCTTGGTTCTAGGGATGATGTAGCTATCTCAAAATCACAAGTCCGATGGTTTGCTCCAGTCCTTTTTATTTATGATAGAGTTAATCATAAATACACACACATGGTCCTCAGATATATTCTTGTTGTTGCCTGATATAAATACAACACATACCTAGATGATGGTTGAAGAGCCTGATGGTTTTTCTGATGAACGTTAACTCTACTTCTTTTCTGACTCGGGATCCCAAAACCACAGTGAACCGTTCTGTTCAGCTGTATGCTCCCGACTCCCCGCACCAATCTCGGACAACTCACAAAATACTATCGATGATAATTTTAGCTCCTCCCTCCAAAATCACATTTGACATCATGAGAAATGAGTCATAATGGTCATTCCCCAATTTCAATAGTAATTAGTTTTATCATCAAGCCCTTTGGTCTAACCAATTTGATTACCTCTCTAGGGTCATTGGTCAACTCGGACATACTCATGTAATCAAATACCCTCAAGTACTCTGCCAGACTGGAAGGCACCAAAAAGATACTTAATCATGTTATTTTGACATTCTAATCAAGCAGTAATACTCATAAATATTTGATCACCACAAGACTAACAATTTTGTTCCATCTATCTATCTCCCTTCTGACATTTTTATTGCAAGACCAATTCTCCTAATTCATTGTACTAATGAAAAGTAAACTCTATCACTTAAGAGAAGCAAAACCAATAATCACTTGCCCCAGGAGTTGTTGCCCTGACCCTGTACGGTCACTTCTCTCATATGCATCCATATTTTACCCAAAAGCTTCATTTAGTAAACTACATTTTAAGTAAATATTAAAAACCCCTTTTTCCAAAATACCCTGGTTATACATGCCCTTCCCGTTGTAGAGCATGTCCCATGCGATTGACCAATGATAATAGAATATAAGATGTAATTACAATAGTACAATATCAATATGTAACAACTTGTGTGTGTATGTATCTGAGGACCAGAAAAATCAATACAATGAAATTTTACAAGGTAATGTCTCAGATAGGATCTGTCTTGGGTTGTACCTATCTGAGAATAATAACATGCCAAGACTTATAAAGGCATAATCAAATTATGTTTCTTTGTAAAGTTTTTGCTTTTTCTATATAAAGACATATGAGCATTTTCCTTCAGGCAAAAAATCACAATAGTATCACAACACCAATAACCAACTGATGATCAGTTTCAGAGTACTGTGTATCCAATACATAATCTTACTATTCTGTAACATCAACATGTTCCATGTCCGTATGTTCTAGAACATATTCAACTTACTCTGACTCTTATGGTCTCGATCCAATGGGAAAAGTTCTCCATATCAAATGATCAAAAATGTCCTATTACATGTGGAAGTTTATTTAGAAATGATCCTCTCCATCATCTTATAGAATGAGGATGTTTATTCCTACATGTATGACAGCGAAAACTTTGACTCTGATGTCCAAAAGAGTTAATTGTCCAAAATTCAGTCATTTGTAAATCAAATAGGAAATTACTTTAAATTCATGTATTACACTCCATGAAGTCCTCTTTAACTGAAGATTACAAGAGTTTGCTCTTATAATTTCTCAAGTAAATGTTGAAATTTAGCTTCAGCATCTGTACACAGTAAACAAACGACATCTCGACTCAATAATCACAATAGTATTTGGTTTTTTTCAATATCTAAACAACATCAACTTATCGTAAAGTCACTGGACATGCACCTACATAGAATATTGTCAAATGTCTCATTGGGCAGTGATCGCACATGCAATCTATCAACTCCTGAGGTGCAATACAATGCACCATATACAACATCCTGGTAACATATAACAGAAAGATTTTCTATCATGAAATTTAACATATGTTTTTCTCATATGGTAGGTGTACCCATTCATATATATTATAAATAAATGCATATAGGTAAGCACAAAAGCATTAAACATGTAGTAAAAGTAACATCTTGATTACAGTAAAACAATCAACATTTATACAAGAGGACACTAGTATGTCTGAGATCACTTAAATTTCCAAAACTGTGACATTTCAATGCTCTCCTTATTTTGATAGTCTGCCTTAAATGTCGGAAAGGTATCAACTCAGGTGATAGTACATTTTGTAATAACTTATATATTCCTGTGCTCAACTGATTAATCTTCCTTTCAACCATAGTAGCAAAATGTAACTCCTTTGCAACCAGTTGTATCCAATGTGCATACATGGCCTGAAACCATCGTATCTTAGCATCCTCTACCTTTATCAGTTCAGTCAATTCATTATGCAATTATACCTTGCTTCAAACCATCCATTCTGTCATTGGCCTTAGACATGTACGAACCCATGTAATCCTGTGACACATTAAAAGCTGCTTCTTCCGCTCTCATTCTGTTTGATAAGATATTGATATGTTGACGTATTATGTTCACATCACTGTCACGGCGGTACCAAATAAATTATGTGAGAATTCACCAGTAAAAAGTAGTAAAGCTCTCTTAGAGCTAGTCTGTGAACTAACAGTTTGACCTTGAAGAATAATATTTCTGATCAAAGTAACCCCTTCTAACATGTCTTTGAAAGTGTCGTCATGTATGCGATAAATATAATTCAATACAGCCCTCATGTTCTCATCACAGGACGTGCGATTCCTTAGAAGACTAGCATTCTGACAAATCTCTCGAGGCAGAGTCGGATAGTTAGAGATCTTGGGCAATTCAATAGCAAACGTATGATACCACGTCTGTTCGTATGTTAAGTCGTCCCATATATCTGAAGGTATTACCCCAGAGATAGATATCCGGAATACATGTCGTCAAAGGTACTGAGTTCCACATCATGAGTAGTGTCATCATAGCTTTAAGTGCGAAGCCTAAGGGTCCTTTAGAACGCAAACATCCAAGTTGTCTCTCAGATTTTAAATCTGATCTCAGTTCCTACTCTGTTATCCCTATGAAGCCATATCTTCCCTAAGTGAAAACAATAAACAACAATCCCAATTGATCGTCACCAATGTACCATACAACATATTACTCTCTCATAAATAATGTCTACCAACATTAAGTTAACCGCAGAACACAGCGCTTATGTTCATACAGTTCCAGTTCATGTGTCAATAATATGCTGTACTTGTGGGTCAGTTGAATATTTTTAAGTTAAAAGGCCTTGTTTTTAAACAACTTCTGATTTCTTACATCTTCAATCCCAGTAATATATAACTGTATGTCCCTTTTCACTCCTATCGTTGTGTCTTTATCTGTGTCAGCATCATAACTCATGAAAAAAACAACCTCTTTAATATTCCGTCTGTACTCTCTTCAAACATTTCCTCTCCTCAACAGGAGGTATACAACAGCCTTCTGACTAGGCAAAACCCTTCTGTACAAATATGATTGGCCAATCATCTACATCCCACGACCGATTTATAGGTCTTCACCCAGGCTACGAGACAAATCGACCCTCTGTCCTTCGTCCCGAGTGAATTCATCGTTAGTCTTTCGACTGTCCTCAACATACTCAGCAACTTGAGGTAGAAACATATCTACCTCACCACTAGAGACTGTCAGGCATCTCTAGACTTGATCTTTCAAGCTTTGAAACAGCATAGGCATTTCCTCATCTATGTGTTTATATTCAAATAACGTAGGCATGTCTCCTCTACGTCCCTGTCGACATTATTACTACGTGGGCATGTCTCCTCCACGGCTTGACAGCGTAGGCATGTGACCTCTACGACTTACTATCTTTTCATATCTACGTAGGCATGTTACCTCTACGACGTTGTTCATCATCTCATATCTGCGTAGGCATGTTACCTCTACGACTTTTCATTATCATCCTTGATTTCCTATCTGGGTACCCATTTACACATGACACTATAACTTGGGACTAAAACCAACTTGTTATCATAACCTTGGATCTACATATCCTCCGTATATCATATACCTATATGATTGTCACACTTCCTTACGTGCAGTTCTATTGTTTACTTTTTGTTGTTTTCTTTCTTCACTTTCCCTGTCATTGTTCTTCTGACATGGAAAACCTCCACAATTTCTGAATTGAGAAACTCACTTAGGACCCCTTTCGCTTTTCGAGACACCCGGACTTGGTATCTCATTCCTCTACGACTTATCAACTCCCATTTCATATTTGGATATCCATATTCCCGTCAATCAATGAGTCTTGTCAATATCAACATGGTTGAATGCTTTGTCACCTGTGGTGATAGGCATGGTATGTGTGTTGTCACTGTCTTCTAACTCTCCACACACATTGGCAATATCGACTTCTTCAATGACACCTATTGCTAACTTAATCTCTGAACTAGCAGGGTTCATCAACCTAAACAATGGTACTTGATTGACAGATGAAGTGAGATATCTAGCACCTCACACATGTAACCATTCTGCAATAGACTCAATCGGCTCAACAACGCCTAACTTAATGTACACCGGCAACAAAGTTTCATGTGTGGTGGTGGTACCACATCACATATACATGTAACAAGGTTGGTATTAATCTGAATAGGCAATGAAATTTGTCTCTGTAAGTCCATCCTACAAAGTCAACCAATTATGGCTAACATCAATGCTAGCCTCTGGCTTCTCAAGAAATCTAAGCCTAACAACACATCAATTGATAAGGCTAAAAGACCTGAAAGTCCTGTACAACACATAGCTGACCAACTGTAAGAGGAATTGTAGATACACCTAACACATCTAATGGTTTCCCATCTGCACCAACCAATGACCTTACACCTCATTTTGTTATAGGAAATCTACTCTCACCTCCAATAGATGAGAATACATTTGAATTCATACAGCTCAAAGTTTCACCTGAGTCCCATAGGGCACTGTAAGTCTTTCCAGATATCTTTACCCTAATACTGCTGTGAGATAAGCCCACACTACAAGTCAAAACAACAACCTCGCTCAAATCACTTATCATTTCTATGATCTGGTTCTGTATTATTTCTCATTGTAAAAGAGTGGCCTATGATGTTACCAACATTATCAAAATCAATATTTGCTATATTGGCGGCAGGCTCAAATCCACATGTAGCACTGCCCCTGTTAACCCTTGCATATGTTTGGCTTAATTAGAAAAGTAGAATCTGCTTAGGTGCCCTATCATACAGCATTGAAAACATTGCATAGATCTCACAAGACTCTCAGACATACTAAAATGTGTCCCTACCTCATTGTCCACAAATGTTCCATAATTGTGGTTGTGACACTCTATGCTCCTCATTGCTCATATTCCTTGGAGCAGGGCTCCAGTTTTGTCCACAGGGCACATCATTGTCACTCATGTCCCTGATATCAACATGTGTTGATGCACAACCACTTCTGTTATGTTGATGGAATGTTTGTGTCCCGTTCTTCACTGTTTGTTGGTCATCAGTACACTCAGTCCGAGTTTTAATGTACTGTTTTCTGTACATAGAGTCATCCTGATGCTCATATGAAAAGTTCCCTCCTGTTCGAGTATTTTCTGCACTGGTCAGTAAGGATACTTGTCCAACGAGCTCCTCTATAACAGACACAAGTCTGTTATTCTCTGATGTGGCCAGTCCAAATGCAGCATCTGCTATTCTCGCACTTTCCAGGACTTGATCCTTGGTCTCATGCAATCTTGTCAAAATGAACTGTTTAATGTGAGGTTGAGAATTCCTAATGACGGCATCCATGAGACAGTTGTCGTCCAGTCTATCAAGACGTTTTGCCTCATATTGCAATTCTTAAAGAAAGTCCTCAAAATCCTCAGACTGTTTCTGTTTCCTATTATAAAGCTTGTCTAGTCTTTCATATCTTTTTGCTGAATTTAGTTTGTACCTTGCAAGGAAAGCTGTCTTCACCTCATTCCAGGAATTGTCACTAAAGTCCTGAGCTTCATGCCACTTTAAAGCATTTTTGTCTAACCATAAACCAAATGCTGTCTTTGTCCATTCTTCTGAATAATTATGTAAAGAATTAAATTTCTCATATCTGCTTAACCATGAACTTGCAATTTCTGGATCACTTCCATTGAATTTCTCAAGAGAAAACTGACTTAGGGAAAAAGCCCTTGCTAAAGCAGCAAATCTCTTGTCTAATTTGTCCTTATTTCCAAGTCCTCCTGAAAATAAACTGTCATTTGTCTCTGTAATATCAGAGGCAGAACAATTTTCATTGTCATGAAACATTTTGAATCACTTTGGTTCTCCTCTGACAATATGTCCAAAATCAACATAATAATTCTCGTGCTCATTGTTGGTGATGAGATAATAACAGTCCTATAATACTGCAGAAAGTTCCTATGCACACTAGCGTGCAGCAAGGGTCCTCCATCAGTGTGACTGTCCCACACTAGAAAATCAATATCACTGTTAGGGTAGTAGCCGTACTACCAAAGAAATCAATAACACAGTCTCTTCATGGGAAACTGACCACCCCACGGCTTTCAGACAGTGAACCATAGTCCCGCTGGTGAGCATAGTTCACAAATACAAGGGCAAAACACATCCCTCACAATCAATTAGCGCTTTACAGGACATCACCTACCGTGAATGGCAAATAGCATCGGCTCATGTCAGGCAAACAACCATCAAGTGTACATCAACTCAGCTGCAGGTGCAAACCGTTCAAACTTGTGATGAGCATGGTACGGTGATCTTAGAGCAACTCCGCCATATGTAACCTTAGGTTCCGGGTACGTTACCCTTCTACCTATGGTCACTTCTACTTATCAACTACTCCTTGGTTCTAGGGATGATGTAGCTATCTCAAAATCACAAGTCCGATGGTTTGCTCCAGTCCTTTTTATTTATGATAGAGTTAATCATAAATACACACACATGGTCCTCAGATATATTCTTGTTGTTGCCTGATATAAATACAACACATACCTAGATGATGGTTGAAGAGCCTGATGGTTTTTCTGATGAACGTTAACTCTACTTCTTTTCTGACTCGGGATCCCAAAACCACAGTGAACCGTTCTGTTCAGCTGTATGCTCCCGACTCCCCGCACCAATCTCGGACAACTCACAAAATACTATCGATGATAATTTTAGCTCCTCCCTCCAAAATCACATTTGACATCATGAGAAATGAGTCATAATGGTCATTCCCCAATTTCAATAGTAATTAGTTTTATCATCAAGCCCTTTGGTCTAACCAATTTGATTACCTCTCTAGGGTCATTGGTCAACTCGGACATACTCATGTAATCAAATACCCTCAAGTACTCTGCCAGACTGGAAGGCACCAAAAAGATACTTAATCATGTTATTTTGACATTCTAATCAAGCAGTAATACTCATAAATATTTGATCACCACAAGACTAACAATTTTGTTCCATCTATCTATCTCCCTTCTGACATTTTTATTGCAAGACCAATTCTCCTAATTCATTGTACTAATGAAAAGTAAACTCTATCACTTAAGAGAAGCAAAACCAATAATCGCTTGCCCCAGGAGTTGTTGCCCTGACCCTGTACGGTCACTTCTCTCATATGCATCCATATTTTACCCAAAAGCTTCATTTAGTAAACTACATTTTAAGTAAATATTAAAAACCCCTTTTTCCAAAATACCCTGGTTATAGAAGGCCGGAGGTGATTATATCAGCGTTGTCATTGTCTGTTTTTGTTGCAGCTTGTCAACACCCGGGCAGAGTACCAGCTGTCTGTCAGTCTCTACGATGTGGCGTTCCGGGAGTTCTGTGGCCGACAGTGGCTGGGACCGACGATGGCAGGAAGGGGAGGAGCTACCAGTCTGCCCAAGTTACAATATAACCAGGTACTCAGTCTGCCCAAGTTACAATATAACCAGGTACTCAGTCTGCCCAAGTTACAATATAACCAGGTACTCAGTCTGCACAATATAACCAGATACTCGGTCTGCCCAAGTTACAATATAACCAGGTACTCCGTCTGCACAATATAACCAGGTACTCAGTCTGCCCAAGTTACAATATAACCAGGTACTCAGTCTGCCCAAGTTACAATATAACCAGGTACTCAGTCTGCCCAAGTTACAATATAACCAGGTACTCAGTCTGCACAATATAACCAGATACTCAGTCTGCCCAAGTTACAATATAACCAGGTACTCAGTCTGCCCAAGTTACAATATAACCAGGTACTCAGTCTGCACAATATAACCAGATACTCAGTCTGCCCAAGTTACAATATAACCAGGTACTCAGTCTGCACAATATAACCAGATACTCAGTCTGCCCAAGTTACAATATAACCAGGTACTCAGTCTGCCCAAGTTACAATATAACCAGGTACTCAGTCTGCACAATATAACCAGATACTCAGTCTGCACAATATAACCAGGTACTCAGTCTGCCCAAGTTACAATATAACCAGGTACTCAGTCTGCACAATATAACCAGGTACTCGGTCTGCCCAAGTTACAATATAACCAGGTACTCAGTCTGCCCAAATCAAAACAAGGTAATTTGGCCAGAAGTACAACTTAGGCTTCAGGTATATCAATGTTCTGATATTGTTCAATAACCATCAAATAGCCAATTCCCTTCCACTGATTTAACCACCTGAACTAGAAATTAAGGAGACCAGTGAGACCGCCTCACCTGAGTGACAAAACACTCTCTACAAGACTGTGACTGTATGTCCACTTTCCAGTCGTTGACTCTCCCTTTATGTCCACTTTCCAGTCGTCGACTCTCCCTTTATGCCAACTTTCCAGTCGTCGACTCTCCCTTTATGCCAACTTTCCAGTCGTCGACTCTCCCTTTATGCCAACTTTCCAGTCGTCAACTCTCCCTTTATGCCAACTTTCCAGTCGTCGACTCTCCCTTTATGCCAAGCAGTATTCCAGCAGCTCCAGCCCATGGTGTCAACCATTGAGGTTCAATCTACCAAGATTTCAAAGAGCATCATACAACTCTTGCTCAGAAGTTTGTTTGTTCAGGTTGCAACATTTAAGGCCTTAGTAAGCTTTCCAAACGTTTTTTATTACCTATATGGGAACAGAGATGCTGGGTAGTATCTTTTCTGTAACATCAGAGGTTATGACAGTTGCTTTATGCCGATTGGCTGCTTTAGAAAGCCTGTAATTTTCCCATTCATCATGTTCACTCATCTTTTTGCACAAACTCATCTCTACTATACAAGGCTTGTCATTTACTACATAAAGAGTTCTAAAAACTGTATATTTTATTCATTCAAATTAAATATGTTTCACACATGCTGTTTACGATAATTGAATACACGAAACATAAAAACTAATTAAGATTTGTAGTTTAAATTTGATTGAATAAATCGTCTGTTATACCTGCATGTAATTTGTAAACAACATTCCTCATCAAACTATTGTGTATGTTGTAGACATCTTTAGGACATTTCCATATTTGTTGCCTCAGTGACAAAAATTATGTCTGATGCAATTCCCTATTTTGACTCTTACCATTTGTTCCCGTGTATTTCCAGGTGAACAAACATTTGACTTGTCTTTGCATGTGTTTGTGAAGGGTGCTACCGGTGGGGCAGGATACGTTCACCTTTTCGCAAACACCTGGTATCATCACTATTTGTTAGTGATTCATAAACACATGCTCATGATATAGTCGGAATTGTACAATCGACTCTGCTTTATGCAGAGATTTCTATTGGATATGGAAAGGGTTTTGTCGCTATATTTACAGAGTTACAGTGAGTGATGTTTGTTTCAGCACATCTACTTCCACACGTCTATCACCAACATCAGCCTGATTGCGGTGGTGGAGATTGTGGCCCACACTTATGATGACTCGGGACGGCGCCAGGCTGTGGCCTGCGGCTGGGGCATCATCCGGCCCTTCAAGAATGACTCCGACTTGCCGGACTCTGCGCGGAGCGTCCAGCTGCCAACACAGAAGTAAGCATCTGAAACAGTAACAGTGGTCCTGTTGTGCCAGTCTGACCTAGCTGGCTTGTGTGGTGGTTCTGTTGTGCCAGTCTGACCTAGCTGGTTTGTGTGGTGGTCCTGTTGTGCCAGTCTGACCTAGCTGGCTTGTGTGGTGGTTCTGTTGTGCCAGTCTGACCTAGCTGGCTTGTGTGGTGGTCCTGTTGTGCCAGTCTGACCTAGCTGGCTTGTGTGGTGGTCCTGTTGTGCCAGTCTGACCTAGCTGGCTTGTGTGGTGGTTCTGTTGTGCCAGTCTGACCTAGCTGGCTTGTGTGGTGGTTCTGTTGTGCCAGTCTGACCTAGCTGGCTTGTGTGGTGGTTCTGTTGTGCCAGTCTGACCTAGCTGGCTTGTGTGGTGATTCTGTTGTGCCAGTCTGACCTAGCTGGCTTGTGTGGTGATTCTATTGTGCCAGTCTGACCTAGCTGGCTTGTGTGGTGGTTCTGTTGTGCCAGTCTGACCTAGCTGGCTTGTGTGGTGGTTATGTTGTGCCAGTCTGACCTAGCTGGCTTGTGTGGTGGTCCTGTTGTGCCAGTCTGACCTAGCTGGCTTGTGTGGTGATTCTGTTGTGCCAGTCTGACCTAGCTGGCTTGTGTGGTGGTTCTGTTGTGCCAGTCTGACCTAGCTGGCTTGTGTGGTGGTTATGTTGTGCCAGTCTGACCTAGCTGGCTTGTGTGGTGGTTCTGTTGTGCCAGTCTGACCTAGCTGGCTTGTGTGGTGGTCCTGTTGTGCCAGTCTGACCTAGCTGGCTTGTGTGGTGGTTCTGTTGTGCCAGTCTGACCTAGCTGGCTTGTGTGGTGGTTCTGACCGTCACTTTGCCCTTCAGAGTGAAGGTCACTGTCCATTGCTCACTGCTGTTCAAGTACCTGGGAGGGATGTCAGGCAGGTCCCCCCAGCAGTCCGTCCGTGCTTGTTCTACCAGGGGTCAGACTTTTCTCTTTGGATTATTTGGTTTAATGTATCCCTGGTTCCGCTACACTTGCATGCCTACGGAGGGAGGGGGGAGGTTGAATATTGTTTTTAATACGCCTTTTTGTGGCAGACAAGTTCTTTTTTTCAAACAGTCTGAAGTGTAATTTTTGTTTTCAAGTATTTTGGGGACAAATTTATTTTGTTCAATAAAATCCCAGGCCCCCAAGTTGCAATGGAAGATAAAGTGAATATACTTTAGACAATGGGAGATAAAGTGAATATACTTTAGACAATGGGAGATAAAGTGAATATACTTTAGACAATGGGAGATAAAGTGAATATACTTTAGACAATGGGAGATAAAGTGAATATACTTTAAACAATGGGAGATAAAGTGAATATACTTTAGACAATGGGAGATAAAGTGAATATACTTTAGACAATGGAAGATAAACATTATTTGCTGAAACAAGGTGTGTACAAAAGGAAAAGAATCACAAAATACCTGCCTCAAGCAGAGTTCAATTTGACATGGATCCTTTCTCGGGATTGTTGTGCCAAGAAAAACATCCAAGTGTTTTTGATCACAATTAGGTTTAATGTTCTTAATTTTTCAAAACAATTTTAAAGGCTTTGTGCATATTGTTCATGCATGTTTCAATACAACTAAAAGATACTTGATTGCCCCACTCTGTGAGGTCTTTGACCTTGTTAAACCACACACTCTGTGAGGTCTTTGACCTTGTTAAACCACACACTCTGTGAGGTCTTTGACCTTGTTAAACCACACACTCTGTGAGGTCTTTGACCTTGTTAACCAACCACACACTCCATGAGGTCTTTGACCTTGTTAACCAACCACACACTCCATGAGGTCTTTGACCTTGTTAAACCACACACTCCATGAGGTCTTTGACCTTGTTAAACCACACACTCTGTGAGGTCTTTGACCTTGTTAAACCACACACTCTGTGAGGTCTTTAACCTTGTTAAACCACACACTCTGTGAGGTCTTTCACCTTGTTAAACCACACACTCTGTGAGGTCTTTCACCTTGTTAAACAACACACTCTGTGAGGTCTTTAACCTTGTTAAACCACACACTCTGTGAGGTCTTTAACCTTGTTAAACCACACACTCCATGAGGTCTTTGACCTTGTTAAACCACACACTCTGTGAAGTCTTTAACTTTGTTAAACCACACACTCCATCAGGTCTTTGACCTTGTCAAACCACACACTCCATGAGGTCTTTAACCTTGTTAAACCACACACTCTGTGAGGTCTTTCACCTTGTTAAACAACACACTCTGTGAGGTCTTTGACCTTGTTAAACCACACACTCTGTGAGGTCTTTAACCTTGTTAAACCACACACTATATGAGGTCTTTAACCTTGTTAAACCACACACTCCATGAGGTCTTTGACCTTGTTAAACCCCACACTCCATGAGGTCTTTAACTTTGTTAAACCACACACTCCATGAGGTCTTTGACCTTGTTAAACCACACACTCTGTGAGGTCTTTAACCTTGTTAAACCACACACTCTGTGAGGTCTTTGACCTTGTTAAACCACACACTCTGTGAGGTCTTTCACCTTGTTAAACCCAACACACTCTGTGAGGTCTTTCACCTTGTTAAACCACACACTCTGTGAGGTCTTTCACCTTGTTAACCAACCACACACTCCATGAGGTATCTGACCTTGTTAAACCACACACTCCATGAGGTCTTTGACCTTGTTAAACCACACACTCTGTGAGGTCTTTGACCTTGTTAACCAACCACACACTCCATGAGGTCTTTGACCTTGTTAAACCACACACTCTGTGAGGTCTTTGACCTTGTTAAACCAGACACTCCATGAGGTCTTTGACCTTGTTAAACCACACACTCCATGAGGTCTTTAACCTTGTTAAACCAGACACTCTGTGAGGTCTTTGACCTTGTTAACCAACCACACACTCCATGAGGTCTTTGACCTTGTTAAACCACACACTCCATGAGGTATTTAACCTTGTTAAACCACACACTCTGTGAGGTCTTTAACCTTGTTAAACCACACACTCTGTGAGGTCTTTAACCTTGTTAAACCACACACTCTGTGAGGTCTTTGACCTTGTTAACCAACCACACACTCCATGAGGTCTTTGACCTTGTTAAACCATACACTCTGTGAGGTCTTTGACCTTGTTAAACCACACACTCTGTGAAGTCTTTAACCTTGTTAACCAACCACACACTCCATGAGGTCTTTGACCTTGTTAAACCACACACTCTGTGAGGTATTTAACCTTGTTAAACCACACACTCTGTGAGGTCTTTAACCTTGTTAAACCACACACTCTGTGAGGTCTTTGACCTTGTTAAACCACACACTCTGTGAGGTCTTTCACCTTGTTAAACCCAACACACTCTGTGAGGTCTTTCACCTTGTTAAACCACACACTCTGTGAGGTCTTTCACCTTGTTAACCAACCACACACTCCATGAGGTATCTGACCTTGTTAAACCACACACTCCATGAGGTCTTTGACCTTGTTAAACCACACACTCTGTGAGGTCTTTGACCTTGTTAACCAACCACACACTCCATGAGGTCTTTGACCTTGTTAAACCACACACTCTGTGAGGTCTTTGACCTTGTTAAACCAGACACTCCATGAGGTCTTTGACCTTGTTAAACCACACACTCCATGAGGTCTTTAACCTTGTTAAACCAGACACTCTGTGAGGTCTTTGACCTTGTTAACCAACCACACACTCCATGAGGTCTTTGACCTTGTTAAACCACACACTCCATGAGGTATTTAACCTTGTTAAACCACACACTCTGTGAGGTCTTTAACCTTGTTAAACCACACACTCTGTGAGGTCTTTAACCTTGTTAAACCACACACTCTGTGAGGTCTTTGACCTTGTTAACCAACCACACACTCCATGAGGTCTTTGACCTTGTTAAACCATACACTCTGTGAGGTCTTTGACCTTGTTAAACCACACACTCTGTGAAGTCTTTAACCTTGTTAACCAACCACACACTCCATGAGGTCTTTGACCTTGTTAAACCACACACTCTGTGAGGTATTTAACCTTGTTAAACCACACACTCTGTGAGGTCTTTAACCTTGTTAAACCACACGCTCTGTGAGGTCTTTAACCTTGTTAAACCACACACTCTGTGAGGTCTTTGACCTTGTTAAACCACACACTCTGTGAGGTCTTAAACCTTGTTAAACCACACACTCTGTGAGGTCTTTGACCTTGTTAAACCACACACTGTGTGATGTCCTTGACCTTGTTAACTCTTTCATCCCTGGCTGCCCCAGAGTTATGTCCCTTGAAACACTGCAGTCCCTGACACTGACAAGGCCTGCACACTGGCCTCCCTGGCAGTATTATTGGAAAATCACACTATCATTTTTTATGCACTTTTCTACCAGAAACTTGCTTTTAATATACATTTATCATATACCATTGTAAAGAGGATTACGTATGCTGTAATATTCTTTGTTGTTATTGTCTTTAACCTTTGTTATTTTCTAATTACAGGTGTTTACAAGTGAAATAAAACTTGAAAACACTGAAAAAATGATAACAGACAATGAATTTCGGCTCAAATTGTATTAAAAATCACAAAAATAAGTCACAGATACAAGGTAAACATAATACGGTGGTCTTGTCATCTTGGACGGCACAGGTAATCCCAGGTGTTACAGGTAAATTCTCTTCATGCACATCTGTAAACAAATAAACAAGTTTACAACACTTGGTACTGACTTTGTTTTCTATACTGATGTCACATATTACTTATGATACACTTACAGCCTCTTAGGTAAACTCGTTAACACAGGTAAACTTGTTAACGCAGGTAAACTCGTTAACACAGGTAAAAACACAAATATCAGATTTATTTTGTTCTTTTTCAGGATTTGAAACACAAATTAAGTATTTGAGTAATTAAATACTAATTTATCACATTACCTGAACATTGAACCAAAGCTACTATAATGCTTGCCGTAAAAGGGGACTATGCTTGTCGTAAAAGGCGACTAACGGGATCAGGTGGTCAGGCTCGCTGACTTGGTTGAAGCATGTCATCGATCCCAATTGTGTGGATCGATGCTCATGATATTAATCACTGGATTGTCTGGTCCAGACTCGATTATTTACAGACCGCCGTCATATAGCTGTAATATTGCTGAGTGCGGCGTTAAACAACAAACCAACCAACCAACCAACCACAGCTACTATAAATATGACATCACAGGGAAGATATCACAGATTGATCTGAAAGGAGGGAAAGATTGTAAAAGGACGGAAAGATCGTAAATTCAAGTGCTGCAAAGATACAAGTTGTGATAACATATTTACAATACACTGCTATTTACAATTGCATAATAAATTAAATCAGTACTTTATTAAATCAATTAATAAATAAATAATTATTACAGTTACTAAAATTTAAACTAAGATGTAAAAAACAAGAAAACAAACATGAATATGGAAATAAATTTTATTCAAATTGAGAGAAATGCAAGGACATACGACAAACCTGCAAACTACAATTCGTATAGCGATCAGAAAAATAAATTTAAAAAAAAAAGAAAGAGATACGTCATGCCACTCACCTTTGTTGTTGTTGTGATCGCTCGTTCACTTGTAGGCTGCATTCTCATTGTCGCCCTGATTATCTGTTCAAACACAGAATCATTGTAAAACAGTTGGAAAAAATCAATAGCACGACTCTTCACTCACCATGTCAATAAGTATTCTTGAGTCCGGTCGCCTCTTCAAAATCCCTCATGTCTCCACCGTTGTGGTCCCTCTGAAAGTTGGCGGGGGTGGGGGGGGGGGGATGGACACCTCGTCGAAACCGTCAAAATCTTCACCAAAATATTTGCGAAATTCCCTCTCCCCTTCGCGTAAATTATTCAAATCAAACACATTATTGTTCCCGATAGTGTTGTTATTAGCCATCTGATCGCTATCCGAATCGTAGTTGGCCGCCATTACGCTAGATTTACCGATTCAAGCTAGAAAATATACCTGTAGCGAAAACAGGTGCGTATCCGCGATTTTCGCGCCAAAAAGACTTGCGTGTAGATCTCGTTTCTATTTTTAGAATGAGATTACACACGAGAAAGAAAGTAGAAACACGTTCGTGCCGCCCGATTTAGCGGGCAGCCGTGTGTGGGACTTGGACAGTAGCTGCCCGATTTATCGGGCAGCCGTGTACTGGGTCATGGGTTATGCTGCCCGATAAATCGGGCAGTCGGGGCCAAAGGGTTAATTAACCACACACTCTGTGAGGTCTTTGACCTTGTTAAACCACACACTGTGTGATGTACTTGACCTTGTTACACATGGTTCAGTCATGACTGTCACACACTTACTTGCAATCCTAAGACTTGGTAGTTGTTGGATCTTTCCAAGTGGTCTTGATGAAGAAACTGGCAGTTGGTGGTGGTGTTGTCTAGCTTGGCCTGAGGATGTGACACATGTACAGATGGGTGTTATGTTGCAGGGTTGAGATGTACTACGGATCTCCCAGAGCTCTGCTGTTCATGGACGACCCCCTGGAGAGTAAGTGTCTTTTGATATTCTCCCCAATCTTTCACAATACTTCCCCATGTTACCCATCCATGTTCCTTACCTTTAGCCCTGTAAATCCCTGTAATTCCCCATTTGGCCCTATAAATCCCTGTAATTCCCAATTTGGCCCTATAAATCCCTGTAATTCCCCATTTGGCCCTGTAAATCCCTGTAATTTTCCATTTGGCCCTATAAATCCCTGTTATTCCCCATTTGGCCCTATAAATGCCTGTAATTCCCCATTTGGCCCTGTAAAACCCTAACCCTAAACCTTCCCCCATGTGATCTGGTGTTGACTGTTGTGTTTAAACCTTCCCATGTAATGTAGAGTTGACTATTGTTTTTTAAACCTACCCCCATGTGGCCTTGACTGTCAGGTTTAAACCTTCCCCCATGAGATGTAGCGTTGACTTGTGTTTAAACCTTCCCCCAGGTGATGAGGAGTTGACTGTTGTGTTTAAACCTTCCCGTGTGATGTGGAGTTGACTGTTGTGTTTAAACCTTCCCCCCGGTGATGAGGAGTTGACTGTTGTGTTTAAACCTTCCCGTGTGATGTGGAGTTGACTGTTGTGTTTAAACCTTCCCCCATGAGATGTGGTGTTGACTGTTGTGTTTAAACCTTCCCCCATGAGATGTGGCATTGACTGTTGTGTTTAAACCTTCACCCATGAGATGTGACACTGACTGTTGTGTTTAAACCTTTCCCCATGAGATGTGGTGTTGACTGTTGTGTTTAAATCTTCCCCAAGGGGTTGTGGAGTTAACTGTTGTGCTTAAACCTTCCCGTGTGATGTGGCATTGACTGTTGTGTTTAAACCTTCCCCCATGAGATGTGGTGTTGACTGTTGTGTTTAAACCTTCCCCCATGAGATGTGGAGTTGACTGTTGTGTTTAAACCTTCCCCCATGAGATGTGGCGTTGACTGTTGTGTTTAAACCTTCCCCCATGAGATGTGGTGTTGACTGTTGTGTTTAAACCTTCCCCCATGAGATGTGGAGTTGACTGTTGTGTATGAACCTACCCCCAGGTGATGTGGAGTTGACTGTTGTGTTAAGACCTTCCCCCATGAGATGTGGCGTTGACTGGTGTGTTTAAATCTTCCCCCAGGTGATGTGGAGTTGACTGTTGTGTTTAAACCTTCCCGTGTGATGTGGAGTTGACTGTTGTGTTTAAACCTTCCCCCATGAGATGTGGCGTTGACTGTTGTGTTTAAACCTTCCCCCATGAGATGTGGCATTGACTGTTGTGTTTAAACCTTCCCCCATGAGATGTGGTGTTGACTGTTGTGTTTAAACCTTCCCCCATGAGATGTGGAGTTGACTGTTCTGTTTAAACCTTCCCCCATGAGATGTGGAGTTGACTGTTGTGTTTAAACCTTCCCCCGTGAGATGTGGCGTTGACTGTTGTGTTTAAACCTTCCCCCATGAGATGTGGTGTTGACAGTTGTGTTTAAACCTTCCCCCATGAGATGTGGCATTGACTGTTGTGTTTAAACCTTCCTGTGTGATGTGGCATTGACTGTTGTGTTTAAACCTTCCCCCAGGTGATGAGGAGTTGACTGTTGTGCTTAAACCTTCCCGTGTGATGTGGAGTTGACTGTTGTGTTAAAAACTTCCTGTGTGATGTGGAGTTTCACCGTTGTGTTTAAACCTTCCCCCATGTGATGTGGAGTTGACTGTTGTGCTTAAACCTTCCTGTGTGATGTGGAGGTGACTGTTGTGTTAAAAACTTCCTGTGTGATGTGGAGTTGACCGTTGTGTATAAACCTTCCCCCATGTGATGTGGAGTTGACTGTTGTGCTTAAACCTTCCCGTGTGATGTGGAGGTGACTGTTGTGTTAAAAACTTCCTGTGTGATGTGGAGTTGACCGTTGTGTTTAAACCTACCCCCGTGAGATGTGGAGTTGACTGTTGTGTTTTAACCTTCCACCATGAGAAGTGGCGTTGACTGTTGTGTTAAAACCTTCCCCCAGGTGATGAGGAGTTGACTGTTGTGCTTAAACCTTCCCGTGGGATGTGGAGTTGACTGTTGTGTTAAAAACTTCCTGTGTGATGTGGAGTTGACCGTTGTGTTTAAACCTTCCCCCATGTGATGTGGAGTTGACTGTTTTGTTTAAACCTTCCCATGTGATGTGGCGTTGACTGTTGTTTAAACCTTCCCCCATGAGATGTGGTGTTGACAGTTGTGTTTAAACCTTCCCCCATGAGATGTGGCATTGACTGTTGTGTTTAAACCTTCCTGTGTGATGTGGCGTTGACTGTTGTGTTTAAACCTTCCCCCAGGTGATGAGGAGTTGACTGTTGTGCTTAAACCTTCCCGTGTGATGTGGAGTTGACTGTTGTGTTAAAAACTTCCTGTGTGATGTGGAGTTGACCGTTGTGTTTAAACCTTCCCCCATGTGATGTGGAGTTGACTGTTGTGCTTAAACCTTCCCGTGTGATGTGGAGGTGACTGTTGTGTTAAAAACTTCCTGTGTGATGTGGAGTTGACCGTTGTGTTTAAACCTTCCCCCATGTGATGTGGAGTTGACTGTTGTGCTTAAACCTTCCCGTGTGATGTGGAGGTGACTGGTGTGTTAAAAACTTCCTGTGTGATGTGGAGTTGACCGTTGTGTTTAAACCTACCCCCGTGAGATGTGGAGTTGACTGTTGTGTTTTAACCTTCCACCATGAGATGTGGCGTTGACTGTTGTGTTAAAACCTTCCCCCAGGTGATGAGGAGTTGACTGTTGTGCTTAAACCTTCCCGTGGGATGTGGAGTTGACTGTTGTGTTAAAAACTTCCTGTGTGATGTGGAGTTGACTGTTGTGTTTAGACCTTCCCCCATGAGATGTGGTGTTGACAGTTGTGTTTAAACCTTCCCCCATGAGATGTGGCATTGACTGTTGTGTTTAAACCTTCCTGTGTGATGTGGCGTTGACTGTTGTGTTTAAACCTTCCCCCAGGTGATGAGGAGTTGACTGTTGTGCTTAAACCTTCCCGTGTGATGTGGAGTTGACTGTTGTGTTAAAAACTTCCTGTGTGATGTGGCGTTGACCGTTGTGTTTAAACCTTCCCCCATGTGATGTGGAGTTGACTGTTGTGCTTAAACCTTCCCGTGTGATGTGGAGTTGACTGTTGTGTTAAAAACATCCTGTGTGATGTGGAGTTGACCCTTGTGTTTAAACCTACCCCCGTGAGATGTGGAGTTGACCGTTGTGTTTAAACCTACCCCCGTGAGATGTGGCGTTGACTGTTGTGTTTAAACCTTCCCCCAGGTGATGAGGAGTTGACTGTTGTGCTTAAACCTTCCCGTGTGATGTGGAGTTGACTGTTGTGTTAAAAACTTCCTGTGTGATGTGGAGTTGACTGTTGTGTTTAAACCTTCCCCCATGTGATGTGGAGTTGACTGTTTTGTTTAAACCTTCCCATGTGATGTGGAGTTGACTGTTGTGTTTAGACCTTCCCCCATGAGATGTGGCATTGACTGTTGTGTTTAAACCTTCCCCCAGGTGATGAAGAGTTGACTGTTGTGTTTAAACCTTCCCCCATGAGATGTGGCATTGACTGTTGTGTTTAAACCTACCTGTGTGATGTGGAGTTGACTGTTGTGTATTGACCTACCCCCATGTGGCATTGACTGTTGTGTTTAAACCTTCCCCCATGAGATGTGGAGTGACTGTTGTGTTTAAACCTTCCCGTGTGATGTGGAGTTGACTGTTGTGTTTAAACCTTCCCGTGTGATGTGGAGTGACTGTTGTGTTTAAACCTTCCCCCAGGTGATGTGACGTTGACTGTTGTGTTTAAACCTTCCCCAATGAGATATGGCGTTGACTGTTGTGTTTAAACCTTCCCGTGTGATGTGGAGTGACTGTTGTGTTTAAACCTTCCCCCAGGTGATGTGGCGTTGACGTTTGTGTTTAAACCTTCCTGTGTGATGTGGAGTTGACTGTTGTGTTTAAACCTTCCTGTGTGATGTGGAATTGACTGTTGTGTTTAAACCTTCCCCCAGGTGATGTGACGTTGACTGTTGTGTTTAAACCTTCCCCCATGAGATATGGCGTTGACTGTTGTGTTTAAACCTTCCCCTCCGTGATGTGGCGTTGACTGTTGTGTTAAAACCTCCCGTGTGATGTGGAGTTGACTGTTTTGTTTAAACCTTCCCATGTGATGTGGAGTTGACTGTTGTGTTTAGACCTTCCCCCATGAGATGTGGCATTGACTGTTGTGTTTAAACCTTCCCCCATGTGATGTAGAGTTGACTGTTGTGTTTAAATCTCCCCATGTGATATGGTGTTCACTGTTGTGTTTAAACCTTCCCGTGTGATGTAGAATTGACTGTTGTGTTTAAGCCTTCCCCCATGTGATGTGTATTGACTGTTTCAGGTAACCAGTTGCTGAAGCCGATTACGGGATGCCAGCTCAGCTTCACCATGGCGACCCACAAGTCTATGCTGAGGGTCATGAACCTGATTCCAGAGAATGTCATCGTCAGCGGAAAGGACGTCATCCCTGGGATGGTGGATGACCAAACTGCAGGTGAGACATTGACGGAATTCCAATGTATGACAGTGTGGAATTCATACCTGAATGTTTATGGTAATAGTTATGTTAGTCCCCTTTCACAAAGTGATTTCAGCTATCGGAAGCCTATGATATGTTTTTAAGCCCTTTTGAGCACTTCATATTTTACCCTAAAAAAAATATATAAGGCCAAGTGAAATGCATCCCAGGTCTCACTGGCCACGTCAACTGTGGTCTTACTTCAGCTGCTGTGACCCCGATTGGAGCACTTCATATTTTACCCTAAGAACGTATATATATATCTCTGTGTTGTGTTAAGCACTTTTTTCATGAATAATGTCGCAATGGTCTCAAACCACATCAAATGGCATTTCACGTCGCCTAACCTTAGCCCGGTTTTAGGCCGATTTTGAGCACTAAATATTTTACCTTATTATCCCCCAAAAGGCCGAATTGTTAGCGTTACCACTGACCTGCTGTCTGGTATGTACAGGGGCGGACAAGTTGAAGCGTCCGAAGACGTTGCGCACTGTGCCAATTCAGCTGGAGGGTGTGTACGTGCACCTGCAGCCCAATATGGACATGTTCGAGACGGAACTTTGCTCACTGATGCAGGATGATCGGGCACTCCGAGAGAAGAAGACGCTGGAAGATGCTCCCCCTGTCACAGTCTTAGAGAGACGATTACAGGTATGTGCTGCCTGCCTCTATCACCTGAAACCTGACTAACGATTACAGGTGTACACTTTGTGTGATTGTTGATTACAGGTGTACACGTTGTGTGATTGTTGATTACAGGTGTACACATTGTGTGATTGTTGATTACAGGTGTACACGTCGTGTGATTGGTGATTACAGGTGTACATGTTGTGTGATTGTTGATTACAGGTGTACACGTTGTGTGATTGTTGATTACAGGTGTACACGTTGTGTGATTGTTGATTACAGGTGTACACGTTGTGTGATTGTTGATTACAGGTGTACACGTTGTGTGATTGTTGATTACAGGTGTACACTTTGTGTGATTGTTTATTACAGGTGTACACGTTGTGTGATTGTTGATTACAGGTGTGCACGTCGTATGATTGGTGATTACAGGTGTACACGTTGTGTGATTGTTGATTACAGGTGTACACGTCGTGTGATTGGTGATTACAGGTGTACCCGTTGTGTGATTGTTGATAACAGGTGTACACGTTGTGTGATTGTTTATTACAGGTGTCCACGTTGTGTGATTGTTGATTACAGGTGTCCATGTCGTGTGATTGTTGATTACAGGTGTCCATGTCGTGTGATTGTTTATTACAGGTGTCCACGTTGTGTGATTGTTGATTACAGGTGTCCATGTCGTGTGATTGTTGATTACAGGTGTCCATGTCGTGTGATTGTTTATTACAGGTGTACACGTTGTGTGATTGTTGATTACAGGTGTCCATGTCGTGTGATTGTTGATTACAGGTGTCCATGTCGTGTGATTGTTGATTACAGGTGTACACGTTGTGTGATTGTTGAATACAGGTGTCCATGTCGTGTGATTGTTGATTACAGGTGAACACGTCGTGTGATTGTTTATTACAGGTGTCCACGTTGTGTGATAGTTGATTACAGTTGTACACGTTGTGTGATTGTTGATTACAGGTGTACACGTCGTGTGATAGTTGATTACAGGTGTACACGTTGTGTGATTGTTGATTACAGGTGTACACGTCGTGTGATAGTTGATTACAGGTGTACACGTTGTGTGATTGTTGATTACAGGTGTACACGTCGTGTGATAGTTGATTACAGGTGTACACGTCGTGTGATTGTTGATTACAGGTGTACACGTTGTGTGATTTTTGTTTACAGGTGTATACGTTGTATGATTGTTGATTACAGGTGTACACATTGCGTGATTGTTGAATACAGGTGTACACGTTGTGTGATTGTTGATTACAGGTGTACACGTTGTGTGATTGTTGATTACGGGTGTCCATGTCGTGTGATTGTTGATTACAGGTGTACACGTCGTGTGATTGGTGATTACAGGTGTACACGTTGTGTGATTGTTGATTACAGGTGTACACGTTGTGTGATTGTTGACTACAGGTGTACACGTCGTGTGATAGTTGATTACAGGTGTACACGTTGTGTGATTGTTGATTACAGGTGTACACGTTGTGTGATTGTTGATAACAGGTGTACACGTCGTGTGATTGGTGATTACAGGTGTACACGTTGTGTGATTGTTGATTACAGGTGTCCATGTCCTTTGATTGTTTATTACAGGTGTCCATGTCGTGTGATTGTTGATTACAGGTGTACACGTTGTGTGATTGGTGATTAGAGGTGTACACGTTGTGTGATTGTTGATTACAGGTGTACACGTCGTGTGATTGTTCATTAAAGGTGTACACGTTGTGTGATTGTTGATTACAGGTGTACACGTCGTGTGATTGGTGATTACAGGTGTACATGTTGTGTGATTGTTTATTACAGGTGTACACGTCGTGTGATAGTTGATTACAGTTGTACACGTTGTGTGATTGTTGATTACAGGTGTACACGTCGTGTGATAGTTGATTACAGGTGTACACGTTGTGTGATTGTTGATTACAGGTGTACACGTCGTGTGATAGTTGATTACAGGTGTACACGTTGTGTGATTGTTGATTACAGGTGTACACGTCGTGTGATAGTTGATTACAGGTGTACACGTCGTGTGATTGTTTATTACAGGTGTCCATGTCGTGTGATAGTTGATTACAGGTGTACACGTTGTGTGATTGTTGATTACAGGTGTACACGTCGTGTGATAGTTGATTACAGGTGTACATGTTGTGTGATTGTTGATTACAGGTGTACACGTCGTGTGATTGGTGATTACAGGTGTACACGTCGTGTGATTGGTGATTACAGGTGTACACGTTGTGTGATTGTTGATTACAGGTGTCCATGTCGTGTGATTGTTTATTACAGGTGTCCATGTCGTGTGATTGTTGATTAAAGGTGTACACGTTGTGTGATTGGTGATTACAGGTGTACACGTTGTGTGATTGTTGATTACAGGTGTACACGTTGTGTGATTGTTTATTACAGGTGTACACGTTGTGTGATTGTTGATTAGAGGTGTACACGTTGTGTGATTGGTGATTACAGGTGTACCCGTCGTGTGATTGGTGATTACAAGTGTAGAACATTGTGTGATTGTTGATTACAGGTGTACACGTCGTGTGTTTGGTGATTACAGGTGTACCCGTCGTGTGATTGGTGATTACAAGTGTAGAACATTGTGTGATTGTTGATTACAGGTGTACACATCGTGTGATTGTTTGTTACAGGTGAACACATCGTGTGATTGGTGATTACAGGTGTACACTACACATGATTGGTGATTAAAGGTGTACACTACACCTGATCAAGATGTACACTACACATGATTGGTAGTTAAAGGTGTACACTACACATGATTGGTGATTAAAGATGTACACTACACATGATTGGTTATTACAGGTGTACACGTCGTGTGTTTGGTGATTACAGGTGTACCCGTCGTGTGATTGGTGATTACAAGTGTAGAACATTGTGTGATTGTTGAATACAGGTGTACACATCGTGTGATTGTTTGTTACAGGTGAACACATCGTGTGATTGGTGATTACAGGTGTACACTACACATGATTGGTGATTAAAGGTGTACACTACACCTGATCAAGATGTACACTACACATGATTGGTAGTTAAAGGTGTACACTACACATGATTGGTGATTAAAGATGTACACTACACATGATTGGTTATTATAGGTGTACACTACACCTGATTGGTGGTTAAAGGTGTACAGTACGACTGATTGGTGATTAAAGATGTACACTACACATGATTGGTAGTTAAAGGTGTACACTACATTTGATTGGTGATTAAAGCTGTACACTACACCTGATTGGTGATTAAAGGTGTACACTTCACATGATTGGTGATAAAAGGTGTACACTACACCTGATTGGTGATTAAAGGTGTACACTACACATGATTGGTGATTAAAGGTGTTCACTACTAATGATTGGTGATTAAAGGTGTACACTACACATGATTGGTGATTAAAGGTGTTCACTACTAATGATTGGTGATTAAAGGTGTACACTACACCTGATTGGTGATTAAAGGTGTACACTACACATGATTGGTGATTAAAGGTGTTCACTACTAATGATTGGTGATTAAAGGTGTACAGTACGACTGATTGGTGATTAAAGGTGTACACTACACATGATTGGTGATTAAAGGTGTACACTACACCTGATTGGTTATTAAGGGTGTACACTACACATGATTGGTGATTAAAGGTGTACACTACACCTGATTGGTGATTAAAGGTGTACACTATACATGATTGGTGATTAAAGGTGTACACTACATTTGATTAGTGATTAAAGGTGTACACTATGACTGATTGGTCATTAAAGGTATACACTACACCTGATTGGTGATTAAAGGTGTACACTACACCTGATTGGTCCTTAAAGGTGTATGCTACACCTGATTGGTGAGTACATGTACCTCTGTTCACCCAGCAGAGAATGGCTACCTGATATGTGAGTCTGTATGTAAACACCTTCTGTCGCCCCTAGGCAGCTTGCGTTGTATACTCCCCAGGGAGTTGAGAATATTGATTGGAATGTGAACAGATCAACTGGTCAGGGAACGCATAAAACCGCATTAAAGCAGATACTATTACCTGGATACCTATATAAATATGTAATACCATATTGCACGTTGTGTGATTGGTGACCACCCTATACACACTGTTGTGTTGCAGGTTGGTGTTCATAATGGCTGGTGTTACGTGGAAAAGCCTCAGACCTTCCATCTAGAGAGTCTCAGCAGCTCGTCACGGAAACCCACAGCCAGCCCTAGCTTCCGTCGCAGTAGCATGTTCGCAAACAGGAGGACCGAGTCTACAGGGTCATGGTCAGTATCACCTTTGCACACTGGAGGACTGGCTTTACTGACTGTGTTGTTAAATAACAAACTGACATCGACAAGCTTACCATCTGCTCTTAGTGAAATCTCTTCTCACTAACACGTGACCTTACTGACTTCCGACCTCACTGACTTCCGACCTCACTGGCATCTAACCTTAGTGACATCTAACCTTAGTGACATCTAACCTTAGTGACATCTAACCTTAGTGACATCTGATCTTACTGACTTATGACCTCAGTGACATCTAACCTCACTGACCTCTGACCTTACTGACATGTCCTCAGTGACATCTGACCTTACTGACTTATGACCTCAGTGGCATCTGACCATAGTGACATCTGACCCCACTGACCTTACTTAGTACTTACAACCTCTGACATCTGACCTTACTGACACCTGACTTTACTTAGTACTTACGACCTTTGACATCTGACCTTTGTGACATCTTACCTCACTGACATGTGTTTTGTTTGCAGCAACTCAAGTGGAACGAATGACTTGGTGCTGAAGAACAAGGTTCAGTTCTCTGAGTTCCTGGAAGACCCCATGTTCTCCATCATCTTCTCCCTTGAGTATGTGATCGGGGAGCCACTCACAGCTAAAGACAGGAAGGTAACATACAAAAACCTGACATCTTCATTCACTTTTTAGATCTGCATAATGCCCTTGTGATACTTTGTGGTTTGTGTTTTGTTGGAAGAAAGTTTAAATGACTCTATGTTGACAGATATCCTTGAGCTTTGCCCGTGCACACACCCGAACTGTATCGGTCAGATGGGCAGCATGGAGCCCACTACAACACCCCAGCAATCGTGATGTCACAATATCTCTGGTGGGGGGACCTCATCGATCACCTGACGAGGGCTTTGTCTACAAGATGCCATCAACAGACATGCAAGACAACGAGGTCGCAAGGTTGGCCGGGGGATATGTCTTCCTACAGTGGTCAACTGACGCCAAGGTGAGTCATAACGTGCTGTCAATCAGAGGTCCCGAGGTTGGCCCGGGGATACATCCTCCTACAGTGGTCCGCTGATGCAAAGGTGAGTCATAACATACTGTCATTCAAAGGATGCGAGGTTGGCTGGGGATACATCATCCTACAGTAGTCCACTGATGTCAAGGTGAGCCATAACGTACTGTCAGTCAGAGGTCGCAAGGTTGGCTGGGGATACATCCTCCTACAGTGGTCCACTGATGCCAATGTAATCATAAAGTACTGTCAGTCAGAGGTCGCAAGGTTGGCCGGGGATACATCCTCCTAGAGTGGTCCACTGATGTCAAGGTGAGTCATAACGTACTGCCAGTCAGAGGTCGCGAGGTTGGCCGGGGGATACATCCTCCTACAGTGGTCCACTGATGCCAATGTAATCATAAAGTACTGTCAGTTTGAGGCCGCGAGGTTGGCCGGGGATACATCCTCCTAGAGTGGTCCACTGATGTCAAGGTGAGTCATAACGTACTGCCAGTCAGAGGTCGCGAGGTTGGCCGGGGGATACATCATCCTACAGTGGTCCACTGATGCCAAGGTGAGTCATAAAGTACTGTCAGTTTGAGGCCGCGAGGTTGGCCCGGGGATACATCTTCCTACAGTGGTCCACTGATAGGTTGGTGGGAGTATATCTTCCTGGAGTGGTCCACTGATAGGTCGGTGGGAGAACATCTTCTTAGAGTGGTCTACTGATGTCACAAGGTTGGTGGGAGTACATCTTCCTGGAGTGGTCCACTGATGTCACTAGGTGGGTGGGAGTACATCTTCCTGGAGTGGTCCACTGATAGGTTGGTGGGAGTACATCTTCATGGAGTGGTCCACTGATGTCACTAGGTGGGTGGGAGTACATCATCCTAGAGTGGTCCACTGATAGGTTGGTGGAAGTACATCTTTCTGGAGACCAGGTCCACTGATGTCACTAGGTTGGTGGGAGAACATCTTCCTGGAGTGGTCTACTGATGTCACTAGGTGGGTGGGAGTACATCTTCCTGGAGTGGTCCACTGATAGGTTGTTGGGAGAACATCTTCCTTGAGTGGTCTACTGATAGGTTGGTGGAAGTACATCTTCATGGAGTGGTCTACTGATGTCACTAGGTGGGTGGGAGAACATCTTCATGGAGTGGTCTTCTGATGCCTTACCTAGTGTCTTACCTTGCAGGACATGTTGACGCTGCCGATGGGCTCCCCGCATGGCGTAAGTCTTCGTCTAGGCTCCATGCCATCGGTCCGGAGCCTGGACAGTGGAGGGGAGCTGGACATGGCCTGGAAACCTCCTTCAGGCAGATCCAAGTGAGACAAATAGTGGAGATAGTTCCATCAGACCCTGTGTTGTCCTTTCTGTAAGACAAATAGTGGAGATAGTTCCATCAGACCCTGTGTTGTCCTTTCTGTAAGACAAATAGTGGAGATAGTTCCATCAGACCCTGGGTTGTCCTTTCTGTAAGACAAATAGTGGAGATAGTTCCATCAGACCCTGTGTTGTCCTTTCTGTAAGACAAATAATGGAGATAGTTCCATCAGACTTGGTGTTTTCCTTTCTGTAAAACAAATAGTGGAGATAGTTCCATCAGACTTGGTGTTTTCCTTTCTGTAAAACAAATAATGGAGATAGTTCCATCAGACTTGGTGTTTTCCTTTCTGTAAAACAAATAGTGGAGATAGTTCCATCAGACCCTGGGTTGTCCTTTCTGTAAGACAAATAATGGAGATAGTTCCATCAGACTTGGTGTTTTCCTTTCTGTAAGACAAATAGTGGAGATAGTTCCATCAGACCCTGTGTTGTCCTTTCTGTAAGACAAATAATGGAGATAGTTCCATCAGACTTGGTGTTTTCCTTTCTGTAAAACAAATAGTGGAGATAGTTCCATCAGACTTGGTGTTTTCCTTTCTGTAAAACAAATAATGGAGATAGTTCCATCAGACTTGGTGTTTTCCTTTCTGTAAAACAAATAGTGGAGATAGTTCCATCAGACCCTGGGTTGTCCTTTCTGTAAGACAAATAATGGAGATAGTTCCATCAGACTTGGTGTTTTCCTTTCTGTAAGACAAATAGTGGAGATAGTTCCATCAGACCCTGTGTTGTCCTTTCTGTAAGACAAATAATGGAGATAGTTCCATCAGACTTGGTGTTTTCCTTTCTGTAGGACAAATAGTGGAGATAGTTCCATCAGACCCTGGGTTGTCCTTTCTGTAAGACAAATAATGGAGATAGTTCCATCAGACCCTGTGTTGTCCTTTCTGTAAGACAAATAATGGAGATAGTTCCATCAGACTTGGTGTTTTCCTTTCTGTAAAACAAATAGTGGAGATAGTTCCATCAGACCCTGGGTTGTCCTTTCTGTAAGACAAATAATGGAGATAGTTCCATCAGACTTGGTGTTTTCCTTTCTGTAAGACAAATAGTGGAGATAGTTCCATCAAACCCTGTGTTGTCCTTTCTGTAAGACAAATAATGGAGATAGTTCCATCAGACTTGGTGTTTTCCTTTCTGTAGGACAAATAGTGGAGATAGTTCCATCAGACCCTGGGTTGTCCTTTCTGTAAGACAAATAATGGAGATAGTTCCATCAGACCCTGTGTTGTCCTTTCTGTAAGACAAATAATGGAGATAGTTCCATCAGACTTGGTGTTTTCCTTTCTGTAAAACAAATAGTGGAGATAGTTCCATCAGACCCTGGGTTGTCCTTTCTGTAAGACAAATAATGGAGATAGTTCCATCAGACTTGGTGTTTTCCTTTCTGTAAGACAAATAGTGGAGATAGTTCCATCAGACCCTGGGGTGTCCTTTCTGTAAGACAAATAGTGGAGATTGTTCCATCGATATCAAACCCTGTCTTGTCCTTTCTGTAAGACAAATAGTGGAGATTGTTTCATCAAACCCTGGGTTGTCCTTTCTGTAAGACAAATACTAGAGAATGTTTCATCAAACCCTTGGGTGTCCTTTCTGTAAGACAAATACTGGAGATTGTTCCATCAAACCCTGGGGTGTCCTTTTCTGATAATTTTCTGTAAACGGGATTAAACGTTGCAGTTTGATGAAAAGAAATGTCTGTGTTTGTGAAGGTTAATATCATGTTACAAATGTAATTTGAAATTTTGAATTGTTTAGAAAATTATATGTACCCATATCATTTTTATTGCTTGGTCCAAATGTATGAGTAGATTTCTCAACATGTGCATTAGACATTCTAAAGGAAAAGGCACTTTCTGAATTCATATGACTTGTGGATTAAAGATATGTTTCTAATGTTTAAGTTCAGGACCTGGGTTGTGGGGGATTAGGGACTAGATGATCAGGGACCTTGCCATGGGTAGTGCATGTGTAGTTTCTCATTCAGCAGATGTTGGTTGCCTGATTCTTCCAGGTTCCGAGCAGTGATTTACACACAAGACACTGTATACAGGTCACTGACTTGGAGCAGATGTTGGTTGCCTGGTTCCTCCAGGTTCCCAGCAGTGATTTACAAACAAGACACTGTATACAGGTCAATGACTTGGAGCAGATGTTGGTTGCCTGATTCTTCCAGGTTCCGAGCAGTGATTTACACACAAGACACTGTATACAGGTCAATGACTTGGAGCAGATGTTGGTTGCCTGGTTCCTCTAGGTTCCCAGCAGTGATTTACACACAAGACACTGTATACAGGTCACTGACTTGGAGCAGATGTTGGTTGCCTGGTTCCTCCATGTTCCCAGCAGTGATTTACACACAAGACACTGTATACAGGTCACTGACTTGGAGCAGATGTTGGTTGCCTGGTTCCTCTAGGTTCCCAGCAGTGATTTACACACAAGACACTGTATACAGGTCATTGACTTGGAGCAGATGTTGGTTGCCTGGTTCCTCTAGGTTCCCAGCAGTGATTTACACACAAGACACTGTATACAGGTCAATGACTTGGAGCAGATGTTGGTTGCCTGATTCCTCTAGGTTCCCAGCAGTGATTTACACACAAGACACTGTATACAGGTCACTGACTTGGAGCAGATGTTGGTTGCCTGGTTCCTCTAGGTTCCCAGCAGTGATTTACACACAAGACACTGTATACAGGTCAATGACTTGGAGCAGATGTTGGTTGCCTGGTTCCTCTAGGTTCCCAGCAGTGATTTACACACAAGACACTGTATACAGGTCACTGACTTGGAGCAGATGTTGGTTGCCTGGTTCCTCCAGGTTCCCAGCAGTGATTTACAAACAAGACACTGTATACAGGTCAATGACTTGGAGCAGATGTTGGTTGCCTGATTCTTCCAGGTTCCGAGCAGTGATTTACACACAAGACACTGTATACAGGTCAATGACTTGGAGCAGATGTTGGTTGCCTGGTTCCTCTAGGTTCCCAGCAGTGATTTACACACAAGACACTGTATACAGGTCACTGACTTGGAGCAGATGTTGGTTGCCTGGTTCCTCCATGTTCCCAGCAGTGATTTACACACAAGACACTGTATACAGGTCACTGACTTGGAGCAGATGTTGGTTGCCTGGTTCCTCTAGGTTCCCAGCAGTGATTTACACACAAGACACTGTATACAGGTCATTGACTTGGAGCAGATGTTGGTTGCCTGGTTCCTCTAGGTTCCCAGCAGTGATTTACACACAAGACACTGTATACAGGTCAATGACTTGGAGCAGATGTTGGTTGCCTGATTCCTCTAGGTTCCCAGCAGTGATTTACACACAAGACACTGTATACAGGTCACTGACTTGGAGCAGATGTTGGTTGCCTGGTTCCTCTAGGTTCCCAGCAGTGATTTACACACAAGACACTGTATACAGGTCAATGACTTGGAGCAGATGTTGGTTGCCTGGTTCCTCTAGGTTCCCAGCAGTGATTTACACACAAGACACTGTATACAGGTCAATGACTTGGAGCAGATGTTGGTTGCCTGGTTCCTCCAGGTTCCCAGCAGTGATTTACACACAAGACACTGTATACAGGTCAATGACTTGGAGCAGAAGTTGGTTGCCTGGTTCCTCTAGGTTCCCAGCAGTGATTTACACACAAGACACTGTATACAGGTCAATGACTTGGAGCAGATGTTGGTTGCCGGATTCCTCTAGGTTCCCATCAGTGATTTACACACAAGACACTGTATACAGGTCACTGACTTGGAGCAGATGTTGGTTGCCTGGTTCCTCTAGGTTCCCAGCAGTGATTTACACACAAGACACTGTATACAGGTCACTGACTTGGAGCAGATGTTGGTTGCCTGGTTCCTCTAGGTTCCCAGCAGTGATTTACACACAAGACACTGTATACAGGTCACTGACTTGGAGCAGATGTTGGTTGCCTGGTTCCTCCAGGTTCCCAGCAGTGATTTACACACAAGACACTGTATACAGGTCAATGACTTGGAGCAGAAGTTGGTTGCCTGGTTCCTCTAGGTTCCCAGCAGTGATTTACACACAAGACACTGTATACAGGTCACTGACTTGGAGCAGATGTTGGTTGCCTGGTTCCTCCAGGTTCCCAGCAGTGATTTACACACAAGACACTGTATACAGGTCAATGACTTGGAGCAGATGTTGGTTGCCTGGTTCCTCCAGGTTCCCAGCAGTGATTTACACACAAGACACTGTATACAGGTCAATGACTTGGAGCAGAAGTTGGTTGCCTGGTTCCTCTAGGTTCCCAGCAGTGATTTACACACAAGACACTGTATACAGGTCAATGACTTGGAGCAGATGTTGGTTGCCGGATTCCTCTAGGTTCCCATCAGTGATTTACACACAAGACACTGTATACAGGTCACTGACTTGGAGCAGATGTTGGTTGCCTGGTTCCTCTAGGTTCCCAGCAGTGATTTACACACAAGACACTGTATACAGGTCACTGACTTGGAGCAGATGTTGGTTGCCTGGTTCCTCCATGTTCCCAGCAGTGATTTACACACAAGACACTGTATACAGGTCACTGACTTGGAGCAGATGTTGGTTGCCTGGTTCCTCTAGGTTCCCAGCAGTGATTTACACACAAGACACTGTATACAGGTCATTGACTTGGAGCAGATGTTGGTTGCCTGGTTCCTCTAGGTTCCCAGCAGTGATTTACACACAAGACACTGTATACAGGTCAATGACTTGGAGCAGATGTTGGTTGCCTGATTCCTCTAGGTTCCCAGCAGTGATTTACACACAAGACACTGTATACAGGTCACTGACTTGGAGCAGATGTTGGTTGCCTGGTTCCTCTAGGTTCCCAGCAGTGATTTACACACAAGACACTGTATACAGGTCAATGACTTGGAGCAGATGTTGGTTGCCTGGTTCCTCTAGGTTCCCAGCAGTGATTTACACACAAGACACTGTATACAGGTCAATGACTTGGAGCAGATGTTGGTTGCCTGGTTCCTCCAGGTTCCCAGCAGTGATTTACACACAAGACACTGTATACAGGTCAATGACTTGGAGCAGAAGTTGGTTGCCTGGTTCCTCTAGGTTCCCAGCAGTGATTTACACACAAGACACTGTATACAGGTCAATGACTTGGAGCAGATGTTGGTTGCCGGATTCCTCTAGGTTCCCATCAGTGATTTACACACAAGACACTGTATACAGGTCACTGACTTGGAGCAGATGTTGGTTGCCTGGTTCCTCTAGGTTCCCAGCAGTGATTTACACACAAGACACTGTATACAGGTCACTGACTTGGAGCAGATGTTGGTTGCCTGGTTCCTCTAGGTTCCCAGCAGTGATTTACACACAAGACACTGTATACAGGTCACTGACTTGGAGCAGATGTTGGTTGCCTGGTTCCTCCAGGTTCCCAGCAGTGATTTACACACAAGACACTGTATACAGGTCAATGACTTGGAGCAGAAGTTGGTTGCCTGGTTCCTCTAGGTTCCCAGCAGTGATTTACACACAAGACACTGTATACAGGTCAATGACTTGGAGCAGATGTTGGTTGCCTGGTTCCTCTAGGTTCCCAGCAGTGATTTACACACAAGACACTGTATACAGGTCACTGACTTGGAGCAGATGTTGGTTGCCTGGTTCCTCTAGGTTCCCAGCAGTGATTTACACACAAGACACTGTATACAGGTCAATGACTTGGAGCAGATGTTGGTTGCCTGATTCCTCTAGGTTCCCAGCAGTGATTTACACACAAGACACTGTATACAGGTCAATGACTTGGAGCAGATGTTGGTTGCCTGGTTCCTCTAGGTTCCCGGCAGTGATTTACACACAAGACACTGTATACAGGTCACTGACTTGGAGCAGATGTTGGTTGCCTGGTTCCTCCAGGTTCCCAGCAGTAATTTACACACAAGACACTGTATACAGGTCAATGACTTGGAGCAGATGTTGGTTGCCTGGTTCCTCCAGGTTCCCAGCAGTGATTTACACACAAGACACTGTATACAGGTCAATGACTTGGAGCAGATGTTGGTTGCCTGGTTCCTCCAGGTTCCCAGCAGTGATTTACACACAAGACACTGTATACAGGTCAATGACTTGGAGCAGATGTTAGTTGCTTGGTTCCTCCAGGTTCCCAGCAGTGATTTACACACAAGACACTGTATACAGGTCACTGACTTGGAGCAGATGTTGGTTGCTTGGTTCCTCCATGTTCCCAGCAGTGATTTACACACAAGACACTGTATACAGGTCACTGACTTGGAGCAGATGTTGGTTGCCTGATTCCTCTAGGTTCCCGGCAGTGATTTACACACAAGACACTGTATATAGGCCACTGACTTGGAGCAGATGTTGGTTGCCTGGTTCCTCCAGGTTCCCAGCAGTGATTTACACACAAGACACTGTATACAGGTCACTGACTTGGAGCAGATGTTGGTTGCCTGATTCCTCTAGGTTCCCAGCAGTGATTTACACACAAGACACTGTATATAGGCCACTGACTTGGAGCAGATGTTGGTTGCCTGGTTCCTCCAGGTTCCCAGCAGTGATTTACACACAAGACACTGTATACAGGTCACTGACTTGGAGCAGATGTTGGTTGCCTGATTCCTCTAGGTTCCCAGCAGTGATTTACACACAAGACACTGTATACAGGTCACTGACTTGGAGCAGACGTTGGTTGCCTGGTTCCTCCAGGTTCCCAGCAGTGATTTACACACAAGACACTGTATACAGGTCAATGACTTGGAGCAGATGTTGGTTGCCTGATTCCTCTAGGTTCCCAGCAGTGATTTACACACAAGACACTGTATACAGGTCACTGACTTGGAGCAGATGTTGGTTGCCTGGTTCCTCTAGGTTCCCAGCAGTGATTTACACACAAGACACTGTATACAGGTCAATGACTTGGAGCAGATGTTGGTTGCCTGATTCCTCCAGGTTCCCAGCAGTGATTTACACACAAGACACTGTATACAGGTCAATGACTTGGAGCAGATGTTAGTTGCCTGGTTCCTCCAGGTTCCCAGCAGTGATTTTCACACAAGACACTGTATACAGGTCACTGACTTGGAGCAAACAAATGTAATAAGTCAATGGCAAAAGTCAATAAGCCAAATCAACAAGAATGGTGGACTAACCATAGCAACAAATCCATTTGTGATTGGATGAAAACATATATATATACTATCTGGCCAATTAAACACTGCGATAACTAAAGCGCTTGACTGAGGCACTATAGCTGGAGACAGTGTTTTCCTATGACACAGAAAGTATGATGCAAAGACATCTGCTGCTAAGAAATTCCATTACAAGATTTGATGGCTGTGCATTGTTTTATTAAATTAAAATTGTATCTAGGAGTAATCCTTACTATTTAATTAAGAAATTATGAAACTTGTGACACCTTGCTTAGCCTTTCTATCGGTCAAAAGTCTGACTACTTAAACAAACCATCTGTCAAATTGGAATCTTATCAGTCAATGACCGGTGAACAATGGCCATCTGAAACTCTGCACAGTGTAATCTGTGTTAGTCTATCGTGGAATGGTATTTCCTAAATATGTCTTTTTACAAATCTCAGTTGTAAGACAGTGACCAGTACATGTTGAAAAACAAGGTAAACAGTCACTCTTGTGTCTCCTGCTTGACATCCCTGCTTGACATCCCTGCTTGACATGTAACCATTGTGACTGCATCTCTCACCTTCTCTACATCACTCGCAGTTCTCAGGTGTATCCCGGCCAGGCAGCAGGATACCCGATGTTACCAGGGGGGCCACATCCCCTCCCACCCAGTGACCCTGGGGTCCAAGGGCAACATGAAGCTGTGCCCACAGATCATATGCCACATACGTAAGACATGTGTCCTGCACACACACACATGTGTCTGTGTCCCCTGCCTGTGCTCACCCAACACATGTCCTGCACTAACATGTGTCTGTGTCCCCTGCCTGTGCTCGTCCAACACATGTCCTGCACTAAAATATGTCTGTGTCCCCTGCCTGTGCTCGTCCAACAGGTGTCCTGCACTAACATGTGTCTGTGTCCCCTGCCTGTGCTCACCTAACACATGTCCTGCACTAACATGTGTCTGTGTCCCCTGCCTGTGCTCACCTAACACATGTCCTGCACTAACATGTGTCTGTGTCCCCTGCCTGTGCTCACCCAACACGTGTCCTGCACTAACATGTGCCTGTGTCCCCTGCCTGTGCTCGTCCAACATGTGACCTTCACTAACATGTGTCTGTGTCCCCTGCCTGTGCTCACCCAACATGTGTCCTGCACTAACATGTCTGTGTCCCCTGCCTGTGCTCGTCCAACACATGTCCTGCACTAACATGTGCCTGTGTCCCCTGCCTGTGCTCGTCCAACACATGTCCTGCACTAACATGTGTCTGTGTCCCCTGCCTCTGCTCGTCCAACACATGTCCTGCACTAACATGTGTCTGTGACCCTGCCTGTGCTCGTCCAACACATGTCCTGTACTAACATGTGTCTGTGTCCCCTGCCTGTGCTCACCCAACATGTGTCCTGCACTAACATGTGTTTGTGTCCCCTGCCTGTGCTCACCTAACACATGTCCTGCACTAACATGTGTCTGTGTCCCCTGCCTGTGCTCACCTAACACATGTCCTGCACTAACATGTGTCTGTGTCCCCTGCCTGTGCTCATCCAACATGTGTCCTGCACTAACATGTGTCTGTGTCCCCTGCCTGTGCTCACCCAACATGTGTCCTGCACTAACATGTGTCTGTGTCCCCTGCCTCTGCTCACCCAACATGTGACCTGCACTAACATGTGTCTGTGTCCCCTGCCTGTGCTCACCCAACATGTGTCCTGCACTAACATGTGTCTGTGTCCCCTGCCTGTGCTCGTCCAACACGTGTCCTGCACTAACATGTGTCTGTGTCCCCTGCCTGTGCTCACCCAACACATGTCCTGCACTAACATGTGTCTGTGTCCCCTGCCTGTGCTCACCCAACATGTGTCCTGCACTAACATGTGTTTGTGTCCCCTGCCTGTGCTCACCTAACACATGTCCTGCACTAACATGTGTCTGTGTCCCCTGCCTGTGCTCACCTAACACATGTCCTGCACTAACATGTGTCTGTGTCCCCTGCCTGTGCTCACCTAACACATGTCCTGCACTAACATGTGTCTGTGTCCCCTGCCTGTGCTCACCTAACACATGTCCTGCACTAACATGTGTCTGTGTCCCCTGCCTGTGCTCGTCCAACACGTGTCCTGCACTAACATGTGTCTGTGTCCCCTGCCTGTGCTCACCCAACATGTGACCTGCACTAACATGTGTCTGTGTCCCCTGCCTGTGCTCACCCAACATGTGTCCTGCACTAACATGTGTCTGTGTCCCCTGCCTGTGCTCACCTAACACATGTCCTGCACTAACATGTGTCTATGTCCCCTGCCTGTGCTCGTCCAACACATGTCCTGCACTAACATGTGTCTGTGTCCCCTGCCTGTGCTCGTCCAACACATGTCCTGCACTAACATGTGTCTGTGTCCCCTGCCTGTGCTCGTCCAACACATGTCCTGCACTAACATGTGTCTGTGTCCCCTGCCTGTGCTCGTCCAACACATGTCCTGCACTAACATGTGTCTGTGTCCCCTGCCTGTGCTCACCAAACATGTGTCCTGCACTAACAGCTGTCTGTGTCCCCTGCCTGTGCTCACCCAACACGTGTCCTGCACTAACATGTGTCTGTGTCCCCTGCCTCTGCTCACCCAACATGTGTCCTGCACTAACATGTGTCTGTGTCCCCTGCCTGTGCTCACCCAACATGTGTCCTGCACTAACATGTGTCTGTGTCCCCAGCCTGTGCTCACCCAACACGTGTCCTGCACTAACATGTGTCTGTGTCCCCTGCCTCTGCTCACCCAACATGTGTCCTGCACTAACATGTGTCTGTGTCCCCTGCCTGTGCTCACCCAACATGTGTCCTGCACTAACATGTGTCTGTGTCCCCTGCCTGTGCTCACCCAACATGTGTCCTGCACTAACATGTGTCTGTGTCCCCTGCCTGTGCTCACCCAACACGTGTCCTGCACTAACATGTGCCTGTGTCCCCTGCCTGTGCTCGTCCAACATGTGACCTTCACTGACATGTGTCTGTGTCCCCTGCCTGTGCTCACCCAACATGTGACCTGCACTAACATGTGTCTGTGACCCTGCCTGTGCTCACCCAACATGTGACCTGCACTAACATGTGTCTGTGACCCTGCCTGTGCTCACCCAACATGTGTCCTGCACTAACATGTGTCTGTGTCCCCTGCCTGTGCTCGTCCAACATGTGACCTTCACTGACATGTGTCTGTGTCCCCTGCCTGTGCTCACCCAACATGTGTCCTGCACTTACATGTGTCTGTGTCCCCTGCCTGTGCTCATCCAATATGTGTCCTGCACTAACATGTGTCTGTGTCCCCTGCCTGTGCTCACCCAACATGTGTCCTGCACTTACATGTGTCTGTGTCCCCTGCCTGTGCTCATCCAATATGTGTCCTGCACTAACATGTGTCTGTGTCCCCTGCCTGTGCTCACCCAACATGTGTCCTGCACTAACATGTGTCTGTTTCCCCTGACTGTGCTCGTCCAACATGTTACCTGCACTTACATGTGTCTGTGTCCCCTGCCTGTGCTCACCTAACACATGTCCTGCACTAACATGTGTCTGTGTCCCCTGCCTCTGCTCGTCCAACATGTGACCTTCACTGACATGTGTCTGTGTCCCCTGCCTGTGCTCACCCAACATGTGTCCTGCACTTACATGTGTCTGTGTCCCCTGCCTGTGCTCACCCAACATGTGACCTTCACTTACATGTGTCTGTGTCCCCTGCCTGTGCTCGTCCAACATGTGACCTTCACTTACATGTGTCTGTGTCCCCTGCCTGTGCTCGTCCAACATGTGTCCTGCACTTACATGTGTCTGTGTCCCCTGCCTGTGCTCACCCAACATGTTACCTGCACTTACATGTGTCTGTGTCCCCTGCCTGTGCTCGTCCAACATGTGTCTTGCGCCACGCCCACCTTGCATGTGTTTACTCTGTGCTTGTATTGACACAACTGTGACCTTTCACCCCAGTTGGGTCGGCTTACTCTGCTAACTACATAATAGCTTGGGTTGCAATGGAATTGTGATAGTGCATGGATTCACTGTAAATTGTCTAACACCAAATTCATACTTATTCTGCATACAAGCCAAGTGCACTCATCCGACACATGTTTTCCTTTGCTTATACTGACACCTGTTGAGTGATCGCTCTGTTGATAGTTGAGACCTATGCCTTCTTTTAGGAAACCCTGGACAAAAATGTTGCTGCTTGTTTGTGTCTGAGTGTATCCCAGTTCAACTGTACACCAATACTAAATGGCCTCATGGCTTGAATGTTCACCTAACTCGTGTGTGTTTTGGTTTATGACCATGCTTCAGTACTCAGTGTCCAAGATAGGGCTTTGTTTCTTTGTTTGTTGTTTAATGCCACACTAAGCAATAGTCAAGCTAGATCTGCGGTCTGTAAATAATCAAGTCTGGACAGGTGTTCTCACAGTGTTGTGTGTACAGGTGTTTAGTACAGGTGTCCTCTACAGTGATGTGTGTACAGGTGTGAAGTACAGGTGTCTTCTACACTGTTGTATGTACAGGTGTTAAGTACAGGTGTCCTTTACAGTGTTGTGTGTACAGGTGTTTAGTACAGAGGTCCTCTACAGTGTTGTGTGTACAGGTGTTAAGTACAGGTGTCTTCTACACTGTTGTATGTACAGGTGTTAAGTACAGGTGTCCTTTACAGTGTTGTGTGTACAGGTGTTAAGTACAGGTGTCCTCTCCAGTGTTGTGTGTACAGGTGTCCTCTACAGTGTTGTGTGTACAGTTGTTAAGTATAGGTGGCATCTAAAGTGTTGTGTGTACAGTTGTTAAGTACAGGTGTTAAGTACAGGTGTCCTCCCCAGTGTTGTGTGTACAGGTGTTAAGTACAGGTGTCTTCTACACTGTTGTATGTACAGGTGTTAAGTACAGGTGTCCTTTACAGTGTTGTGTGTACAGGTGTTAAGTACAGGTGTCCTCTCCAGTGTTGTGTGTACAGGTGTCCTCTACAGTGTTGTGTGTACAGTTGTTAAGTATAGGTGTTAAGTACAGGTGGCATCTAAAGTGTTGTGTGTACAGTTGTTAAGTACAGGTTTTAAGTACAGGTGACCTCCCCAGTGTTGTGTGTACAGGTGTCCTCTACAGTGTTGTGTGTACAGTTGTTTAGTACAGGTGTTAAGTACAGGTGTCCTCTCCAGTGTTGTGTGTACAGGTGTTAAGTACAGGTGTCTTTTACAGTGTTGTGTGTACAGGTGTTAAGTACAGGTGTCCTTTACAGTGTTGTGTGTACAGGTGTTAAGTACAGGTGTCCTCTCCAGTGTTGTGTGTACAGGTGTTAAGTACAGGTGTCCTCTCCAGTGTTGTGTGTACAGGTGTCCTCTACAGTGTTGTGTGTACAGGTGACCTCTACAGTGTTGTGTGTACAGTTGTTAAGTACAGGTGTTAAATACAGGTGTCCTCTACAGTGTTGTGTGTACAGGTGTTAAGTACAGGTGTCCTCTACAGTGTTGTGTGTAAAGTTGTTAAGTATAGGTGTTAAGTACAGGTGTCTTCTACAGTGTTGTGTGTACAGGTGTTTAGTACAGGTGTCTTCTACAGTGTTGTGTGTACAGGTGTTAAGTACAGGTGTCTTCTACAGTGTTGTGTGTACAGGTGTTAAGTACAGGTGTCCTCTACAGTGTTTTGTGTAGAGTTGTTAAGTATAGGTGTTAAGTACAGGTGTCTTCTACAGTGTTGTGAGTACAGGTGTTTAGTACAGTTGTTAAGTACAGGTGTCTTCTACAGTGTTGTGTGTACAGGTGTTAAGTACAGTTGTTAAGTACAGGTGTTAAGTACAGGTGGCATCTACAGTGTTGTGTGTACAGTTGTTAAGTACAGGTGTTAAATACAGGTGTCCTCTACAGTGTTGTGTGTACAGGTGTCCTCTACAGTGTTGTGTGTACAGTTGTTAAGTACAGGTGTTAAATACAGGTGTCCTCTACAGTGTTGTGTGTACAGGTGTTAAGTACAGGTGTCCTCTACAGTGTTGTGTGTAAAGTTGTTAAGTATAGGTGTTAAGTACAGGTGTCTTCTACAGTGTTGTGTGTACAGGTGTTTAGTACAGGTGTCTTCTACAGTGTTGTGTGTACAGGTGTTAAGTACAGGTGTCTTCTACAGTGTTGTGTGTACAGGTGTTAAGTACAGGTGTCCTCTACAGTGTTTTGTGTAGAGTTGTTAAGTATAGGTGTTAAGTACAGGTGTCTTCTACAGTGTTGTGAGTACAGGTGTTTAGTACAGTTGTTAAGTACAGGTGTCTTCTACAGTGTTGTGTGTACAGGTGTTAAGTACAGTTGTTAAGTACAGGTGTTAAGTACAGGTGGCATCTACAGTGTTGTGTGTACAGTTGTTAAGTACAGGTGTTAAATACAGGTGTCCTCTACAGTGTTGTGTGTACAGGTGTTAAGTACAGGTGTCCTCTACAGTGTTGTGTGTAAAGTTGTTAAGTATAGGTGTTAAGTACAGGTGTCTTCTACAGTGTTGTGTGTACAGGTGTTTAGTACAGGTGTCTTCTACAGTGTTGTGTGTACAGGTGTTAAGTACAGGTGTCTTCTACAGTGTTGTGTGTACAGGTGTTAAGTACAGGTGTCCTCTACAGTGTTTCGTGTAGAGTTGTTAAGTATAGGTGTTAAGTACAGGTGTCTTCTACAGTGTTGTGAGTACAGGTGTTTAGTACAGGTGTCCTTTACAGTGTTTTGTGTACAGGTGTTAAGTACAGGTGTCTTCTACAGTGTTGTGTGTACAGGTGTTAAGTACAGGTGTCTTCTACAGTGTTGTGTGTACAGGTGTTAAGTACAGGTGTCTTCTACAGTGTTGTGTGTAGAGTTGTTAAGTACAGGTGTCTTCTACAGTGTTTTGTATAGAGTTGTTAAGTACAGGTGTCCTCTACAGTGTTGTGTGTACAGGTGTTAAGTACAGGTGTCCTCTACAGTGTTTTGTGTAGAGTTGTTAAGTATAGGTGTGAAGTACAGGTGTCTTCTACAGTGTTGTGAGTACAGGTGTTTAGTACAGGTGTCCTTTACAGTGTTTTGTGTACAGGTGTTAAGTACAGGTGTCCTCTACAGTGATGTGTGTACAGGTGTTAAGTACAGGTGTCTTCTAGTGTTGTGTGTACAGGTGTTAAGTACAGGTGTCCTCTACAGTGTTGTGTGTACAGGTGTTAAGTACAGGTGTCATCTACAGTGTTGTGTGTACAGGTGTTAAGTACAGGTGGCATCTACAGTGTTTTGTGTAGAGTTGTTAAGTATAGGTGTTAAGTACAGGTGTCTTCTACAGTGTTGTGAGTACAGGTGTTTAGTACAGGTGTCCTTTACAGTGTTTTGTGTAAAGTTGTTAAGTATAGGTGTTAAGTACAGGTGTCTTCTACAGTGTTGTGTGTACAGGTGTTTAGTACAGGTGTCTTCTACAGTGTTGTGTGTACAGGTGTTAAGTACAGGTGTCTTCTACAGTGTTGTGTGTACAGGTGTTAAGTACAGGTGTCCTCTACAGTGTTTTGTGTAGAGTTGTTAAGTATAGGTGTTAAGTACAGGTGTCTTCTACAGTGTTGTGAGTACAGGTGTTTAGTACAAGTGTCCTTTACAGTGTTTTGTGTACAGGTGTTAAGTACAGGTGTCTTCTACAGTGTTGTGTGTACAGGTGTTAAGTACAGGTGTCTTCTACAGTGTCGTGTGTACAGGTGTTTAGTACAGGTGTCTTCTACAGTGTTGTTTGTAGAGTTGTTAAGTACAGGTGTCTTCTACAGTGTTTTGTATAGAGTTGTTAAGTACAGGTGTCCTCTACAGTGTTGTGTGTACAGGTGTTAAGTACAGGTGTCCTCTACAGTGTTTTGTGTAGAGTTGTTAAGTATAGGTGTGAAGTACAGGTGTCTTCTACAGTGTTGTGTGTAGAGTTGTTAAGTACAGGTGTCTTCTACAGTGTTTTGTATAGAGTTGTTAAGTACAGGTGTCCTCTACAGTGTTGTGTGTACAGGTGTTAAGTACAGGTGTCCTCTACAGTGTTTTGTGTAGAGTTGTTAAGTATAGGTGTGAAGTACAGGTGTCTTCTACAGTGTTGTGAGTACAGGTGTTTAGTACAGGTGTCCTTTACAGTGTTTTGTGTACAGGTGTTAAGTACAGGTGTCCTCTACAGTGATGTGTGTACAGGTGTTAAGTACAGGTGTCTTCTAGTGTTGTGTGTACAGGTGTTAAGTACAGGTGTCCTCTACAGTGTTGTGTGTACAGGTGTTAAGTACAGGTGTCATCTACAGTGTTGTGTGTACAGGTGTTAAGTACAGGTGGCATCTACAGTGTTTTGTGTAGAGTTGTTAAGTATAGGTGTTAAGTACAGGTGTCTTCTACAGTGTTGTGAGTACAGGTGTTTAGTACAGGTGTCCTTTACAGTGTTTTGTGTAAAGTTGTTAAGTATAGGTGTTAAGTACAGGTGTCTTCTACAGTGTTGTGTGTACAGGTGTTTAGTACAGGTGTCTTCTACAGTGTTGTGTGTACAGGTGTTAAGTACAGGTGTCTTCTACAGTGTTGTGTGTACAGGTGTTAAGTACAGGTGTCCTCTACAGTGTTTTGTGTAGAGTTGTTAAGTATAGGTGTTAAGTACAGGTGTCTTCTACAGTGTTGTGAGTACAGGTGTTTAGTACAAGTGTCCTTTACAGTGTTTTGTGTACAGGTGTTAAGTACAGGTGTCTTCTACAGTGTTGTGTGTACAGGTGTTAAGTACAGGTGTCTTCTACAGTGTCGTGTGTACAGGTGTTTAGTACAGGTGTCTTCTACAGTGTTGTTTGTAGAGTTGTTAAGTACAGGTGTCTTCTACAGTGTTTTGTATAGAGTTGTTAAGTACAGGTGTCCTCTACAGTGTTGTGTGTACAGGTGTTAAGTACAGGTGTCCTCTACAGTGTTTTGTGTAGAGTTGTTAAGTATAGGTGTGAAGTACAGGTGTCTTCTACAGTGTTGTGAGTACAGGTGTTTAGTACAGGTGACCTTTACAGTGTTTTGTGTACAGGTGTTAAGTACAGGTGTCCTCTACAGTGATGTGTGTACAGGTGTTAAGTACAGGTGTCTTCTAGTGTTGTGTGTACAGGTGTTAAGTACAGGTGTCCTCTACAGTGTTGTGTGTACAGGTGTTAAGTACAGGTGTCATCTACAGTGTTGTGTGTACAGGTGTTAAGTACAGGTGTCCTCTACAGTGTTGTGTGTACAGATGTTAAGTACAGGTGTTAAGTACAGGTGTCTTCTACAGTGTTGTGTGTACAGGTGTTTAGTACAGGTGTTCTTTACAGTGTTTTGTGTACAGGTGTTTAGTACAGGTGTCTTCTAGTGTTGTGTGTACAGGTGTTAAGTAAAGGTGTCCTCTACAGTGTTTTGTGTAGAGTTGTTAAGTACAGGTGTTAAGTACAGGTGTCTTCTACAGTGTTGTGTGTACAGGTGTTTAGTACAGGTGTCCTTTACAGTGTTTTGTGTACAGGTGTTAAGTACAGGTGTCTTCTAGTGTTGTGTGTACAGGTGTTAAGTACAGGTGTCCTCTACAGTGTTGTGTGTACAGGTGTTTAGTACAGGTGGCATCTACAGTGTTGTGTGTACAGGTGTTCTTGTGTCCAGTCTGTATATATGTGTTCCTGTAAGTTGGACAAGCTTGTGACTTCTCTGTCTTGTGCAGGTCACAGAACGGGACCCAGATCTCCTTCCAGCCCCAGCCTCAGATCCTGCCCCAGCAGACTGGGTACTCCCACGCCCAGCCCCCGGGGATGGGAGCCGTGTACCCAAACATGGCCATAGGACCAACAGGCATGTTCCCGATGTACCCGATGGGGCCCTCCGGGATGTACCCAATGAACATCATGCAGATGACAGATGTAAGTTCTTCAGTACTCCAGAACCAGCCTGATTGGCCAGTTGCATGCAAGTTGGTCAGCCGTCCTCTCCAGATGTCCTCTTCAGATGTCCTCTTCAGATGTCCTCTCTAGACGTCCTCTCCAGAAGTCTCAATATCATAATCAGCCAACACACCATTACTTAAACTAGGGCTGGCTGTCGATACAAATCATGGATATCAAAAATGATTAACTTAATATCTATCAGTTATTCATAAATATCTGAGAAGTATCTTTGAGCCAATACGCAAAAAAGATTCAGAAAGAAATCAAAATATTTCACTCCATTGGTGTTGCAGAACATTTATGCATGGATTACTATGTTGACATTTGAGTTATAACAAAAACAGATGCTTTCCGTCTTTGGCAATTAACATGATTGTTAATAACAAGTCTGTTTGGGTAAATCTAAACATTATTTCATCACAATAGTTAACAATTTTCATATCGATAATCATTAATATTTCTTCCCATTGACGATAATTCTGATTATCAATCTTTTATGCTAGCATTACTTACAACAACATGTTGTATATATGAAATAAACTTTAAAATAGATTCTTAGTTACAGCTACTTGCTACAGGGTCACAGTGACTTCTACATGTTGTCTGATGTCTGTTTCAGCCCGGCTCTTCACGCCTCACTGCCCCCGACCTCCACGAGCTGCCATTTACCCCAGTTCATGCTCCAGTCATGGCCCAGGGACCCCAGCCAAGAGGGTAGGTAGACAGGTGCCCCAGCCAAGAGGGTAGGTAGACAGGTGCCCCAGTCTGGAGGATAGGTGGACAGGGACCCCAGCCAAGAGGGTTGGTGAACAGGTGCCCCAGTTAAAGGGGGTAGGTAGAAACGTCCCCCAGTCTAGAGGGTAGGTGGACAGGGACCCCAGTCTAGAGGGTAGCTAGACAGGTGCCCCAGCCAAGAGGGTGGGTGAATAGGTGCCCCAGCCAAGAGGGTAGGTAGACAGTTGCCCCAGTCTGGAGGGTAGGTAGGCAGGTGCCCCAGTCTAGAGGGTAGGTAGACACGTGCCCCAGTCTAGAGGGTAGGTAGACACGTGACCCAGTCTAGAGGGTAGGTAGACAGGTGCCCCAGCCAAGAAAGTGCGTAAAAAGGTGCCCCAGTCAAGAGGGTAGGTAGACAGTTGCCCCAGTCTGGAGGATAGGTGGACAGGGACCCCAGTCTAGAGGGTAGACTATCCACTGTGTTCTGTAAAGGATGTTAATCTATGGCTATCCACTGTTCCGTAAAGGATGTTAATCTATGGCTATCCACTGTGTTCTGTAAAGGATGTTAATCTATGGCTAAACCCTGTTCTGTAAAGGATGTTAATCTATTGTTATACGCTGTTCTGTGAAGGATGTTAATCTATTGCTATACACTGTGTTCTGTAAAGGATGTTAATCTATGGCTATCCACTGTGTTCTGTAAAGGATGTTAATCTATGGCTATCCACTGTGTTCTGTAAAGGATGTTTATCTATGGCTATACACTGTATTCTGTAAAGGATGTTAATCTATTGCTATACACTGTGTTCTGTAAAGGATGTTAATCTATGGCTATACACTGTATTCTGTAAAGGATGTTAATCTATTGCTATCCACTGTTCTGTAAAGGATGTTAATCTATTGCTATCCACTGTGTTCTGTAAAGGATGTTAATCTATGGCTATCCACTGTGTTCTGTAAAGGATGTTAATCTATGGCTATCCACTGTGTTCTGTAAAGGATGTTAATCTATGGCTATACACTGCTCTGTAAAGGATGTTAATCTATGGCTATACACTTTGTTCTGTAAAGGATGTTAATCTATGGCTATCCACTTTGTTCTGTAAAGGATGTTAATCTATGGCTAAACCCTGTTCTGTAAAGGATGTTAATCTATTGTTATACGCTGTTCTGTGAAGGATGTTAATCTATTGCTATACACTGTGTTCTGTAAAGGATGTTAATCTATGGTTATCCACTGTGTTCTGTAAAGGATGTTAATCTATGGCTATACACTGCTCTGTAAAGGATGTTAATCTATGGCTATACACTTTGTTCTGTAAAGGATGTTAATCTATGGCTATCCACTTTGTTCTGTAAAGGATGTTAATCTATGGCTATCCACTGTGTTCTGTAAAGGATGTTAATCTATGGCTATCCACTGTGTTCTGTGAAGGATGTTAATCTATGGCTATCCACTTTGTTCTGTAAAGGATGTTAATCTATGGCTATCCACTGTGTTCTGTGAAGGATGTTAATCTATGGCTATCCACTGTGTTCTGTGAAGGATGTTAATCTATGGCTACACATTGTTTTCTGTAGTGGCATGGGGTTGTCCAGGGCGGCCTATGCTCGACTCTACTCGGCCGGCTTCCCGTCTGTCGTGGATCGGAATGGCGACCCCCCAGATGTGATTGATCCTGGCACGACAGTCAAAGTGAATGTGGCGAAGGAGATGGCAGATCCTTTGCAGTGTAACGAGGTTGTCTTCCAATTCTTAGCCTTTGCCAAGTAAGTTACTAAATATTACAAGTATTTTGCCAGAATAATCTTGTACAGGTAGTTAGTATTATCTTCTTGTTGACACCATTCAGGCTTTTCTAGGTCCTCACACTATAAACCTGATCCGGGTTAGTCTTCAGCAGCCCATGCTTGTTGTAAGATCAGGTGGTCAGGTTTGCTGACTTGGTTGATGCATGTCATCATATCCCAATTGCATAGATCGATGCTCATGATATGAATCAGTGGATTGTCTAGTCCAGTTTTTATCATTTACAGACCACCGTAATATAGCTGGAATATTGCTGGGAGTGACATTAAACGACAAACAAACAAACATCTATCTTCACACTATTTTATGCATTGACAAGATTAGAAGTTGTTATTTTGTATGTTTTCTGCTTCAGGTTTTCCAGTCAGCCAAATGGTTCTTCAAAATCTGCTGGCTCTGTGTTTTTCACATTCCAGTTCTACAGGTTTCCCCAGGTCACATCAGAGAGGTATGTAGAGCCAATTGTCATGCTTGGGTCAAGTGTAGAGCCAATTGTCATGCTTGAGTGAAGTGTAGAGCCAATTGTCATGCTGGAGTGAAGTGTAGAGCTAATTGTCATGCTGGAGTGAAGTGTACAGCCAATTGTCACATCAGAGAGGTATGTACAGCCAATTGTCATGCTGGAGTGAAGTGTACAGCCAATTGTCATGCTGGAGTGAAGTGTAGAGCCAATTGTCATGCTGGAGTGAAGTGTACAGCCAATTGTCACATCAGAGAGGTATGTACAGCCAATTGTCATGCTAGAGTGAAGTGTAGAGCCAATTGTCACATCGGAGAGGTACGTACACCCAATTGTCTTGCTGGAGTGAAGTGTAGAGCTAATTGTCATGCTGGAGTGAAGTGTACAGCCAATTGTCACATCAGAGAGGTATGTACAGCCAATTGTCATGCTAGAGTGAAGTGTACAGCCAATTGTCACATCAGAGAGGTACGACACCCAATTGTCATGCTGGAGTGAAGTGTAGAGCTAATTGTCATGCTGGAGTGAAGTGTAGAGCCAATTGTCATGCTGGAGTGAAGTGTAGAGCTAATTGTCATGCTGGAGTAAAGTGTAGAGTTAATTGTCATGCTGGAGTGAAGTGTAGAGCCAATTGTCATGCTGGAGTGATGTGTAGAGCTAATTGTCATGCTGGAGTGAAGTGTAGAGTTAATTGTCATGCTGGAGTGAAGTGTACAGCCAATTGTCATGCTGGAGTGAAGTGTAGAGCCAATTGTCATGCTGGAGTGAAGTGTAGAGCCAATTGTCATGCTGGAGTGAAGTGTAGAGCCAATTGTCACATCGGAGAGGTACGTACAGCCAATTGTCATGCTGGAGTAAAGTGTACAGCCAATTGTCATGCTGGAGTGAAGTGTAGAGCCAATTGTCATGCTGGAGTGAAGTGTAGAGCCAATTGTCACATCGGAGAGGTACGTACAGCCAATTGTCATGCTGGAGTAAAGTGTACAGCCAATTGTCATGCTGGAGTGAAGTGTAGAACTTTTTGTCATGCTGGAGTGAAGTGTAGAGCTAATTGTCACATCGGATAGGTATGTAGAGCCAATTGTGATGCTGGTGTGACGTGTAGAGCTTATTGTCACATCGGATAGGTATGTAGAGCCAATTGTCATGCTGGAGCGATGTGTATAGCTAATTGTCACATCAGAGAGGTATGTAGAGCCAATTGTCATGCTGGAGTGATGTGTATAGCTAATTGTCACATCAGAGAGGTATGTAGAGCCAATTGTCATGCTGGAGTGATGTGGATCATATGTTGAGCCAATTGTCCTGTCTGTGGGTTACATAGAGCCAATTGTCACATCTGAATCCTACGTAGAGCCAATTGTCACATCTGAATCCTACGTAGAGCCAATTGTCACATCTGAATCCTACGTAGAGCCAATTGTCACATCTGAATCCTACGTAGAGCCAATTGTCACATCTGAATCCTACGTAGAGCCAATTGTCACATCTGAATCCTACGTAGAGCCAATTGTCACATCTGAATCCTACGTAGAGCCAATCGTCACATCTCAATCCTACGTAGAGCCAATTGTCACATCTCAATCCTACGTAGAGCCAATTGTCACATCTCAATCCTACGTAGAGCCAATTGTCCTGTCTGAGAGGCTCCTCAGTCTGTTGACCAGGCAAGGTAAGGTAATGATATTACACTGAAAGTACATGGTGGCCTTCTAGGAATGATGGCAAGATGAGGGCTGCTTCTGGGCTTGAAAGTACTCGTAAACACTTTTCTGGTGACTCCGAGACAACTCCCATCTGCATTATTCCAGAGTTAATCATCACATCCTCAACTTGATCTTCTGTATGTTCCAGATTACTTCTGTCCAAATCCCAGAATGATTTGACCGCAGATCCGCTGTCCTCCCCATTCATCCTGCACAGGATGGAGAAGGATGGGTCCATTCAGGAGGGGCAGCCACCAGGGTTCGAGGTGAGGGACAGGGTGGGATTTAAGGATGGGTCCATTCAGGAGGGGCAGCCACCAGGGTTCGAGGTGAGGGACAGGGTGGGATTAAAGGATGGGTCCATTCAGGAGGGGCAGCCACCAGGGTTCGAGGTGAGGGACAGGGTGGGATTAAAGGATGGGTCCATTCAGGAGGGGCAGCCTCCAGGGTTCGAGGTGAGGGACAGGGTGGGATTAATGGATGGGTCCATTCAGGAGGGGCAGCCACCAGGGTTCGAGGTGAGGGACAGGGTGGGATTAAAGGATGGGTCAGTTCAGGAGGGGCGGGGTTCGGGTTGAGGGATTGGATGGGATTAAAGGATTGGTCAGTTCAGGAGGGGCAGGGTTCAAGGTGAGGGACAGGGTGGGATTAACGGATGGGTCAGTTCAGGAGGGGGGAGGTTTGAGGTGAGGGACTGGGTGGAATTAAAGGATGGGTCCGTTCAGGAGGGGCGGGGTTGGAGGTGAGGGACAGGGTGGGATTAAAGGATGGGTCAGTTCAGGAGGGGCGGGGTTTGAGGTGAGGGACAGGGTGGGATTAAAGGATGGGTCAGTTCAGGAGGGGCAGGGTTCGAGGTGAGGGACAGGGTGGGATTAAAGGATGGGTCAGTTCAGGAGGGGCAGACACATTGTTCTAGTAGCAGTATGTACTCCACCTGGGTAGTGGCCCAAAGCGGCACAGAAGCAAATGATTTTTAAATCCAAATCCAAACATTTTTATGTATGATAACAGTGATGCTGTATGAAATGCTCTTGTGTCTCTTGTCTTCCTACATGTGAACTGATGCTGCAAATCAGGTGAGTGTAGCTCTGTTATCTGACACACCCTGACCTTGTATGATGTGCAGGTGAAGTACTTCCTTGACCCCACGTTTCTGAAGCCCGGGGAGAGCAGCTTGTTTTACCAGCATCTGGCCCGCCAAACCCTCCACATTGACGTCTGGGACGCTGACTCCCTCCTCCTCATTGGCTCATCAGCTGTCGACCTCAAGGTACGTTACACTGCTCAACTGAGCTGTCGACCTCAAGGTACGTTACACTGCTCAACTGAGCTGTCGACCTCAAGGTACGTTACACCACTCAACTGAGCTGTCGACCTCAAGGTACGTTACACCACTCAACTGAGCTGTCGACCTCAAGGTACGTTACACTGCTCAACTGAGCTGTCGACCTCAACGTATATAACACCACTCAACTGAGCTGTCGACCTCAAGGTACGTTACACCGCTCAACTGAGCTGTCGACCTCAAGGTACGTTACACCACTCAACTGAGCTGTCGACCTCAAGGTACGTTACACCGCTCAACTGAGCTGTCGACCTCAAGGTACGTTACACTGCTCAACTGAGCTGTCGACCTCAAGGTACGTTACACCACTCAACTGAGCTGTCGACCTCAAGGTACGTTACACCACTCAACTGAGCTGTGGTTGGCTTATGTAAGTCAGGTCACGCCACTCAACTTTGGTTGGCTTTTAAGAAAGGTGACACTGCTCAAATATGGTCACACTGACAGATCCTTTGTTGGCCCAGATATAGACCCTGACAAAAATCTTGCTCTGACCTACATATAGACCCTGACAGAGACATCTCTGACCTACATATAGACCCTGACAGAGACATCTCTGACCCAGATATAGACCCTGACAGAGATCTATCTCTGACCCAGATATAGACCCTGACAAAGATCTTTCTCTGACTAAGATATAGACCCTGACAAAGATCTTTCTCTGACTCATATAAAGACCCTGACAAAGATCTTTCTCTGACCTATATACAGACCCTGACAAAGATCTTTCTCTGACTCAGATATAGACCCTGACAAAGATCTATCTCTGACCCACATACAGACCCTGACAGATATATCTGTGACCTACATACAGACCCTGACAAAGATCTTTCTCTGTCTCAGATATAGACCCTGACAAAGATCTTTCTCTGACCCACATACAGACCCTGACAGATATATCTCTGACCTACATACAGACCCTGACAAAGATCTTTCTCTGACCCACATACAGAGTCTGACAAAGTTCTTTCTCTGACCCACATACAGACCCTGACAGATATATCTCTGACCTACATACAGACCCTGACAAAGATCTTTCTCTGACCTATATACAGACCCTGACAAAGATCTTTCTCTGACCTATATACAGACCCTGACAAAGATCTTTCTCTGACTCAGATATAGACCCTGACAAAGATCTATCTCTGACCCACATACAGACCCTGACAGATATATCTGTGACCTACATACAGACCCTGACAAAGATCTTTCTCTGTCTCAGATATAGACCCTGACAAAGATCTTTCTCTGACCCACGTACAGACCCTGACAGATATATCTCTGACCTACATACAGACCCTGACAAAGATCTTTCTCTGACCCACATACAGAGTCTGACAAAGTTCTTTCTCTGACCCACATACAGACCCTGACAGATATATCTCTGACCTACATACAGACCCTGACAAAGATCTTTCTCTGACCCACATACAGAGTCTGACAAAGATCTTTCTCTGACCCACATACAGACCCTGACAGATATATCTCTGACCTACATACAGACCCTGACAAAGATCTTTCTCTGACTAAGATATAGACCCTGACAAAGATCTTTCTCTGACTCAGATATAGACCCTGACAAAGATCTTTCTCTGACCTATATACAGACCCTGACAAAGATCTTTCTCTGACTCAGATATAGACCCTGACAAAGATCTTTCTCTGACCCACATACAGACCCTGACAGATATATCTCTGACCTACATACAGACCCTGACAAAGATCTTTCTCTGACCCACATACAGAGTCTGACAAAGATCTTTCTCTGACCCACATACAGACCGTGACAGATATATCTGTGACCTACATACAGACCCTGACAAAGATCTTTCTCTGTCTCAGATATAGACCCTGACAAAGATCTTTCTCTGACCCACATACAGACCCTGACAGATATATCTCTGACCTACATACAGACCCTGACAAAGATCTTTCTCTGACCCACATACAGAGTCTGACAAAGTTCTTTCTCTGACCCACATACAGACCCTGACAGATATATCTCTGACCTACATACAGACCCTGACAAAGATCTTTCTCTGACCCACATACAGAGTCTGACAAAGATCTTTCTCTGACCCACATACAGACCCTGACAGATATATCTCTGACCTACATACAGACCCTGAAAAAGATCTTTCTCTGACCCACATACAGAGTCTGACAAAGATCTTTCTCTGACCCACATACAGACCCTGACAGATATATCTCTGACCTACATACAGACCCTGACAAAGATCTTTCTCTGACCCACATACAGAGTCTGACAAAGATCTTTCTCTGACCCACATACAGACCCTGACAGATATATCTCTGACCTACATACAGACCCTGACAAAGATCTTTCTCTGACCTACATACAGACCCTGACAGATATATCTCTGACCTACATACAGACCCTGACAGATATATCTCTGACCTACATACAGACCCTGACAGATATATCTCTGACCTACATACAGACCCTGACAAAGATCTTTCTCTGACCTACATACAGACCCTGACAGATATATCTTTTACCTACATACAGACCCTGACAGATATATCTCTGACCCACATACAGACCCTGACAGATATATCTCTGACCTACATACAGACCCTGACAAAGATCTTTCTCTGACCTACATACATACCCTGACAGATATATCTCTGACCTACATACAGACCCTGACAGATATATCTCTGACGTACATACAGACCCTGACAAAGATCTTTCTCTGACCTACATACAGACCCTGACAGATATATCTCTGACCTACATACAGACCCTGACAGATATATCTCTGACCCACATACAGACCCTGACAGATATATCTCTGACCTACATACAGACCCTGACAAAGATCTTTCTCTGACCTACATACAGACCCTGACAGATATATCTCTGACCCACATACAGACCGTGACCGATGTTTCTGATTGTTTCAGTACCTGTGCCGGAATGGGAATGAGGCTGTCCAGACAACCTTTGAACTGGACGTTGTGACAAGTGAATACCACGAGGACACAGCCTCTAGTGACAACAAACACGCCGACATGCGTGCTGCCAGCGTGAAGCCCCTCCGCCGGGGCAAGTTACACCTGAGGATGGCCAACATCGGACATCAAGGAGAAGTGAAGAGAGTCGGGCACAGAACAGGTGACAGCAGCGGATTTGATAGCTGTTTACACTCAGACCTGATATAGCTTGGAAGGAGGAAGTTCTTTTTCCCCATTAAATAAACAGGTCACTGAAAGTGTGAATAATTTAACACTTTTGATCATAAATGGTATATACTTCCAGATAATGGAAGTTCTTTCTAATATTATCAAAAGCAGTCTCCTGACTGGAGTCTTATGGACATCTTCATCCCACAACAATAACATGTCAACCCACAATGCTACGCTGTCAGATACAGGGCATGAAAAGCGCGAGATTTACAAAAAACATGTCCAAGTGGTAAGCAACGGGTGTGTTTGGGTGTGCAGTTCCAAGGCAAACCACTACCAACTTTTTCCTTCTATTCAATAGCTGTGTACAACCAGCTGTGACATATCTCCAGTATTCCCCACTGTCCAGGGCCTGTGGGTAGAGCTGTGTACAACCAGCTGTGACATATCTCCCATATTCCCCACTGTCCAGGGCCTGTGGGTATAGCTGTGACATATCTCCCATATTCCCCACTGTCCAGGGCCTGTGGGTATAGCTGTGTACAACCAGCTGTGACATATCTCCCATATTCCCCACTGTCCAGGGCCTGTGGGTATAGCTGTGACATATCTCCCATATTCCCCACTGTCCAGGGCCTGTGGGTATAGCTGTGTACAAGCAGCTGTGACATATCTCCCATATTCCCCACTGTCCAGGGCCTGTGGGTATAGCTGTGACATATCTCCCATATTCCCCACTGTCCAGGGCCTGTGGGTATAGCTGTGTACAACCAGCTGTGACATATCTCCCATATCCCCCACTGTCCAGGGCCTACTGTGATAGCTGTGACATATCTCCCATATTCCCCACTGTCTAGGGCCTGTGGGTATAGCTGTGTACAAGCAGCTGTGACATATCTCCCATATTCCCCACTGTCCAGGGCCTGTGGGTATAGCTGTGTACAACCAGCTGTGACATATCTCCCATATCCCCCACTGTCCAGGGCCTACTGTGATAGCTGTGACATATCCCCCATATTCCCCACTGTCTAGGGCCTGTGGGTATAGCTGTGTACAAGCAGCTGTGACATATCTCCCATATTCCCCACTGTCCAGGGCCTGTGGGTATAGCTGTGACATATCTCCCATATTCCCCACTGTCCAGGGCCTGTGGGTAGAGCTGTGTACAACCAGCTGTGACATATCTCCCATATTCCCCACTGTCCAGGGCCTACTTTGATAGCTGTGACATATCTCCCATATTCCCCACTGTCCAGGGCCTGTGGGTATAGCTGTGACATATCTCCAGTATTCCCCACTGTCCAGGGCCTGTGGGTATAGCTGTGACATATCTCCCATATTCCCCACTGTCCAGGGCCTTTGGGTATAGCTGTGACATATCTCCCATATTCCCCACTGTCCATGGCATGTGGGTATAGCTGTGACATATCTCCAGTATTCCCCACTGTCCAGGGCCTGTGGGTATAGCTGTGACATATCTCACATTTTCCCCACTGTCCAGGGCCTGTGGGTATAGCTGTGACATATCTCCAGTATTCCCCACTGTCCAGGGCCTGTGGGTATAGGTGGGTACACCAAGCTGTGATATATCTCCAGTATTTCCCACTGTCCAGGGCCTGTGGGTATAGGTGGGTACATCAAGCTGTGATATATCTCCAGTATTCCCCACTGTCCAGGGCCTGTGGGTATAGCTGTGTACAAGCAGCTGTGACATATCTCCCATATTCCCCACTGTCCAGGGCCTGTGGGTATAGCTGTGACATATCTCCCATATTCCCCACTGTCCAGGGCCTGTGGGTAGAGCTGTGTACAACCAGCTGTGACATATCTCCCATATTTCCCACTGTCCAGGGCCTACTGTGATAGCTGTGACATATCTCCCATATTCCCCACTCCATGGCCTGTGGGTATAGCTGTGACATATCTCCAGTATTCCCCACTGTCCAGGGCCTGTGGGTATAGGTGGGTACATCAAGCTGTGATATATCTCCAGTATTCCCCACTGTCCAGGGCCTGTGGGTATAGGTGGGTACACCAAGCTGTGACATATCTCCAGTATTCCCCACTGTCCAGGGCCTGTGGGTATAGCTGTGACATATCTCCCATATTCCCCACTGTCCAGGGCCTGTGGGTATAGCTGTGACATATCTCCAGTATTCCCCACTGTCCAGGGCCTGTGGGTATAGCTGTGACATATCTCCAGTATTCCCCACTGTCCAGGGCCTGTGGGTATAGGTGTGTACAACCTGCTGTGACATATCTCAAATATTCCCACTGTCCAGGGCCTGTGGCTACAGCTGTGACATATCTCCCATATTCCCCACTGTCCAGGGCCTGGTGAACATCAAGATGATGATGTTATGTTTATTGCTGGTCGGCTCAACTATTGACATTATGTCTGATTTGATCACTTAGCCAAAAGGTCAATATTAATATAATTTTGTCTTTTCAGAAACAATTCCATTACCGAGCAAGACCCAGGTGATTATCTCTCAGACAGCCGGGAACTCCTCATACAAGGGCGGGAGTCTGATGAGGGGAGAGAATGGTAGGTGTATTGTGAAACCCTTGTGGCACTGACAGACACTTGAAACTGGGTGTCACGCGAGCTTAGCCCCTGACAGGCACTTGAAACTGGGTGTCATGCGAGCTTGTGATGCAGGTTTGAAGAAGCTGGGTGTCTCTAGAGCTCAGCCCCTGACAGACAGTTGTAGTTTAATGGTGGTTCTTTGTGATGCAGGTTTGAAGAAGCTGGGTGTCTCTAGAGCTCAGCCCCTGACAGACAGTTGTAGTTTAATGGTGGTTCTTTGTGATGCAGGTTTGAAGAAGCTGGGTGTCATGCAAGCTCAGCCCAGGACAGACAGTTGTAGTTTAATGGTGGTTCTTTGTGATGCAGGTTTGAAGAAGCTGGGTGTCTCTAGAGCTCAGCCCCTGACAGACAGTTGTAGTTTAATGGTGGTTCTTTGTGATGCAGGTTTGAAGAAGCGGGGTGTCTCTAGAGCTCAGCCCCTGACAGACAGTTGTAGTTTAATGGTGGTTCTTTGTGATGCAGGTTTGAAGAAGCTGGGTGTCTCTAGAGCTCAGCCCCTGACAGACAGTTGTAGTTTAATGGTGGTTCTTTGTGATGCAGGTTTGAAGAAGCTGGGTGTCTCTAGAGCTCAGCCCCTGACAGACAGTTGTAGTTTAATGGTGGTTCTTTGTGATGCAGGTTTGAAGAAGCTGGGTGTCTCTAGAGCTCAGCCCCTGACAGACAGTTGTAGTTTAATGGTGGTTCTTTGTGATGCAGGTTTGAAGAAGCTGGGTGTCTCTAGAGCTCAGCCCCTGACAGACAGTTGTAGTTTAATGGTGGTTCTTTGTGATGCAGGTTTGAAGAAGCTGGGTGTCTCTAGAGCTCAGCCCCTGACAGACAGTTGTAGTTTAATGGTGGTTCTTTGTGATGCAGGTTTGAAGAAGCTGGGTGTCTCTAGAGCTCAGCCCCTGACAGACAGTTGTAGTTTAATGATGGTTCTTTGTGATGCAGGTTTGAAGAAGCTGGGTGTCTCTAGAGCTCAGCCCCTGACAGACAGTTGTAGTTTAATGGTGGTTCTTTGTGATGCAGGTTTGAAGAAGCTGGGTGTCATGCAAGCTCAGCCCAGGACAGACAGTTGTAGTTTAATGGTGGTTCTTTGTTATGCAGGTTTGAAGAAGCTGGGTGTCTCTAGAGCTCAGCCCCTGACAGACAGTTGTAGTTTAATGGTGGTTCTTTGTGATGCAGGTTTGAAGAAGCGGGGTGTCTCTAGAGCTCAGCCCCTGACAGACAGTTGTAGTTTAATGGTGGTTCTTTGTGATGCAGGTTTGAAGAAGCTGGGTGTCTCTAGAGCTCAGCCCCTGACAGACAGTTGTAGTTTAATGGTGGTTCTTTGTGATGCAGGTTTGAAGAAGCTGGGTGTCTCTAGAGCTCAGCCCCTGACAGACAGTTGTAGTTTAATGGTGGTTCTTTGTGATGCAGGTTTGAAGAAGCTGGGTGTCTCTAGAGCTCAGCCCCTGACAGACAGTTGTAGTTTAATGGTGGTCCTTTTGATGCAGGTTTGAAGAAGCTGGGTGTCTCTAGAGCTCAGCCCCTGACAGACAGTTGTAGTTTAATGGTGGTTCTTTGTGATGCAGGTTTGAAGAAGCTGGGTGTCTCTAGAGCTCAGCCCCTGACAGACAGTTGTAGTTTAATGGTGATTCTTTGTGATGCAGGTTTGAAGAAGCTGGGTGTCTCTAGAGCTCAGCCCCTGACAGACAGTTGTAGTTTAATGGTGGTTCTTTGTGATGCAGGTTTGAAGAAGCTGGGTGTCTCTAGAGCTCAGCCCCTGACAGACAGTTGTAGTTTAATGATGGTTCTTTGTGATGCAGGTTTGAAGAAGCTGGGTGTCTCTAGAGCTCAGCCCCTGACAGACAGTTGTAGTTTAATGGTGGTTCTTTGTGATGCAGGTTTGAAGAAGCTGGGTGTCTCTAGAGCTCAGCCCCTGACAGACAGTTGTAGTTTAATGGTGGTTCTTTGTGATGCAGGTTTGAAGAAGCTGGGTGTCTCTAGAGCTCAGCCCCTGACAGACAGTTGTAGTTTAATGGTGGTTCTTTGTGATGCAGGTTTGAAGAAGCTGGGTGTCTCTAGAGCTCAGCCACTGACAGACAATCGTGAAGTGTCCACCATGATGTTTTCAAAGGAACGACAGATGGACAAGGAAGAAACACACAGAGGAGTCGACTCTGAGAGGCAAAGGAAACTTGCCCGGATGAATGCTGTTCGCCAGCAGAGTGGAGAGCAGGAGAATGAAAAAACAACCACCATTATGGTAGGCAGATCTCTCAATGTCACTGTCGCTTTCTTTCTAGAGTAGGCAGACTTGTGAAGGATCTCTCACTGTCACTGTCTCTTTCTCTCTAGGGTAGGCAGACTTGTGAAGGATCTCTCACTGTCACTGTCACTTTCTCTGTAGGGTAGACAGACTAGTGAAGGATTTCTCACTGTCACTGTCACTGTCACTTTCTCTCTAGGGTAGGCAGACTTGTGAAGGATCTCTCACTGTCACTGTCACTGTCACTGTCACTTTCTCTCTAGGGTAGGCAGACTTGTGAAGGATCTCTCACTGTCACTGTCACTTTCTCTCAAGGGTAGACAGACTTGTGAAGGATCTCTCACTGTCACTGTCACTTTCTCTCAAGGGTAGACCGACTTGTGAAGGATCTCTCACTCTCACTGTCACTTTCTCTCTAGGGTAGGCGGACTTGTGAAGGATCTCTCACTGTCACTGTCACTTTCTCTCTAGGGTAGGCAGACTTGTGAAGGAACTGTCACTGTCACTGTCGCTTTCTTTCTAGGGGAGGCAGACTTGTGAAGGATCTCTCACTGTCACTGTCTCTTTCTCTCTAGGGTAGGCAGACTTGTGAAGGATCTCTCACTGTCACTGTCACTTTCTCTCTAGGGTAGGCGGACTTGTGAAGGATCTCTCACTGTCACTGTCACTTTCTCTCTAGGGTAGACAGACTTGTGAAGGATTTCTCACTGTCACTGTCACTGTCACTTTCTCTCTAGGGTAGGCGGACTTGTGTTGGATCTGTCACTGTCACTTTCTCTCTAGGGTAGGCAGACTTGTGTTGGATCTGTCACTGTCACTTTCTCTCTAGGGTAGGCAGACTTGTGAAGGATCTCTCACTGCATAGGATAGGCGAAATTGGCAGTAGGTTTATTAGGAATACTCGGGTATGAACCCATCAAGGACTCTGGGTCCTCTTTGAGAAATAAAAATATTTTCAGGAATAATGGTAATGGTGAACTTTGTTCAGTGACCCATCTGCCAGTTGTGTTGCAGGGTTATCGCAAGGAGAAGACAGAGCGGATGAGGGACATGAAGACGATGGAGATCTACCGCATGCAGACGAAGAGAGAAGGCATCCTCACCATGCTCAGCAACACAATCACCACCGAGCACACCATCTACCCCACCTTTGCCACGGCCGAGTTCTTCGAGTTTGTCCTGAAGAACCCCTACAACGTCCAGCAGAACATCACGATGGACTGCTCTGATCCAGCTGTAGGGTGAGTGTTCTAGACAGCTGGTACGACCCGTGAAGATCCGGGGTAGAATAGGTCTTCAGCAACCCATGCTTGCCGCAAAAGGCAACAATGCTTGTCGTAAGAGGCGACTAACGGGAAAGGGTGGTTGTTTGATGCATGTCATCATTTCCCAATTGCATGGATCGATGCTCATGATTTAATCACTGACCCGATTATTTACAGACAGCCGTCATTATATAGCTGAAATATTGCAGAGTGCAGCGTTAAACAACTAACAAACAAACGAAAAAGCTGGTACATCAGTGTAAGAAGGTGGTGTGATATTGGCTGGAAGCCAAGTTACTGGCCCTACCAACTGATCTGGGCCAAGTCCCCTTTAATATGATCCTTGTTTCCTCAGAGTCATCACAGACGCCCGGGAGTGGCGGCACTTCAAGCAAATAAACAACATCAACACCCATGTAGAGGAGGGCATGTTCAACAAGGATAGAAAGTCCGATGGGCCGGAGATCTTCCTGCGTCCCAAAGAAACAGTCAACATCCCCCTCAAGTATCAGAGTTTCCAGGCCGACCAATCTGTTCAGCCACAGGTGCTTGTTAAGTTCAGTCTGTTCAGCCACAGGTGCTTGTTTAGTTCAGTCTGTTCAGCCACAGGTGCTTGTTTAGTTCACTCTGTTCAGCCACAGGTGCTTGTTTAGTTCAGTCTGTTCAGCCACAGGTGCTTGTTTAGTTCAGTCTGTTAAGCCACAGGTGCTTGTTTAGTTCAGTCTGTTCAGCCACAGGTGCTTGTTTAGTTCACTCTGTTCAGCCACAGGTGCTTGTTTAGTTCAGTCTGTTCAGCCACAGGTGCTTGTTTAGTTCAGTCTGTTCAGCCACAGGTGCTTGTTTAGTTCAGTCTGTTCAGCCACAGGTGCTTGTTGAGTTCAGTCTGTTCAGCCACAGGTGCTTGTTTAGTTCAGTCTGTTCAGCCACTCGTGTTTGCTTAGTTCACTCTGTTCAGCCACAGGTGCTAGTTTAGTTCACTCTGTTCAGCCACAGGTGCTTGTTTAGTTCAGTCTGTTCAGCCACAGGTGTTTGCTTAGTTCAGACCTTTCAGCCACAGGTGCTTGTTTAGTTCAGTCTGTTCAGCTACAGGTGTTTGCTTAGTTCACTCTGTTCAGCCACAGGTGCTTGTTTAGTTCAGCCTGTTTAGCCACAGGTGTTTGCTTAGTTCAGACCTTTCAGCCACAGGTGCTTGTTTAGTTCACTCTGTTCAGCCACAGGTGCTTGTTTAGTTCAGTCTGTTTGGCCACAGGTGCTTGTTTAGTTCAGTCTGTTTGGCCACAGGTGCTTGTTTAGTTCAGTCTGTTTAGCCACAGGTGCTTGTTTAGCCACAGGTGCTTGTTTAGTTCAGTCTGTTTAGCCACAGGTGCTTGTTTAGTTCAGTCTGTTTAGCCACAGGTGCTTGTTTAGTTCAGTCTGTTTAGCCACAGGTGTTTGTTTAGTTCAGTCTGTTTGGCCACAGGTGCTTGTTTAGTTCAGTCTGTTCAGCTACAGGTGTTTGCTTAGTTCACTCTGTTCAGCCACAGGTGCTTGTTTAGTTCAGTCTGTTTAGCCACAGGTGTTTGCTTAGTTCAGACCTTTCAGCCACAGGTGCTTGTTAAGTTCACTCTGTTCAGCCACAGGTGCTTGTTTAGTTCAGTCTGTTTAGCCACAGGTGCTTGTTTAGCCACAGGTGCTTGTTTAGTTCACTCTGTTCAGCCACAGGTGCTTGTTTAGTTCAGTCTGTTCAGCCACAGGTGCTTGTTTAGTTCACTCTTTTCAGCCACAGGTGCTTGTTTAGCTCAGTCTGTTTGGCCACAGGTGCTTGTTTAGTTCAGTCTGTTTAGCCACAGGTGCTTGTTTAGTTCAGTCTGTTTAGCCACAGGTGTTTGTTTAGTTCAGTCTGTTTGGCCACAGGTGCTTGTTTAGTTCAGTCTGTTCAGCTACAGGTGTTTGCTTAGTTCACTCTGTTCAGCCACAGGTGCTTGTTTAGTTCAGTCTGTTTAGCCACAGGTGTTTGCTTAGTTCAGACCTTTCAGCCACAGGTGCTTGTTTAGTTCACTCTGTTCAGCCACAGGTGCTTGTTTAGTTCAGTCTGTTCAGCTACAGGTGTTTGCTTAGTTCACTCTGTTCAGCCACAGGTGCTTGTTTAGTTCAGTCTGTTTAGCCACAGGTGTTTGCTTAGTTCAGACCTTTCAGCCACAGGTGCTTGTTTAGTTCAGTCTGTTCAGCCACAGGTGCTTGTTTAGTTCAGTCTGTTTGGCCACTGGTGCTTGTTTAGTTCAGTCTGTTTGGCCACAGGTGCTTGTTTAGTTCAGTCTGTTTAGCCACAGGTGCTTGTTTAGCCACAGGTGCTTGTTTAGTTCAGTCTATTCAGCCACAGGTGCTTGTTTAGTTCAGTCTGTTTAGCCACAGGTGCTTGTTTAGTTCAGTCTGTTCAGCCACAGGTGCTTGTTTAGTTCAGTCTGTTCAGCCACTGGTGTTTGCTAAGTTCACTCTCTTCAGCCACAGGTGCTTGTTTAGTTCAGTCTGTTCAGCCACAGGTGCTTGTTTAGTTCAGTCTGTTCAGCCACAGGTGTTTGCTTAGTTCAGACCTTTCAGCCACAGGTGCTTGTTTAGTTCACTCTGTTCAGCCACAGATGCTTGTTTAGTTCAGTCTGTTCAGCTACAGGTGTTTGCTTAGTTCACTCTGTTCAGCCACAGGTGCTTGTTTAGTTCAGTCTGTTTAGCCACAGGTGTTTGCTTAGTTCAGACCGTTCAGCCACAGGTGCTTGTTTAGTTCACTCTGTTCAGCCACAGGTGCTTGTTTAGTTCAGTCTGTTTGGCCACAGGTGCTTGTTTAGTTCAGTCTGTTTCGCCACAGGTGCTTGTTTAATTCAGTCTGTTTAGCCACAGGTGCTTGTTTAGCCACAGGTGCTTGTTTAGTTCAGTCTGTTAAGCCACAGGTGCTTGTTTAGTTCACTCTGTTCAGCCACAGGTGCTTGTTTAGTTCAGTCTGTTCAGCCACAGGTGCTTGTTTAGTTCAGTCTGTTCAGCCACAGGTGTTTGCTTAGTTCAGACCTTTCAGCCACAGGTGCTTGTTTAGTTCACTCTGTTCAGCCACAGGTGCTTGTTTAGCTCAGTCTGTTTGGCCACAGGTGCTTGTTTAGTTCAGTCTGTTTAGCCACAGGTGCTTGTTTAGTTCAGTCTGTTTAGCCACAGGTGTTTGTTTAGTTCAGTCTGTTTGGCCACAGGTGCTTGTTTAGTTCAGTGTGTTCAGCTACAGGTGTTTGCTTAGTTCACTCTGTTCAGCCACAGGTGCTTGTTTAGTTCAGTCTGTTTAGCCACAGGTGTTTGCTTAGTTCAGACCTTTCAGCCACAGGTGCTTGTTTAGTTCACTCTGTTCAGCCACAGGTGCTTGTTTAGTTCAGTCTGTTTGGCCACTGGTGCTTGTTTAGTTCAGTCTGTTTGGCCACAGGTGCTTGTTTAGTTCAGTCTGTTTAGCCACAGGTGCTTGTTTAGCCACAGGTGCTTGTTTAGTTCAGTCTGTTCAGCCACAGGTGCTTGTTTAGTTCAGTCTGTTCAGCCACAGGTGCTTGTTTAGTTCAGTCTGTTCAGCCACATGTGCTTGTTTAGTTCAGTCTGTTCACCCACAGGTGCTTGTTTAGTTCAGTCTGTTTAACCACAGGTACCAGTATGGTTATTTTTGTCCCTTCCTTAAACAGTCAAGATCATAGCCTAAAAAAACCCCTTGATACATGTCATTTTTAAGGCAGGACAGAGATCAGAAAGGCTGTGAATCAATGGACTCTCAAGTTAACTCTCAAACAAACTCATTCAGAAAACTGATGTGCCATAGTTTTTCTATATGTCTTTTTCTGCACATTTTACAGTGACTTACTTTTATTGAGTTAAATATGCTATTTTCTCTTTCCAAATCCCCTCTCAAGGTCATACACTCAAAAATGGGTTCTGTCAATAATAACTAGAAAAATGTTCTCTGTAGTAATATTTAGGGTGGAAGATTGAAATGGTGAGGTTTTGAGTGACCTTCTTTGTAGGTCAAGGTCAGTGGAATGGTCATCCATGACATCGATCTGCTTCCTGCAATGCAGTAAAATGTGTCTTGTGTTAGAGATGAGTAATTTAGCGGTATACCAATAACCCCATTGAGTGCTCACCCTCAGCTCACCCTCGCTTGGGGCAGTCGGGTAGCCTGGTGGTTAAAGTGTTCACTCGTCACGCCGAAGACCGGGGTTCGATTCCCGACATGGGTACAATGTATGAAGCCCATTTCTGGTGTCCCCTGCTGGATATTGCTGGAATATTGCTAAAAGGGGCGCAAAACTAATCAACCAGACTCAATCAATCACCCTCGCTGAAGGAAAGCACATGTATCTAACTGTTTGCCGTCAGAAAGGAAAATATCAGTAAAAAGAACCATGCTATACCCCAATGCTGATATTAGTATGTATGAAACAAACTACCGAATACACAATTAATGATCATTGTCTCCTGTCTTGAGTTCTCCCTTGGAGAGTTATGCCTGACAATAAGCATCTCTCAGAAAACATGAAGTGTCAAATGATGGCAGAAAAAAACAATACAGTGACTGACTGACGTGAGTCTGTTGTTCACAGGGCCCTGTTAATCCCTTCCGGAAGAAGGAGGTCAGGCACAAGCAGGGGCAGCAGCAGGAGGACAGCAACATCCTCCACAGTCGCAGCGTGCGAGTGAGTAAGGGGCAGGACAGGGAGGGGAGGGGAGAGTGTTTGGGCAGGGCAGGGTGAGTGTTGGGGCAGGGGTGGGGGAGGGGGAGTGTTTAGGTGGGGGAGGGGGGAGTGTTGGGGCAAGGTGGGAGAAGGTGAGTGTTGGGGCATGGGTGGGTGAGTATTAGGGCAGGGAGGGAGAAGGTGAGTGTTGGGGCATAGGTGGGTGAGTATTAGGGCAGGGAGGGAGAAGGTGAGTGTTGGGGCAGGGGTGGGGGAGTGTTGGGAGGAAGGGAGAAGGTGTGTGTTGGGGCAGGGAGGGAGAAGGTGGGTGTTGGGGCAGGGAGGGAGAAGGTGAGTGTTGGGGCAGGGAAGGAGAAGGTGAGTGTTGGGGCAGGGAAGGAGAAGGTGAGTGTTTGGGCAGGGAAGGAGAAGGTGAGTGTTGGGGCAGGGAAGGAGAAGGTGAGTGTTGGGGCAGGGAAGGAGAAGGTGAGTGTTTGGGCAGGGAAGGAGAAGGTGAGTGTTTGGGCAGGGAAGGAGAAGGTGAGTGTTGGGGCAGGCAAGGAGAAGGTGAGTGTTGGGGCAGGGAGGGAGAAGGTGAGTGTTGGGGCAGGGAAGGAGAAGGTGAGTGTTGGGGCAGGGAAGGAGAAGGTGAGTGTTTGGGCAGGGAAGGAGAAGGTGAGTGTTTTGGGCAGGGAGGGAGAAGGTGAGTGTTTGGGCAGGAAGGGAGAAGGTGAGTGTTTGGGCAGGAAGGGAGAAGGTGAGTGTTTGGGCAGGGAAGGTTGAAGGTGAGTGTTTGGGCAGGGAAGGAGAAGGTGAGTGTTTGGGCAGGGAGGGAGAAAGTGAGTGTTGGGGCAGGGGTGGGGGAGTGTTGGGAGGGAGGGAGAAGGTGAGCGTTGGGGCAGGGCTGGGTGAGTGTTGGGGCAGGGGTGGGGGAGTGTTGGGGCGGGGCAGGGGGACTGTTGGGGCGGGGTAGGGAGAATTTGAGTATTTTGGCAGGGGTGGTTGAGGGTGGGGGCGGGAGTGTGGTCACGGGATTGTGGTCACGGGATTGTGGTCACATGACCATAACTGAACTGTTTCTTGACAGGTCAAAGGTCAATATGGGATTGGCCACCTACCTTCATTATGAATCCGAAAAAAAAGATGAATGTCAAGATCTAATCATAAGTGGTTTCCTACACACAGTTGTTTTCTTTTCACAGGTTATTTTCAAGTCGGAGGATGGCAAGCCCATCGCTGTCTTGCATCTGAAGGTAGAACCCCAGCCTCATGTTGTTGACCAGACGTTCCGCTTCTACCACCCAGAGCAGGCATTCCTGAAGAAATCTGTTCGACTGCAGGATCTCCACGCCTTGCCAGGTTATCCAGTCGATCCATGTAGTGTCTCTGTCATCACATTGTGGACCTGGGAAGATCCGGGGTAGAATTGGTCTTCAGCAACCCATGGCTGCCGTAATTGGGCACTATTCTTGTCATAAAAGGCGACTAACAGGATCCGGTGGTCAGGGTCACTAACTTGGTTGATGCATGTCATCGTATCCCCATGAGATCAATGCCCATGTTGTCAATCACTGGATTGTCTGGTCCAGACTTGATTATTCACAGAACGCCATCATAGACCTGGAATATTGCTGAGTTCAGTGTTAAACAACAACAATGTAAGAAAGAAAAGTCATCATTTCCACACATCTGATACCTACATATCTCATACCTACATATCTCATACCTACACATCTCATACCTACACATCTCATACCTACACATCTCATACCTACATATCTCATACCTACACATCTCATACCTACACATCTCATACCTACTCACCTGATACCTACACATCTCATACATACATATCTCATACATACACATCTTATACCTACATATATCATACCTACATATCTCATACCTACACATCTAATACCTACACATCTCATACCTACATATCTGATACCTACTCATCTCATACCTACACATCTCATACCTACACATCTCATACCTACACATCTCATACCTACACATCTCATACCTACTCATTTCATACCTACATATCTCATACCTACACATCTCATACCTACACATCTCATACCTACTCACCTGATACCTACACATCTCATACACATCTCATACCTACACATCTGATACCTACACATCTCATACCTACTCATCTGATACCTACACATCTCATACCTACACATCTCATACCTACACATCTCATACCTACACATCTCATACCTACACATCTCATACCTACTCATCTGATACCTACACATGTGATACCTACACATCTCATACATACATATCTGATACCTACATACATGTATCTCATACCTACATATCTCATACATACACATCTCATACCTACACATCTCATACCTACACATCTCATACCTACACATCTGTAACTACATATCTCATACCTACACATCTCATACCTACACATCTCATACCTACATATCTGATACCTACATATCTGATACCTACACATCTCATACCTACACATCTCATACATACATATCTCATACCTACACATCTGATACCTACACATCTTATACCTACACATCTGATACCTACACATCTCACACCTACATATCTCATACCTACACATCTCATACCTACACATCTGATACCTACACATCTCATACCTACATATCTCATACCTACACATCTGATACCTACACATCTGATGCCTACATATCTCATACCTACACATATGTTATACCTACACCTCTGATACCTACATATACCTACATATACCTACACTGTTTTACAAAGTTCAAAGTTAGCACAGTGATGTTCACCAACTAGCCTTGGAAATTATAAAACATTTCATAAGAGAGGGAGTCCACACGTCGACATTTACTTGCCTCATGAACAGGAATTAGCTTTGTTTTGCTAAGTGGAAGTTAGTGAGTTTCCTGACTGTTTACTGATGCCTGTTTCTTTGCAGCCAATCAGATCGGGGGCAGCGGCGTCAGCAAGGTGTTTGTCCGCTGCAGTGACACCAACGTGGTCTGCGACAGTCGAGCTACACAGCCAGGTGAACCCCATGACGTGTTTGTCAAGGTGAGATGTAGTTTTTTTTTGGTTTGTTAACCTGGATATATTTTCAAAATATCCTTTTAAAAAATGCAAGAAAAATTACCACTCAACTGTTTTTTCCACGACTGACTACATTGAGTGATTGAGTGGTGGTTGAAAGTACTCCCATGCACTTTCATCACAGAAAAGCCTAAACATCCTGTTTCTATTGTTTGCGGTAATTTATTTTTATGGAGAAAAATGTACTACATGATAAGAAGCAGGAGTTGAAAAATACCATTGCCCGACGACCGTGCCAAGTAAGGTTTAGATGTCGGGCCAGAAATATACGTGTCCTAGCATGCCCGTGGACAAGTAGAGCATACAAAATGAACTGGGTCAAGTTTCACGAGAATGTAATCATGTGATCATGTTACAATATTTCATTGGCTAATATTTTGCTAGTGTCTCAGAATGGCAATCTAATTTGCGTACAGTTAGACCAGTCAACCAATGGGATTAATACACTTCGATGGCATATATGGCACATGCTTCTTGGAAATTGAATGATTGGCAGTTGACTACAGCTTTGATGAAATATTTTATTTGAACACACGTCACGGTAGAGGCTCACCCGCTCTTGATCGCGAAAACTTTGTTGACACATAAGTTAGACTATGACAAATATGACTTTTAACGAGTCAAAAGTATTGCATTTAAGATACAGTGACCCCTCATTTTAGAGTTTAAGATAAGATTAGAATAGTTTATGATTCAAAAAAGATTTATCAAGTATTAATATGTGCTTTCAAAAAAACACATTGTATCCATTCAGCGAATTCAGGTTAATAAACAAGTATAACAAACTTGGTCAATAAAAGTATGAAATTTGATATAAAACATCACTAGATATGATGATTTACCATTTAAAATGTATTTCTTGCTCTCCAAGGCATTGTTTTATATGCAGAGATTAAGATTACCGTGTGTATTTTCTCGTAAACTAAGCCGGAAATAGCCATCAACTGTGCACACGTTTCCTCCAAATTCTAGCGGTGATTCAGTTAAAAAGTACCCAATGATACAACTTCAAAGAATTTTGATGTAATGGTCAGAAGAAATTGTGTCTGAAATTATTATTTTGTCAGGAAAAATATATTCCAATATCGTGTTGTTTTAGTTGCAGCATCCACTAAATATACTTAAGATTATGAGAACCATAAGCATAGCACTTTGGTACAGCTTGTATGCGGGATACGTATGGAACAATTTGACCAGTCACCGTAGGGACTTCTCGCGCTACATGTATTTCCATTGAGAAAACGTTATGTTGACATTTAATAGTCAAACTGACTCAATTATGACTTTTAGCGAGTCATGGTACAACATTTATTTATGATATGTGTATCCATTCTCTTGCAACTTAATTTCGTTTCAAGTCGTCAATAGCATTAATCTGACCGTGGTTGCTGTAGATAACAGTAAAGTGTGCGATCTACCGATCACTTCACATACGATTTCGCTGAAATTATTGTAAACATTATTATAATTATTGAATGAAATTTGAAAATAATTAATAAAATATAGTGCAAACATTAGTCCAGATAAACAATGAAACGTTTTTTATTTCCAGATATTATAATAATAGGATTAAGTTGTGTGCTTCAGTTCGGATTTGTTGACTGGTATTTCCGGTGTTGCGTGATCAGCTGATAATGTTTTCTGAGATGGGAGGGAAACATCGTGTCAGTGTAAAACTTGAGTTCATTAAATACATGTATGAAGTAAATTTTTGGGAGCCATGCGTTACCACGCTATAACCGAATTTACGCTATATTGAGTTGCCAATAGTGAGGGAACACTATCTCTGATTCTCAGTTCTGTAGATGTAACATTTTACTGAATTTATTGGTTGGACTTTGGGCAAGTACATTTTAAAATAGGACAAGTAAGATTGTTGGTCATACTTGCCCTTGGTCAAGTAACATTTTACATAATTTTTCAACCCCTGAGAAGGAGAATTATGAACCTAGCCCAACCCTGCAAGTGTTGTATGTATGTCTGTGAATGTCAGTTGTTCCTTGTCTCCTGCAGTGCCCCCTCGGGCCGTCCCCCCAGGTGAAGCGCTTCCACATGGCCGTCTACATCGACCCCTACCTGTCCCGCCCCACCCAGGTGTGGCAGTTCTTCGTGCACGCGCTGCAGAGGGTGGACGTGTCCTGTATTGACGGTCAGACCAGCAGGTTTGCCCTCATCCTCAGGTAAGGTTCCGCTTGGGTCATGCTGGCGAACTAGGAACTACATTTATTATCACCCCCCATGAAGTGGGCCAGGGATATAGGTACGGAGTTTTTCAAACAAATACTCAAATACTATTTAGAGAAATGAAATTTTACACACTGATGTTACAGGTCATGATCTCACATCAGATCACAAAATGGGTGTAATAAATTCATATTTTTTATGGCCCTTGCTCTGTGCATTGCAACTTAATGCATAATGCGTGAAATGGAACAAATTTTCTCAGAAACTGCTTAAGTTGGATCAATGAAAGTTTTTCATGCTTTTCTAAGAGATAATAAGAAATCTATAATTGTGGGTTCGAATCCAATGATTATGTTTCTACGTTTGTCAGCACCATACCCGTGCTTGTAGGTTTCACCGAAGTGGTAAACGTTTGAGACCTGCATCACTTTGGGCTTTCCTCACACATTAAGCTGACATACCATGATATAAACCCAACTCACTCACTCACTCATTGTGCCTTGTGGTTTAAGCGTTCGCTAGAATGCTGGAATATTGCTTAAAGTGGCATAAGCACTTCATCAATAATCCTCCTGAGACTCATGGATATAGGAATTAGGTGTGGACTTAAGTGTATAAGCACTTCATCAATAATCCTCCTAAGACTCATGGATATAGGAATTAGGTGTGGACTTCAGTGTATAAGCACTTCGTCAATAATCCTCCTGAGACTCATGGATATAGGAATTAGGTGTGGACTTAAGTGTATAAGCACTTCATCAATAATCCTCCTGAGACTCATGGATATAGGAATTAGGTGTGGACTTAAGTGTACATCATGGATGTAGGAACTAGGTGTTGACTTAAGTGTACATCATGGATATAGGAACTAGGTGTTGACTTAAGTGTATAAGCACTTCATCAATAATCCTCCTGAGACTCATGGATATAGGAATTAGGTGTGGACTTAAGTGTACATCATGGATATAGGAATTAGGTGTGGACTTCAGTGTATAAGCACTTCATCAATAATCCTCCTAAGACTCATGGATATAGGAATTAGGTGTGGACTTAAGTGTACACCTTGGTACATGACTCATCAATAATCCTCCTGAGACTCATGGATATAGGAATTAGGTGTGGACTTCAGTGTATAAGCACTTCATCAATAATCCTCCTAAGACTCATGGATATAGGAATTAGGTGTGGACTTAAGTGTACACCTTGGTACATGACTCATCAATAATCTTCCTAAGACTCATGGATATAGGAATTAGGTGTGGACTTAAGTGTACATCTTGGTACATGACTCATCAATAATCCTCCGAAGACTCATGGATATAGGAATTAGGTGTGGACTTAAGTGTACAAGCACTTCATCAATAATCTTCCTAAGACTCATGGATATAGGAATTAGGTGTGGACTTAAGTGTACATCTTGGATATAGGAATTAGGTGTGGACTTCAGTGTATAAGCACTTCGTCAATAATCCTCCTGAGACTCATGGATATAGGAATTAGGTGTGGACTTCAGTGTATAAGCACTTCGTCAATAATCCTCCTGAGACTCATGGATATAGGAATTAGGTGTGGACTTAAGTGTACATCATGGATATAGGAATTAGGTGTGGACTTCAGTGTATAAGCACTTCGTCAATAATCCTCCTGAGACTCATGGATATAGGAATTAGGTGTGGACTTCAGTGTATAAGCACTTCGTCAATAATCCTCCTAAGACTCATGGATATAGGAATTAGGTGTGACTTAAGTGTACATCATGAATATAGGAATTAGGTGTGGACTTAAGTGTACATCATGGATATAGGAATTAGGTGTGGACTTAAGTGTACATCATGGATATAGGAATTAGGTGTTGACTTAAGTGTACATCTTGGTACATGACTCATCAATAATCCTCCTGAGACTCATGGATATAGGAATGAGGTGTGGACTTAAGTGTACATCATGGATATAGGAATTAGGTGTGGACTTAAGTGTACAAGCACTTCATCAATAATCCTCCTGAGACTCATGGATATAGGAATTAGGTGTGGACTTAAGTGTACATCATGGATATAGGAATTAGGTGTGGACTTCAGTGTATAAGCACTTCGTCAATAATCCTCCTGAGACTCATGGATATAGGAATTAGGTGTGGACTTAAGTGTACATCATGGATATAGGAATTAGGTGTGGACTTAAGTGTACATCTTGGTACATGACTCATCAATAATCCTCCTGAGAGTCATGGATATAGGAATGAGGTGTGGACTTAAGTGTACATCATGGATATAGGAATTAGGTGTGGACTTAAGTGTACAAGCACTTCATCAATAATCCTCCTGAGACTCATGGATATAGGAATTAGGTGTGGACTTAAGTGTACATCATGGATATAGGAATTAGGTGTGGACTTCAGTGTATAAGCACTTCGTCAATAATCCTCCTGAGACTCATGGATATAGGAATTAGGTGTGGACTTAAGTGTACATCATGGATATAGGAATTAGGTGTGGACTTCAGTGTATAAGCACTTCATCAATAATCCTCCTAAGACTCATGGATATAGGAATTAGGTGTGGACTTAAGTGTACACCTTGGTACATGACTCATCAATAATCTTCCTAAGACTCATGGATATAGGAATTAGGTGTTGACTTAAGTGTATAAGCACTTCATCAATAATCCTCCTAAGACTCATGGATATAGGAATTAGGTGTTGACTTAAGTGTACACCTTGGTACATGACTCATCAATAATCCTCCGAAGACTCATGGATATAGGAATTAGGTGTGGACTTAAGTGTACACCTTGGTACATGACTCATCAATAATCCTCCGAAGACTCATGGATATAGGAATTAGGTGTGGACTTCAGTGTATAAGCACTTCATCAATAATCCTCCTGAGACTCATGGATATAGGAATTAGGTGTGGACTTAAGTGTACAAGCACTTCATCAATAATCCTCCTGAGACTCATGGATATAGGAATTAGGTGTGGACTTAAGTGTACATCATGGATATAGGAATTAGGTGTGGACTTCAGTGTATAAGCACTTCGTCAATAATCCTCCTGAGACTCATGGATATAGGAATTAGGTGTGGACTTAAGTGTACATCATGGATATAGGAATTAGGTGTGGACTTCAGTGTATAAGCACTTCATCAATAATCCTCCTAAGACTCATGGATATAGGAATTAGGTGTTGACTTAAGTGTACACCTTGGTACATGACTCATCAATAATCTTCCTAAGACTCATGGATATAGGAATTAGGTGTGGACTTAAGTGTACACCTTGGTACATGACTCATCAATAATCTTCCTAAGACTCATGGATATAGGAATTAGGTGTGGACTTAAGTGTATAAGCACTTCGTCAATAATCCTCCTGAGACTCATGGATATAGGAATTAGGTGTTGACTTAAGTGTATAAGCACTTCATCAATAATCCTCCTAAGACTCATGGATATAGGAATTAGGTGTTGACTTAAGTGTACACCTTGGTACATGACTCATCAATAATCCTCCGAAGACTCATGGATATAGGAATTAGGTGTGGACTTAAGTGTACACCTTGGTACATGACTCATCAATAATCCTCCGAAGACTCATGGATATAGGAATTAGGTGTGGACTTAAGTGTACAAGCACTTCATCAATAATCCTCCTGAGACTCATGGATATAGGAATTAGGTGTTGACTTAAGTGTACACCTTGGTACATGACTCATCAATAATCTTCCTAAGACTCATGGATATAGGAATTAGGTGTGGACTTAAGTGTACACCTTGGTACATGACTCATCAATAATCTTCCTAAGACTCATGGATATAGGAATTAGGTGTGGACTTAAGTGTATAAGCACTTCGTCAATAATCCTCCTGAGACTCATGGATATAGGAATTAGGTGTTGACTTAAGTGTATAAGCACTTCATCAATAATCCTCCTAAGACTCATGGATATAGGAATTAGGTGTTGACTTAAGTGTACACCTTGGTACATGACTCATCAATAATCCTCCGAAGACTCATGGATATAGGAATTAGGTGTGGACTTAAGTGTACACCTTGGTACATGACTCATCAATAATCCTCCGAAGACTCATGGATATAGGAATTAGGTGTGGACTTAAGTGTACAAGCACTTCATCAATAATCTTCCTAAGACTCATGGATATAGGAATTAGGTGTGGACTTAAGTGTACACCTTGGTACATGACTCATCAATAATCCTCCGAAGACTCATGGATATAGGAATTAGGTGTGGACTTAAGTGTACATCATGGATATAGGAATTAGGTGTGGACTTAGTGTATAAGCACTTCATCAATAATCCTCCTGAGACTCATGGATATAGGAATTAGGTGTTGACTTAGTGTATAAGCACTTCATCAATAATCCTCCTGAGACTCATGGATATAGGAATTAGGTGTGGACTTAAGTGTACACCTTGGTACATGACTCATCAATAATCCTCCGAAGACTCATGGATATAGGAATTAGGTGTGGACTTAAGTGTACATCATGGATATAGGAATTAGGTGTGGACTTAGTGTATAAGCACTTCATCAATAATCCTCCTGAGACTCATGGATATAGGAATTAGGTGTTGACTTAGTGTATAAGCACTTCATCAATAATCCTCCTGAGACTCATGGATATAGGAATTAGGTGTGGACTTAAGTGTACACCTTGGTACATGACTCATCAATAATCCTCCGAAGACTCATGGATATAGGAATTAGGTGTGGACTTAAGTGTACATCATGGATATAGGAATTAGGTGTGGACTTAGTGTATAAGCACTTCATCAATAATCCTCCTGAGACTCATGGATATAGGAATTAGGTGTGGACTTAAGTGTACACCTTGGTACATGACTCATCAATAATCCTCCGAAGACTCATGGATATAGGAATTAGGTGTTGACTTAAGTGTATAAGCACTTCATCAATAATCCTCCTGAGACTCATGGATATAGGAATTAGGTGTGGACTTCAGTGTATAAGCACTTCATCAATAATCCTCCTAAGACTCATGGATATAGGAATTAGGTGTGGACTTAAGTGTACACCTTGGTACATGACTCATCAATAATCCTCCGAAGACTCATGGATATAGGAATTAGGTGTGGACTTCAGTGTATAAGCACTTCATCAATAATCCTCCTAAGACTCATGGATATAGGAATTAGGTGTGGACTTAAGTGTACACCTTGGTACATGACTCATCAATAATCCTCCTGAGACTCATGGATATAGGAATTAGGTGTGGACTTCAGTGTATAAGCACTTCATCAATAATCCTCCTAAGACTCATGGATATAGGAATTAGGTGTGGACTTCAGTGTATAAGCACTTCATCAATAATCCTCCTAAGACTCATGGATATAGGAATTAGGTGTGGACTTAAGTGTACACCTTGGTACATGACTCATCAATAATCCTCCTGAGACTCATGGATATAGGAATTAGGTGTGGACTTCAGTGTATAAGCACTTCATCAATAATCCTCCTAAGACTCATGGATATAGGAATTAGGTGTGGACTTAAGTGTACACCTTGGTACATGACTCATCAATAATCTTCCTAAGACTCATGGATATAGGAATTAGGTGTGGACTTAAGTGTACATCTTGGTACATGACTCATCAATAATCCTCCGAAGACTCATGGATATAGGAATTAGGTGTGGACTTAAGTGTACAAGCACTTCATCAATAATCTTCCTAAGACTCATGGATATAGGAATTAGGTGTGGACTTAAGTGTACATCTTGGATATAGGAATTAGGTGTGGACTTCAGTGTATAAGCACTTCGTCAATAATCCTCCTGAGACTCATGGATATAGGAATTAGGTGTGGACTTCAGTGTATAAGCACTTCGTCAATAATCCTCCTGAGACTCATGGATATAGGAATTAGGTGTGGACTTAAGTGTACATCATGGATATAGGAATTAGGTGTGGACTTCAGTGTATAAGCACTTCGTCAATAATCCTCCTGAGACTCATGGATATAGGAATTAGGTGTGGACTTCAGTGTATAAGCACTTCGTCAATAATCCTCCTAAGACTCATGGATATAGGAATTAGGTGTGACTTAAGTGTACATCATGAATATAGGAATTAGGTGTGGACTTAAGTGTACATCATGGATATAGGAATTAGGTGTGGACTTAAGTGTACATCATGGATATAGGAATTAGGTGTGGACTTAAGTGTACATCATGGATATAGGAATTAGGTGTGGACTTAAGTGTACATCTTGGTACATGACTCATCAATAATCCTCCTGAGACTCATGGATATAGGAATGAGGTGTGGACTTAAGTGTACATCATGGATATAGGAATTAGGTGTGGACTTAAGTGTACAAGCACTTCATCAATAATCCTCCTGAGACTCATGGATATAGGAATTAGGTGTGGACTTAAGTGTACATCATGGATATAGGAATTAGGTGTGGACTTCAGTGTATAAGCACTTCGTCAATAATCCTCCTGAGACTCATGGATATAGGAATTAGGTGTGGACTTAAGTGTACATCATGGATATAGGAATTAGGTGTGGACTTCAGTGTATAAGCACTTCATCAATAATCCTCCTAAGACTCATGGATATAGGAATTAGGTGTTGACTTAAGTGTACACCTTGGTACATGACTCATCAATAATCTTCCTAAGACTCATGGATATAGGAATTAGGTGTGGACTTAAGTGTACACCTTGGTACATGACTCATCAATAATCTTCCTAAGACTCATGGATATAGGAATTAGGTGTTGACTTAAGTGTATAAGCACTTCATCAATAATCCTCCTAAGACTCATGGATATAGGAATTAGGTGTTGACTTAAGTGTACACCTTGGTACATGACTCATCAATAATCCTCCGAAGACTCATGGATATAGGAATTAGGTGTGGACTTAAGTGTACACCTTGGTACATGACTCATCAATAATCCTCCGAAGACTCATGGATATAGGAATTAGGTGTGGACTTAAGTGTACATCATGGATATAGGAATTAGGTGTGGACTTCAGTGTATAAGCACTTCGTCAATAATCCTCCTGAGACTCATGGATATAGGAATTAGGTGTGGACTTAAGTGTACATCATGGATATAGGAATTAGGTGTGGACTTCAGTGTATAAGCACTTCATCAATAATCCTCCTAAGACTCATGGATATAGGAATTAGGTGTTGACTTAAGTGTACACCTTGGTACATGACTCATCAATAATCTTCCTAAGACTCATGGATATAGGAATTAGGTGTGGACTTAAGTGTACACCTTGGTACATGACTCATCAATAATCTTCCTAAGACTCATGGATATAGGAATTAGGTGTGGACTTAAGTGTATAAGCACTTCGTCAATAATCCTCCTGAGACTCATGGATATAGGAATTAGGTGTTGACTTAAGTGTATAAGCACTTCATCAATAATCCTCCTAAGACTCATGGATATAGGAATTAGGTGTTGACTTAAGTGTACACCTTGGTACATGACTCATCAATAATCCTCCGAAGACTCATGGATATAGGAATTAGGTGTGGACTTAAGTGTACACCTTGGTACATGACTCATCAATAATCCTCCGAAGACTCATGGATATAGGAATTAGGTGTGGACTTAAGTGTACAAGCACTTCATCAATAATCCTCCTGAGACTCATGGATATAGGAATGAGGTGTTGACTTAGTGTATAAGCACTTCATCAATAATCCTCCTGAGACTCATGGATATAGGAATTAGGTGTGGACTTAAGTGTACACCTTGGTACATGACTCATCAATAATCCTCCGAAGACTCATGGATATAGGAATTAGGTGTGGACTTAAGTGTACATCATGGATATAGGAATTAGGTGTGGACTTAGTGTATAAGCACTTCATCAATAATCCTCCTGAGACTCATGGATATAGGAATTAGGTGTGGACTTAAGTGTACATCTTGGATATAGGAATTAGGTGTGGACTTAGTGTATAAGCACTTCATCAATAATCCTCCTGAGACTCATGGATATAGGAATTAGGTGTGGACTTAAGTGTACACCTTGGTACATGACTCATCAATAATCCTCCTGAGACTCATGGATATAGGAATTAGGTGTGGACTTAAGTGTACACCTTGGTACATGACTCATCAATAATCCTCCGAAGACTCATGGATATAGGAATTAGGTGTGGACTTAAGTGTACATCATGGATATAGGAATTAGGTGTGGACTTAGTGTATAAGCACTTCATCAATAATCCTCCTGAGACTCATGGATATAGGAATTAGGTGTGGACTTAGTGTATAAGCACTTCATCAATAATCCTCCTAAGACTCATGGATATAGGAATTAGGTGTTGACTTAAGTGTATAAGCACTTCATCAATAATCCTCCTAAGACTCATGGATATAGGAATTAGGTGTTGACTTAAGTGTACACCTTGGTACATGACTCATCAATAATCCTCCGAAGACTCATGGATATAGGAATTAGGTGTGGACTTAAGTGTACATCATGGATATAGGAATTAGGTGTGGACTTAGTGTATAAGCACTTCATCAATAATCCTCCTGAGACTCATGGATATAGGAATTAGGTGTGGACTTAAGTGTACACCTTGGTACATGACTCATCAATAATCCTCCGAAGACTCATGGATATAGGAATTAGGTGTGGACTTAAGTGTACAAGCACTTCATCAATAATCCTCCTGAGACTCATGGATATAGGAATTAGGTGTTGACTTAAGTGTACACCTTGGTACATGACTCATCAATAATCCTCCGAAGACTCATGGATATAGGAATTAGGTGTGGACTTAAGTGTACATCATGGATATAGGAATTAGGTGTGGACTTAGTGTATAAGCACTTCATCAATAATCCTCCTGAGACTCATGGATATAGGAATTAGGTGTTGACTTAAGTGTACATCTTGGATATAGGAATTAGGTGTGGACTTCAGTGTATAAGCACTTCGTCAATAATCCTCCTGAGACTCATGGCTATAGGAGTTAGGTGTGGACTTCAGTGTATAAGCACTTCGTCAATAATCCTCCTGAGACTCATGGATATAGGAATTAGGTGTGGACTTCAGTGTACATCTTGGATATAGGAATTAGATGTGGACTTAAGTGTACATCATGGATATAGGAATTAGGTGTGGACTTAAGTGTGCATCATGGATATAGGAATTAGATGTGGACTTAAGTGTACATCATGGATATAGGAATTAGGTGTGGACTTAAGTGTACATCATGGATATAGGAATTAGATGTGGACTTAAGTGTGCATCATGGATATAGGAATTAGGTGTGGACTTAAGTGTGCATCATGGATATAGGAATTAGGTGTGGACTTAAGTGTGCATCATGGATATAGGAATTAGGTGTGGACTTAAGTCTACATCTTGGTACATGACTGGCTGCCTGTGGCAGGTAACTTTTCGTCCGAAAAGTGAAATTTTCCTGAGATTTTCCTCCAGCTGCCCGGATTGTCTGGCGTATTCAGTTTTACTCCTCGTTGATTCTAAGCGATTATTTTGCATTATTTCAACTTAATCAAGCTGTGATTTGTCTTAGTTTTTGCGATTTTTCAATATTTATGATATCTGAGTGCAGGCAGGTACTGTTGAAGATGGGCAGGCAACATTTATTGATATCCTGCCCAACTGTCTTTTGGGGTTTTAAAATTATTTCAAACACTGTACGGCCTTCATGTCATGTGTCACTGTTTCAGAGGGACTCAATCCAACCGCCTCGCTCGCTGTTTCTCGTCTCACCCAAGTGAAATGCAGCTGTCTCCCGAAGACCAGTTCCTGTTAACGGCCGGAGCCGTGCACGAACTTAATGTTGCCGTCCGCCCAATGAAGACCGGCAACAGGTTCTACTATCTGAATGTGGTCGATATCGAGTACCACCAGCTGATTCGTACCTGGCTCATCTGTGTCAACTGCCGAGCTCCGATGGTGTCGCGGGCGTTCGAGCTGTCGTTGCCCGTGGGTGGGGGGAAGGGATGCAGCAAGCGGATCAGCTACACCAACCCATACCCCGCCCAGAAGGAGTTCCACCTCCGCTGTGACCGTGACGACCTGCTGCAGTTCAAGGAGACCAAGTTGACCATCAATGGCGGCGAGCAACACGTGATCGGGCTTCGGTTCAATCCCGTCTCCCAGCCTGGCATTGCTGAAATCATGGTCTTCATCAATGATGAGGACGATAAGAATGAAGAGACCTTCCGAATCACTGCCAACTACAAGTATCCAGGAGCATAGAACATTAGTGTAGCTCTTAGACAGTGTATACTTAATGTAGAAGACATACGTTGTGTCGTCTGAACCAGACTTTAGCTGTGTCCACTCGGGCTGACCACACCTGCAAGGGGAGATAACCTGGATATATAGCCTCCCTATCAAGTGTCGGAGTTTGTTGTCTGTACAGGTGTGAGTGATTCTGTAGAGAGAGTGTCTGAACACTCAATCACATGGTGCCTCGTTCCCTGTCTGCATTCACAGCAGGATCAGTGTTATATGTCCTCATCATTCTCCGAGTCCTCAAACATATCAATGTCCTCGGAGTCCTCAAACACGTCAATGTCCTTCGAGTCCTCAAACATATCAATGTCCTTCGAGTCCTCAAACATATCAATGTCTTTCGAGTCCTCAAACACGTTAATGTCCTCCAAGTCCTCAAATTGACATCAACTCGACTACACAAGCAAATGTAATTAGAGCTGTTGGTCTCTGGTACTTTGCCTTTTGAAGATGTTATTGTTATGATATTTATAGCATTCTGTGATATTACATGCGTCCATTGTAAACTAATGTGTAGTCCAAGGAATCTCACGCCTTGTCCGTCCTCTCAAGTCACACATTGTAATCCATCTTTGTCATCAGTCAGCTTCAAAGTAATGACTAGCAAACAACACTGTATACACGTCATACACACAACACGTGTCATGGTTCAGAAAAACAGTTACTTTGAACATATCTGCATGTTACATGTATTTATTTCGGGTTAATAAACTATCAATTCCTACAGCGTTGTTTCAATTGAAGGAGATTGTCAAGACTGCAGATACATTGCATGATATCTGTTCTTGAAATAATTGGCCCTGTTGGGATTCAAGAGCGGAATAGATCCCGACTAGCCCATGCTTGGCTTCCTGTACAAATTTAAGGGAGGAATAGACCCCTTGTATCCTGGCTGATCGTATGTATGATGCCTTGAGTGGATCGTAACCTAGCTGATCATATATATGGTGCCTTAAGTGGATCGTAACCTAGCTGATCGTATGTATGGTGCCTTGAGTGGATCGTAACCTAGCTGATCGTATACATGGTGCCTTGAGTGGATCGTAACCTAGCTGATCGTATACATGGTGCCTTGAGTGGATCGTAACCTAGCTGATCGTATGTATGATGCCTTGAGTGGATCATAACTTAGCTGATCATATATATGGTGCCTTAAGTGGATCGTAACCTAGCTGATCGTATATATGGTGCCTTGAGTGGATCGTAACCTAGCTGATCGTATATATGGTGCCTTAAGTGGATCGTAACCTAGCTGATCGTATACATGGTGCCTTGAGTGGATCGTAACCTAGCTGATCGTATGTATGATGCCTTGAGTGGATCATAACTTAGCTGATCATATATATGGTGCCTTAAGTGGATCGTAACCTAGCTGATCGTATATATGGTGCCTTGAGTGGATCGTAACCTAGCTGATCATATATATGGTGCCTTAAGTGGATCGTAACCTAGCTGATCATATATATGGTGTCTTGAATGGATCGTAACCTAGCTGATCATATGTATGGTGCCTTGAGTGGAAATGTAACCTTGTTTATTGTGTGTATGATGTCTTGAGTGGATCGTAACCTAGCTGATCGTGTGTATGATGTCTTGAATGGATCGTAACCTAGCTGATCGTATGTATGATGTCTTGAGTGGATCGTAACCTAGCTGATCGTGTGTATGATGTCTTGAATGGATCGTAACCTAGCTGATCGTGTGTATGATGTCTTGAATGGATCGTAACCTGGCTGATCGTGTGTATGATGTCTTAAGTGGAAATGTAACCTGGCTGATCGTGTGTATGATGCCTTGAGTGGATCGTAACCTGGCTGATCATGTGTATGATGTCTTGAGTGGATCGTAATCTTGCTGATCGTGTGTATGATGCCTTGAGTGGATCGTAACCTGGCTGATCGTGTGTATGATGTCTTGAGTGGATCGTAACCTGGCTGATCTCGTGTATGATGTCTTGAGTGGATCGTAACCTTGCTGATCGTGTGTATGATGTCTTGAGTGGATCGTAACCTGGCTGATCGTGTGTATGATGCCTTGAGTGGATCGTAACCAGGCTGATCGTGTGTATGATGTCTTGAGTGGAAATGTAACCAGGCTGAGCGTGTGTATGATGCCTTGAGTGGATCGTAACCTGGCTGATCGTATGTATGATGTCTTGAGTGGAAATGTAACCTGGCTGATCGTATGTATGATGTCTTGAGTGGAAATGTAACCTGGCTGATCGTGTGTATGATGCCTTGAGTGGATCGTAACCAGGCTGATCGTGTGTATGATGTCTTGAGTGGAAATGTAACCAGGCTGAGCGTGTGTATGATGCCTTGAGTGGATCGTAACCTGGCTGATCGTGTGTATGATGTCTTGAGTGGATCGTAACCTGGCTGATCGTGTGTATGATGTCTTGAGTGGATCGTAACCTGGCTGAGCATGTGTATGATGCCTTGAGTGGATCGTAACCTGGCTGATCGTGTGTATGATGTCTTGAGTGGATCGTAACCTGGCTGATCGTGTGTATGATGTCTTGAGAGGATCGTAACCTGGCTGATCGTGTGTATGATGTCTTGAGTGGATCGTAACCTAGCTGATCGTAACCTGGCTGATCGTGTGTATGATGTCTTGAGTGGATCATAACCTGGCTGATCGTGTGTATGATGCCTTGAGTGGATCGTAACCTGGCTGATCGTGTGTATGATGGCTTGAGTGGATCGTAACCTGGCTGATCGTGTGTATGATGGCTTGAGTGGATCGTAACCTGGCTGATCGTGTGTATGAAGCCATGACTAGATGGTATCCTGGTTTTGTGTGTGATGCCTTGTGGTGATCGTAACTTTATTGATTGCGTGTATAATGTCAGAATATTTTAATGGATGGTACTTGGCATTAAGGGGATAAAAGAGGAGTGGTCGGCTCAGAGTCAGTGTCTGAGTGGTCTATCCACATTAAACTACAACATGGTATCACAATGGGCTTGCATATAAAACTGGCATAAGTCCAGTCAAGTACAAGCAGCCACACCTACGTCGCTTGATGAGCAAAATAATCTTGAATTTGAAGTAAAAACCCTTTTTACCTTGCCTATTTTCCACATCTTGACGTTGCTCTAGTCCCTCAATAGGCTCCACCCCACCAATTTCAACTATGTCTTGTCCCTCAACAGTCTCCACCCCACCCATTTCCAACTATGTCTTGTCCCTCAATAGGCTCCACCCCACCCATTTCAACTATGTCTTGTCCCTCAATAGCCTCCACCCAACCCATTTCAACTATCTCTTGTCCCTCAACAGTCTCCACCTTACCCAATTCCTATTGTCTTGTCCCCAAAAGGCTCCAACTCGCCAAATCCAACTATGTCTTGTCCCTCAACAGGCTCCACCCAACCCATTTCAACTATGTCTTGTCCCTCAATAGGCTCCACCCCACCCATTTCAACTATGTCTTGTCCCTCAATAGGCTCAACCTCATCCATTTCAACTATGTCTTGTCCCTCAATTGGCTCAACCTCATCCATTTCAACTATGTCTTGTCCCTCAACAGGCTCCACCCCACCCATTTCAACTATCTCTTGTCCCTCAACAGTCTCCACCTTACCCAATTCCTATTGTCTTGTCCCCCAAAAGGCTCCAACTCGCCAAATCCAACTATGTCTTGTCCCTCAACAGGCTCCACCCCACCCATTTCAACTATGTCTTGTCCCTCAATAGGATCCACCCCACCCATTTCAACTATGTCTTGTCCCTCAATAGGCTCAACCTCATCCATTTCAACTATGTCTTGTCCCTCAATTGGCTCAACCTCATCCATTTCAACTATGTCTTGTCCCTCAACAGGCTCCACCCCACCCATTTCAACTATCTCTTGTCCCTCAACAGTCTCCACCTTACCCAATTCCTATTGTCTTGTCCCCCAAAAGGCTCCAACTCACCAAATTCAACTATGTCTTGTCCCTCAACAGGCTCCACCCCACCCATTTCAACTATGTCTTGTCCCTCAATAGGCTCCACCCCACCCATTTCAACTATGTCTTGTCCCTCAATAGGATCCACCCCACCCATTTCAACTATGTCTTGTCCCTCAATAGGCTCCACCCCATCCATTTCAACTATGTCTTGTCCCTCAATTGGCTCAACCTCATCCATTTCAACTATGTCTTGTCCCTCAACAGGCTCCACCCCACCCATTTCAACTATCTCTTGTCCCTCAACAGTCTCCACCTTACCCAATTCCTATTGTCTTGTCCCCCAAAAGGCTCCAACTCACCAAATCCAAATATGTCTTGTCCCTCAACAGGCTCCACCCCACCCATTTCAACTATGTCTTGTCCCTCAATAGGCTCCACCCCACCCATTTCAACTATGTCTTGTCCCTCAATAGGCTCCACCCCACCCATTTCAACTATGTCTTGTCCCTCAATAGGCTCCACCCCACCCATTTCAACTATGTCTTGTCCCTCAATAGGCTCAACCTCATCCATTTCAACTATGTCTTGTCCCTCAATAGGCTCCACCCCACCCATTTCAACTATGTCTTGTCCCTCAATAGGCTCCACCCCACCCATTTCAACTATGTCTTGTCCCTCAACAGGCTCCACCCCACCCATTTCAACTATGTCTTGTCCCTCAATAGGCTCAACCTCATCCATTTCAACTATGTCTTGTCCCTCAATAGACTCCACCTCACCCATTTCAACTATGTCTTGTCCCTCAATAGGCTCCACCCAACCCATTTCAACTATGTCTTGTCCCTCAATAGGCTCCACCCCACCCATTTCAACTATGTCTTGTCCCTCAATAGGCTCCACCTCACCCATTTCAACTATGTCTTGTCCCTCAATAGGCTCCACCCAACCCATTTCAACTATGTCTTGTCCCTCAATAGGCTCCACCCCACCCATTTCAACTATGTCTTGTCCCTCAATAGGCTCCACCCCACCCATGTCCTATTGTCTTGTCCCTCAATAGGCTCCACCCAACCCATTTCAACTATGTCTTGTCCCTCAATAGGCTCCACCCAACCCATTTCAACTGTCTTGTCCCTCAATAGGCTCCACCCCACCCATTTCAACTATGTCTTGTCCCTCAATAGGCTCCACCCCACCCATTTCAACTATGTCTTGTCCCTCAACAGGCTCCACCCCACCCATTTCAACTATGTCTTGTCCCTCAATAGGCTCAACCTCATCCATTTCAACTATGTCTTGTCCCTCAATAGGCTCCACCTCACCCATTTCAACTATGTCTTGTCCCTCAATAGGCTCCACCTCACCCATTTCAACTATGTCTTGTCCCTCAATAGGCTCCACCAAACCCATTTCCAACCATGTCTTGTCCCTCAATAGAATCCAACTCACCAAATCCAACTCTGTCTTGTCACTCAATAGGCTCCACCTAACCGATTTCCAACTATATCTTGTCCCTCAATAGCCTCCACCTCACCTTTGATTCCCCCAATAGGCTCATGCAGTGATTGACAGAGGTCCCTTGGGCCAGCTGAGTTAGGAGGCAAATTTACCATTTGTTGCTCAGTGAGGAACAGCTTCAGTGTAACAAAAAAAGCAATGTGGACAAAATGTAAGTGGCATATTTATTTGTATTGAATTTTACACATTACATTTCGTCCGCATCAGCAGGAGGTGAATATGAAGAGTTAGGCCACATTCAGATGCAGCACTCCAAGCTCGTGATACATTCCAGTACTGTCCTAGCATCCAGCTATTGTCACCACCACCTCCATCTGTCTTGCAGTACAAATAGTAATGCTGACTCGGCGAGTCAATGTCCTGTCCATGCTGCTAACAGGGTCTATCATCACGCAGCCATGCTGCTCTCCCAGAAGAGGTCCATATCACAGACATAAAGCATGACACAACTCATCTTCCCGAGGCAAGTGAGTCCAGCTTCCACCCTTGCCAAACTAGGCTAGGTTTTAAACAAGATGTTCAGATGATTTGATCATCGATCATAGGAGAGGCATATTAGGGACATAACTCGTAATAGCCACAGGTGGCGCTTCGATCAAGCCAAGGAATTCCCGGCTAGTTCAGCAAAGGTGGAAACTGGACTTTTAAAGTCAGTTAACTCTCTTGCCCTGGGAAGATGGACACAACTATGTACAACACTGGTCTTGTGGCTACTTCTTGCCGTCCTTCTTCTGTTGTTTTTGGGCCTTCTCCCGAGCGTTGGACAGGTCGTACTTGAAGCCTTCCTTCTTGGCCGCCGACTCCCGTTTCCTCACCGACTTCATCACCCGATCTTGCAGCTCCACACGGGTCAAAGGTCGCATCTCATCGTCATCAGCCTCGCTTCCTTCACTCTCGTATTCATCACTACAGGGAGAAAGGAAACCATAATGATCATCATTATCTTTGTAGAGTTGAGGCAAGGTTTTTATTGCCATTTTTAAAAAAAAATCCTAATACTTAAATACAATGTGATCCAATATAGCACACAGTTACTTCCCTTTACATGCAAACTGCTCCATGTGTTATGGTCATGGCAGCAATAGTTTGTATGCTTGTTTGTGTAGGGAGGCCCTTTCCCAGGCTGATGGTACACAACTGTTTATTTGGTTACATACTAGTTTGAACAAGCAAAAAAAACCACTGACTGCCTGATAACCAATTTTTTTATGCCTACAGGACTAGTGCATTTCTAATGCTGACTACACAAATCCCCTTCATGTAGTATGGCATGGAGTCATCCCACAGACAACATCCTTACCTTGTCAGCTTGCTCACAGGGTTAACCTATTTGGTCATGTGGACAAGGCGTCCGACCTGTGATCAGAAGGTCCGTGGTTTGAATCCCATCACGGGGAATTTTATGGCTGCTGGTGAGGTGAGGTGAAATGTGGTTTAACGTCGCGTCCAAGATTATTGCACTTATATATCGACGTGCATGCAGGTGTGTGTGTGTGTGTGTGTGTGTGTGTGTGTGTGTGTGGCTGCTTGTACTAGTTCGGACTGATGCCGATTTATAGTGCTAGCTCACTGAGATACCATGCCGCAGTTTAACATGAATACCCCACTCAGACACAGTATACTGACTCTGAGCCGACCAGTCCTTGTTTTAGCCCCTTAATGCAGAGCGCCAGACAGGGTAACAACAAGTACCAACTTTAAACATCTTTTGGTATGACGCGGTTCGGGGATCGAACCCTGGACCTTCTGCTCTCCTGGCGGACGCTCTACCACAAGACCACTGAGGCGGTCTTTTTGGCTGCTACATTTATGAGAAATAGCAGAAAACACCTTTATGTGAACAAACAAAACATGAGTATTGTGTTAAATTGTCTACTGACCCGACGGTAGGGGGCATGACAGGAAGTTGTTGCTGCGGCGCTGTTGGTCCCTCGCCCAGCAAGCCGTGACTCTTGGCTTCATATCTATCCTGGTCCTGAAATCATTGCATCATTGCATTATATACATGCATAACAGAAATATTTTCACTTCAATAATGGACCCGTGAAGATCCAGGGTAGAATAAGTCTTCAGCAACCCATGCTTGCCATAAAAGGCGACTATGCTTGTCGTAAAAGGTGACTAACGGCATCGGGTGGTCAGGCTCGCTCACTTGGTTGATGCATGTCATTGTATCCCAATTGTGTGGATCGATGCTCATGATGTCAATCATTGGATTGTCTGGTCCAGTCTCAATTATTTACAGACCACCGTCATTTAGCTTGAATATTGCTGAGTGCGGTGTTACACAACAAACAAACTTCAATGATGTCAAATTGTGTCTGACATCAGAGAATGTCTTGGTTTTATTAATTAAACTGAAGATCTATCAAACAGCTCATTTGTTAAATTAAAAAATGATTCAATCAACAGCACATCATCCATTTGGATGAGGGGAACCTCATACTAAGACACTGGGGAAAAACAACATCTGTGTTTTTAGCCTGAAGTGATAAACACACAATGCCATTAGAAATTGGTAAAACGTAACAAATGTTACATTTGGGATAACACTTTCGAAACCACCTGCCAGAGTGCAGCACCTAATTGCTAGCACAAAAAGTAAGCGATTTAACCAACACAACCACCAAGACTTCCACATATGCATTTCATTTCTTGAAAAACTACATATGTAAACAATGGTGATGCTCTGGCCATTCCCTGAGGATGGCATCTTAATTTCTTAACTCCCCAAATAAAGGTTATGTATTTCTCCCCTCGAGTCTGACATAGTCGTAGTGTCAAGACAAGGTCACCACTGACAGACGACCCTCTCCTTGCAGTACGACCCTCACCTTGCACAACGACCCTCACCTTGCAGTATGATCCTCACCTTGCACTACGACCCTCACCTTGCACTACGACCCTCACCTTGGAGTACGACCCTCACCTTGCAGTACGACCCACACCATGTGGTACCACCTTCACCTTACAGTACGACCCCCACCTTGCACTACGACCCTCACCTTGGAGTGCGACCCTCACCTTGGAGTACGACCCTCACCTTGCAGTACGTCCCACACTTTGGAGTATGACCCTCACCATGCAGTACCACCTTCACCGTACAGTACGACCCTCACCTTGGAGTACGACCCTCACCTTGCACTAAGACCCTCACCTTGCAGTACAATCCTCACCTTGCAGTACGACCCACACTTTGGAGTACGATGCTCACCATGCAGTACCACCTTCACCTTACAGTACGACCCTCACCTTGAAGTACGATCCTCACCTTGCACTAAGACCCTCACTTTGCACTAAGACCCTCACCTTGCAGTACGACCCTCACCTTGCAGTACGACCCTCACCATGCAGTACCACCTTCACCTTACAGTACGACCCTCACCTTGGAGTACGACCCTCACCTTGGAGTACAACCCTCACCTTGAGAGTAAGACCCTCACCTTGGAGTTTGACCCTAACCTTACAGTATGATCCTCACCTTGGAGTACGACCCTAACCTCGCAGTACGACCCTCACCTTGCAGTATGACCCTCACCTTGGAGTTTGACCCTCACCTTGGAGTTGACATACGCCTGCACTGCCAGCAGCTCATTCGTCCTCTGTTCAATGATGCCCAGGTACTGTATCATGTTGCTCTCTGTCACCCCTGTCGCCGCCCCTAGCATGTCATCAATAGCAGACCTCTCACAGTTGATCTTGTTGAACAGCGAGTCAATACCTGCAAGTAGAAAGGTGAGTGTAGGATGTGCTGTGGTGTGTCCATTACCTGCACGGAGAACTAAGGCAGATGGGGACACACAGGGAGCCTGCTCTCGTCGATGAGACATCACACAGTCTGTCGCAAGTTTCATTTTTAATTCCATTTTCAAACAAAAACATCCTTAAATATTCCGCAACTCGAACACACGACCCTGGCAGTGAAGTGCTACAATACTTATATGTGCTACGCTCCAATATAGAGTGCAGTTCCTTCCCTTTAAATGCACACTGCTTTACTGCGCATCTCATGTTGTGGTCATGGCAGCAATAGTAGTTTGTGTGCTTGTTTTTCCTATTTGCAAGTTTGGTCAATTAAAACATGAAATTTATGATAAAACATCACAAGACATGATGATTTATAAATTTGATGGTATTTGTGTACTGTACGCTGGTCAATCTTTCCTACACAGATATTAAGATCACATGTGTTTGTGTCTTGTAAAAAACCCTGGAAACAACAATTAGCACATTTTCTCCCCAATCTAAGGGTGGTTTACTTTTAAAATACTTAATGTCATGGCCAATATCCAAACTGAAAAGAAATGTCAATACAGTGACAGACATACAAAGTCTTCGGCTTTCCTTACAACTAACGTTCATTTCAAGGTGAGTTAACGGTGAGTTGATACGATTTGCTGATCAGTTCATACATGATTTCGTCGAAATTAATGTAAACAAAATTGAATGAAATCTTGGAAGAAAGTAATATAATATTATGAATGGATGACAAGCGTAGTCCAGATTCTCAATGAACACTGTTAATGTTATACCCAGAAAGTGTAAGAACAGGGCTAACTTGTGTACTTCAGTACGGATTTATTGACATGCTTCTTCCAGTGTTGTGTGCTCACGAGGAATTTGCAGCACACTGAGATATACAGCTTGAATATTGCTGACCCCGTGGTGAGTATATACAGGACACTGAGATATACAGCTTGAATATTGCTGACCCCATGGTGAGTATATACAGGACACTGAGATATACAGCTTGAATATTGTTGACCCCATGGTGAGTATTTGCAGCACACTGAGATATACAGCTTGAATATTGCTGACCCCATGGTGAGTATTTGCAGCACACTGAGATATACAGCTTGAATATTGCTGACCCCGTGGTGAGTATATACAGGACACTGAGATATACAGCTTGAATATTGCTGACCCCATGGTGAGTATTTGCAGCACACTGAGATATACAGCTTGAATATTGCTGACCCCGTGGTGAGTATATACAGTACACTGAGATATACAGCTTGAATATTGCTGACCCCATGGTGAGTATTTGCAGCACACTGAGATATACAGCTTGAATATTGCTGACCCCGTGGTGAGTATATACAGGACACTGAGATATACAGCTTGAATATTGCTGACCCCATGGTGAGTATATACAGGACACTGAGATATACAGCTTGTATATTGCTGACCCCATGGTGAGTATATACAGGACACTGAGATATACAGCTTGAATATTGCTGACCCCATGGTGAGTATTTGCAGCACACTGAGATATACAGCTTGAATATTGCTGACCCCATGGTGAGTATATATACAGGATACTGAGATATACAGCTTGAATATTGCTGACCCCATGGTGAGTATTTGCAGCACACTGAGATATACAGCTTGAATATTGCTGACCCCGTGGTGAGTATATACAGGACACTGAGATATACAGCTTGAATATTGCTGACCCCATGGTGAGTATTTGCAGCACACTGAGATATACAGCTTGAATATTGCTGACCCCTGTGGTGAGTATATACAGGACACTGAGATATACAGCTTAAATATTGCTGACCCCGTGGTGAGTATATACAGGACACTGAGATATACAGCTTAAATATTGCTGACCCCGTGGTGAGTATATACAGGACACTGAGATATACAGCTTGAATATTGCTGACCCCATGGTGAGTATATACAGGACACTGAGATATACAGCTTGAATATTGCTGACCCCGTGGTGAGTATATACAGGACACTGAGATATACAGCTTGAATATTGCTGACCCCATGGTGAGTATTTGCAGCACACTGAGATATACAGCTTGAATATTGCTGACCCCGTGGTGAGTATATACAGGACACTGAGATATACAGCTTGAATATTGCTGACCCCATGGTGAGTATTTGCAGCACACTGAGATATACAGCTTGAATATTGCTGACCCCGTGGTGAGTATATACAGGACACTGAGATATACAGCTTGAATATTGCTGACCCCATGGTGAGTATATACAGGACACTGAGATATACAGCTTGTATATTGCTGACCCCATGGTGAGTATATACAGGACACTGAGATATACAGCTTGAATATTGCTGACCCCATGGTGAGTATTTGCAGCACACTGAGATATACAGCTTGAATATTGCTGACCCCATGGTGAGTATATATACAGGATACTGAGATATACAGCTTGAATATTGCTGACCCCATGGTGAGTATTTGCAGCACACTGAGATATACAGCTTGAATATTGCTGACCCCGTGGTGAGTATATACAGGACACTGAGATATACAGCTTGAATATTGCTGACCCCATGGTGAGTATTTGCAGCACACTGAGATATACAGCTTGAATATTGCTGACCCCTGTGGTGAGTATATACAGGACACTGAGATATACAGCTTAAATATTGCTGACCCCGTGGTGAGTATATACAGGACACTGAGATATACAGCTTGAATATTGCTGACCCCATGGTGAGTATATACAGGACACTGAGATATACAGCTTGTATATTGCTGACCCCATGGTGAGTATATACAGGACACTGAGATATACAGCTTGAATATTGCTGACCCCGTGGTGAGTATATACAGGGCACTGAGATATACAGCTTGAATATTGCTGACCCCATGGTGAGTATTTGCAGCACACTGAGATATACAGCTTGAATATTGCTGACCCCGTGGTGAGTATATACAGGACACTGAGATATACAGCTTGTATATTGCTGACCCCATGGTGAGTATATACAGGACACTGAGATATACAGCTTGAATATTGCTGACCCCATGGTGAGTATTTGCAGCACACTGAGATATACAGCTTGAATATTGCTGACCCCGTGGTGAGTATATACAGGACACTGAGATATACAGCTTGAATATTGCTGACCCCATGGTGAGTATTTGCAGCACACTGAGATATACAGCTTGAATATTGCTGACCCCTGTGGTGAGTATATACAGGACACTGAGATATACAGCTTGAATATTGCTGACCCCATGGTGAGTATTTGCAGCACACTGAGATATACAGCTTGAATATTGCTGACCCCGTGGTGAGTATATACAGGACACTGAGATATACAGCTTGAATATTGCTGACCCCATGGTGAGTATTTGCAGCACACTGAGATATACAGCTTGAATATTGCTGACCCCGTGGTGAGTATATACAGGACACTGAGATATACAGCTTGAATATTGCTGACCCCATGGTGAGTATTTGCAGCACACTGAGATATACAGCTTGAATATTGCTGACCCCGTGGTGAGTATATACAGGACACTGAGATATACAGCTTGAATATTGCTGATTGCGGTATGAAACAAAACGACAAATCTACACTTCCCAGCCTCGTCACATATTCTGAGTTGGAATATTTGTAACTGCGGCATAAAAGAAGACATTATCCCAAGTCTATCTCCTCGTCTCACCTGCTTTCAGCTGATCCAGGATCTTGGACACCTCCTTATACTTCTGCTCGTTGTCATCGGCGTCCTGAGACGCTTCGTTCTGCTTGTCTTCCAGGTTCTTCAGGATGAGCTTCCTCTGAGTCTCAAGGTCAATACCCTCGGCCTTGAACTTCTCAATTTCATCCCTGATCTGGAGACAGGAAAAACAGGAACATACAACGCAATGCTTTGACACCTGATGCAAGAATGTAACTGAAATATCCAATAATTGAAGTTATGCAATATTGATAAGTTGTTGATTTGTCCCACTGCAAACTACCAGGCAATTCATCATTTCATTAGACCCTGAGAGGACAAAGCAGAAGCACTCGCCCACACACAACCACTTACCCCTCCACTAGACTCACCCGCACACTACCGCTTACCCCCCCACTAACCTTGAACGCACACTACCATCTACCCCTCCTCAAGCCTCACCCACACACAACCGCTTACCCCTCCACAAGCCTCACCCACACACCACCGCTTACCCCTCCACAAGCCTCACCCACACACCACCGCTTACCCCTCCACTAACCTTGAACACACACTACCATCTACCCCTCCACTAGACTCGCCCACACACTACCGCCTACCCCTCCACTAGACTCACCTGCACACTAACGCCTACCCCTCCACTAGACTCGCCCGCACACTACCGCCTACCCCTCCACTAAACTCGCCCGCACACTACCGCCTACCCCTCCACTAACCTTGCCCGCACACTACCACCTACCCCTCAACTAGATTCACCCGCACACTACCGCCTACCCCTCCACTAGACTCACCTGCACACTACCGCCTACCCCTCCACTAGACTAGCCCACACGCGACCGCTTACACCTCCACTAGACTCGCCCGCACACTACCGCCTACCCCTCCACTAGACTCGCCCGCACACTACCGCCTACCCCTCCACTAGACTCACCTGCACACTACCGCCTACCCCTCCACTAGACTCGCCCGCACACTACCGCCTACCCCTCCACTAGACTCACCCGCACACTACCGCCTACCCCTCCACTAGACTCGCCCGCACACTACCGCCTACCCCTCCACTAGACTCGCCCGCACACTACCGCCTACCCCTCCACTAGACTAGCCCGCACACTACTGCCTACCCCTCCACTAGACTAGCCCACACACTACGGCCTACCCCTCCACTAGACTAGCCCACATGCGACTGCTCACCCCTGCACTAGACTCGCCCGCACACTACCGCCTACCCCTCCACTAGACTAGCCCACACACTACTGCCTACCCCTCCACTAGACTAGCCCACACACTACCGCCTACCCCTCCACTAGAGTAGCCCACACGCGACCGCTTACCCCTCCACTAGACTCACCCTCACACGACCGCTTACCCCTCCACTAGACTCGCCCGCACACTACCGCTTACCCCTCCACTAGAGTAGCCCACACACGACCGCTTACCCCTCCACTAGACTCACCCTCACACGACCGCTTACCCCTCCACTAGACTCGCCCGCACACTACCGCTTACCCCCTCCAGTATCCTCGCTATATGTCATTGTTCAGGGTTCTACAATGTGAATGTCATCGTTCTGGTCTTTACAATGTGAATGTCATCGTTCAGATCCCTGCAATGTGAATGTCACCATTCAAGGCCCTGCAATGTGAATGTCACCATTCAGGTCCCTGCAATGTGAATGTCATCATTCAAGGCCCTGCAATGTGAATGTCATCATTCAAGGCCCTGCAATGTGAATGTCACCATTCAGGTCCCTGCAATGTGAATGTCATCATTCAAGGCCCTGCAATGTGAATGTCATCATTCAGGTCTTTACAACGTGAATGTCATTGTTCAGGTCCCTGCAATGTGAATGTCATCGTTCACGTCCCTGCAATGTGAATGTCATCGTTCAGGTCCCTGCAATGAGAATGCCACCGTTCAGGTCCCTGCAATGTGAATGTCATCGTTCAGGTCCCTGCAATGTGAATGCCATCGTTCAGGTCCCTGCAATGTCAATGCCATCATTCAGGTCCCTGCAATGTGAATGTCATCGTTCAGGTCCCTGCAATGTAAATGTCATCGTTCAGGTCCCTGCAATGTGAATGTCATCGTTCAGGTCCCTTCAATGTGAATGTCATCGTTCAGGTCCCTTCAATGTGAATGTCATCATTCAGGTCTTTACAATGTGAATGTCATCATTCAGGTCCCTGCAATGTGAATGTCATCGTTCAGGTCCCTTCAATGTGAATGTCATCATTCAGGTCTTTACAATGTGAATGTCATCGTTCAGGTCCCTGCAATGTGAATGTCATCATTCAGGTCTTTACAATGTGAATGTCATTGTTCAGGTCCCTGCAATGTAAATGTCATTGTTCAGGTCCCTTCAATGTGAATGTCATCGTTCAGGTCCCTGCAATGTGAATGTCATCATTCAGGTCTTTACAATGTGAATGTCATCATTCAGGTCCCTGCAATGTGAATGTCATCGTTCAGGTCCCTTCAATGTGAATGTCATCATTCAGGTCCCTGCAATGTGAATGTCATCATTCAGGTCTTTACAATGTGAATGTCATCATTCAGGTCCCTGCAATGTGAATGTCATCGTTCAGGTCCCTGCAATGTGAATGTCATCATATAGGTACTTACAATCTGAATATCATCATTCAGTTTCTCAATCTCATTGTTCTGCTCATTGACATAGTTGAAGAGAGCAAAGTTTCTGTCTTCAATTTCGATGAATCTGTTGACGAGAAGGTCAAGATCGTCCTCCTGGGTCATCTCCTTGATGAGTTCAAAGGCTTGCTCGTACGTCTCCACCGAGTCCTCTTGGCTCTCCTTCTTTCGTTCAGCCTCAAGCGCCTCTGTGAACACAACACTGTCATTGGATGTGGGTATCAACTGTGGGTATCAACTGTGGGTATCAGCTGTGGGGTATCAACTGTGGGTATCAGTTGTAGTAGCAGCTGTGTGTATCAACTGTGGGTATCAGCTATGGGGTATCAGTTGTGGGTATCAGCTATGGGGTATCAGTTGTGGGTATCAGCTATGGGGTATCAGTTGTGGGTATCAGCTGTGGGGTATCAGTTGTGGGTATCAGCTATGGGGTATCAGTTGTGGGTATCATCTATGGGGTATCAGCTGTGGGGTATCAGCTGTGGGGTACCAGTTGTGGGTATCAGCTGTGGGGTATCAACTGTGGGTATCTGCTATGGGGTATCAGTTGTGGGTATCAGCTGTGGGGTATCATCTATGGGGTATCAGCTGTGGGGTATCAACTGTGGGTATCAGCTATGGGGTATCAGTTGTGGGTATCAGCTGTGGGGTATCAACTGTGGGTATCAGCTATGGGGTATCAACTGTGGGTATCAGCTGTAGTAGCAGCTGTGGGTATCAGCTGTAAAGTATCCCTGGCAGCAACAGGAAGAATATTTTTTTTGTAAAACCTGGGACCAAATTACATTCAAGAATATTTTCTGTGACAATAATTTGCCAAATAAACTCCCTTTCAATAAAACAAAATGGTTCAGCCCTAGCTAAGGTTTAGTGGAGATCTGAAGGCTAGACTGAGTGCCGGGACCATCATTTTAGCCATATTAACCCTCTTTTGTTGCAGGAACATAGATACCACCTTTCTTCTGTCGCCAGGCAACAAGTTGCGGATCCTCCTGTCTCTCCTGGCCCTTGATGCCCATGAATTCCTTCAGTTTGCGGTCGTGGTCGATGATGCGGACCAGCTCCTTCATCTCGGCGTTGTGCTGCTGCATGTCCTTGTCCGCCTTGTCCTTCAGCACCAGCATCTTGGCCTGGGCGTCATCCCTGGCAACAACATAACAACATCAGCACCAGCATCTTGGCCTGGGCGTCATCCCTGGCAACGACATAACAACATCAGCACCAGCATCTTGGCCTGGGCGTCATCCCTGGCAACGATATAACAACATCAGCACCAGCATCTTGGCCTGGGCGTCATCCCTGGTAACGACATAACAACATCAGCACCAGCATCTTGGCCTGGGCGTCATCCCTGGCAACGACTTAACAACATCAGCACCAGCATCTTGGCCTGGGCGTCATCCCTAGTAAAAACATAACATCAGCACCAGCATCTTGGCCTGGGCGTCATCCCTGGCAACGACATAACAACATCAGCACCAGCATCTTGGCCTGGGTGTCGTCCCTGGCAACGACATAACAACATCAACACCAGCATCTTGGCCTGGGCTGCGTCCCTAGTAATAACATATTACCTTGCACAACAACTCTGATGCAACGTTAAATTTAAACTCCCTCACCCTTGCACCACAGGCCCCTGTGGAGGACTGGATGTCCTCCACTATTGACCAAGATCTCACCTGGCATCGTAGGCCCCTGTGGAGGACTAGATGTCCTCCACTATTGACCAAGATCTAACCTGGCATCGTAGGCCCCTGTGGAGGACTAGATGTCCTCCACTATTGACCAAGATCTCACCTGGCATCGTAGGCTCCTGTGGAGGACTAGATGTCCTCCACTATTGACCCAGATCTCACCTGGCATCGTAGGCTTCTGTGGAGGACTGGATGTCCTCCACTATTGACCAAGATCTCACCTGGCATCGTAGGCCCCTGTGGAGGACTAGATGTCCTCCACTATTGACCAAGATCTAACCTGGCATCGTAGGCTCCTGTGGAGGACTAGATGTCCTCCACTATTGACCCAGATCTCACCTGGCATCGTAGGCTTCTGTGGAGGACTGGATGTCCTCCACTATTGACCAAGATCTAATCTGGCATCGTAGGCTCCAGTCCTCCACTATTGACTGTGGAGGACTTAATGTCCTTCATTATTGACCCAGATCTCACCTTGCATTGTCGGCTTCTCGAGAGGACTAGATGTCCTCCACTATTGACCCAGATCTCACCTGGCATCGTAGGCTTCTGTGGAGGACTTAATGTCCTTCATTATTGACCCAGATCTCACCTGGCATCGTAGGCTTCTGTGGAGGACTTAATGTCCTTCATTATTGACCCCGATCTCACCTGGCATCGTAGGCTTCTGTGGAGGACTTAATGTCCTTCATTATTGACCCCGATCTCACCTGGCATTGTCGGCTTCTCGAGAGGACTAGATGTCCTCCACTATTGACCCAGATCTCACCTGGCATCGTAGGCTTCTGTGGAGGACTTAATGTCCTTCATTATTGACCCCGATCTCACCTGGCATCGTTGGCTTCTGTGGAGGACTTAATGTCCTTCATTATTGACCCCGATCTCACCTGGCATTGTCGGCTTCTGGAGAGGATTAGATGTCCTCCTCTATTGACCCAGATCTCACCTGGCATCGTAGGCTTCTGTGGAGGACTTAATGTCCTTCATTATTGACCCAGATCTCACCTGGCATCGTAGGCTTCTGTGGAGGACTTAATGTCCTTCATTATTGACCCCGATCTCACCTGGCATCGTTGGCTTCTGTGGAGGACTTAATGTCCTTCATTATTGACCCCGATCTCACCTGGCATCGTAGGCTTCTGTGGAGGACTTAATGTCCTTCATTATTGACCCAGATCTCACCTGGCATCGTAGGCTTCTGTGGAGGACTTAATGTCCTTCATTATTGACCCAGATCTCACCTGGCATCGTAGGCTTCTGTGGAGGACTTAATGTCCTTCATTATTGACCCCGATCTCACCTTGCATCGTAGGCTTCTGTGGAGGACTGGATGTCCTCGCCCATGTCCCGCCGGAGTTGGCGCAACTCTTTCTCCAGTTTTTTGTAGAGATTCTCAAATCTCTTGTGTTCTGTCCTCAGTCCCTGGATCTCATCCCGCAATTTGGCGTTGTCAGACAGAGAATCGTTGAACCGCTTCTTGGACTGAAGAGAAGATGCAAAAATAACAGCCAAATCATCTGAAATCAACATTCATCTCTTGTGACCTGTGTCAGACTGTTCAAACACAGCTATCACAGGGATTGACATAGTCACGTTTCACCTCTCTGTTGGCATACATCAATCCTCCTGAGGGAAGGAATTTGCAAGCAACTGATCATAAAAGTCCAGTTTCAACCATTGCCGAACTAGGCTGGAAATTACAGAGTTCTGTTTCTGATGGACTAACGAGTCCAATCAAAATCATGTAATGAAATTGACATTTGGTTGCCATGTCAACTACCCTGCAGAGCAAGTGTATTGTCAACTTGGCATCGACAGATGTTTTCGAAATCACTTCATGTCTTTTATGAAGGTCCTCGAGTGACATGATGTACTTGGCGATGAAGGACCCATTTTATTACAACAAATGTCAAGTCTCACAAAATCCATGTGAAGTCCCACCTGGTCAAGTCTGTTCTCCAGGACGCGTACAGTCTTCTGCGTCTGTGTTGTATGCTGGGAACTCATGTGAACACCGCCCATGTTTTTATGCTGATTGCGAATCTTCTTTTCCCATTCACGGATTTTAGCATCAAGTTCAACATGATTCTGCTTTTCTTCTTTGATTTCGAGATCACAGTCATCTGCCAGGATATACACAATTTTAAGATCATACCTAAAACATGACATAAAATAAATGAGCAGTAAGTTTAAAACACCATCAGTAGCTCTTATACACCATCAGAAAGTCATATACACCATCATTAAGTTTTATACACCACCAGAAAGTCATATACACCATCAGAAAGTCATATACACCATCAGTAAGTTTTATACACCATCAGAAAGTCATATACATCATCAGAAAGTCATATACACCACCAGTGAGTCTTATACACCATCAGTAAGTCATATACACCATCAGTAAGTTTTATACACCATCAGAAAGTCATATACATCATCAGAAAGTCATATACACCACCAGTGAGTCTTATACACCATCAGTAAGTCATATACACCATCATTAAGTTTTATACACCATCAGAAAGTCATATACACTATCAGAAAGTCGTAAACACCACCAGTGAGTCTTATACACCATCAGTAAGTCATATACACCATCAGTAAGTCATATACACCACCAGTAAGTCTTATACACCATCAGTAAGTCATATACACCATCATTAAGTTTTATACACCATCAGAAAGTCATATACACCATCAGAAAGTCGTAAACACCACCAGTGAGTCTTATACACCATCAGTAAGTCATATACACCATCAGTAAGTCATATACACCACCAGTAAGTCTTATACACCATCAGTAAGTCATATACACTATCATTAAGTTTTATACACCATCAGAAAGTCATATACACCATCAGAAAGTCGTAAACACCACCAGTGAGTCTTATACACCATCAGTAAGTCATATACACCATCATTAAGTTTTATACACCATCAGTAAGTCATATACACCATCAGTAAGTCATATACACCATCAGTAAGTCATATACACCATCAGAAAGTCGTATACACCACCAGTAAGTCTTATACACCATCAGTAAGTCATATACACCATCAGAAAGTTGTATACACGATCAGTAAGTCATATACACCATCAGAAAGTCATATACACCATCAGTAATTCTTATACACCATCAGAAGTCGTATACACCATCAGAAAGTCGTAGACACCATCAGCAAGTATAAGACATCATCAGTAAGTATAACACACCATCAGTAAGTATAACACACCAGTATTACACACCGTCAGTAAGTATACCACACCATCAGTAAGTATAACACATTATCAGCAAGTATGACACACCATCAGTTAGTATAACACCATCAGTAAGTATAACACACCATCAGTAAGTATAACACACCATCAGTAAGTATAACACACCATCAGTAAGTATGACACACCATCAGTAAGTATAACACACCATCAGTAAGTATGACACACCATCAGTAAGTATGACACACCATCAATAAGTATAACACACCATCAGTAAGTATAACACATCATCAGTAAGTATAACACACCATCAGTAAGTATAACACACCATCAGTAAGTATGACACACCATCAGTAAGTATAACACACCATCAGTAAGTATAACACACCATCAGTTAGTATAACACACCATCAGTAAGTATGACACACCATCAGTAAGTATGACACACCATCAGTAAGTATAACACACCATCAGTAAGTATAACACACCATCAGTAAGTATGACACACCATCAGTAAGTATAACACACCATCAGTAAGTATAACACACCATCAGTTAGTATAACACACCATCAGTAAGTATAACACACCATCAGTTAGTATAACACACCATCAGTAAGTATAACACACCATCAGTAAGTATGACACACCATCAGTAAGTATAACACACCATCAGTAAGTATAACACACCATCAGTTAGTATAACACACCATCAGTAAGTATAACACACCATCAGTTAGTATAACACACCATCAGTAAGTATAACACACCATCAGTTAGAATATATAACACACCATCAGTAAGTATAACACACCATCAGTTAGTATATATAACACACCATCAGTAAGTATAACACACCATCAGTTAGTATATATAACACACCATCAGTAAGTATAACACACCATCAGTAAGTATAACACACCATCAGTAAGTATAACACACCATCAGTAAGTATAACACACCAGTTAGCATGTTTGCCCCACGCTGTACAAGCTTGACCCTTGCCACACTAGTCTGTCTGCGTGGTACAACAGTCCTCTGTACATACCTTTTGCCTCCACCAAGGTGACCAGTGTGTCGGTGTGCTCCTCATCACGGATCTGGTTGCTTCGACTTTCAGCCAGACGAAGTTCTTTCAGCAGTTCCTGCTTTTCTTTTTCCAGCTGATTCATTTCTGATCTGGAAGAACATTTGACAGTTTACATCCTAGCACTGGACAATCTACACTGTAATGATAATGTGTTAAATATGGAAGAATGTCATTAATTGCTTCATTATTTACATACAATATCATCCGAGTCCAATTTTTTCCAAAAAGAATGAAAAAATGAAAGCATTTTGCAACTATCATAAAAACAATGAGAGATTTAGTCAATTGTCTGTGTAAGATGACGTTCATAAGCAAAGCTCTCCCATTGTCTTCTGTCTGCAGAGAATGTCACAGCAGTCTTCTACTGGAGTCTACTTGATAAAATAGGGTTTGATTTTCAGTAGAGTTTAGATTATTATTATGTGGGGTTACTTGACCAAAAAGAACTTTACTGGACTCGAGCTTTGGACTAGAGTGAGTGAGTGAGTTGGGTTTAAAGGCCCTTTTAACAGTATTCCAGTTATATCATGGCGTGTCAGCTTAATGTGGGAGGAAAGCCCGAAGTGATGCAGGTCTCGGACGTTTACCACTTCGGTGAAACCCACGAGCACGGGTATGGTGCTGACAAACCTAGAAACATAATTGGGGCGAACCGAGATTCGAGTGAGTGAGTGTGTTTGGTTTTACTCCGCTTTTAGCAATATTCCAGCAATATCACGGCGGGGGACACCAGAAATGGGCTTCACACATTGTACCCATGTCAGGAATCGAACCCGGGTCTTCGGCGTGACGAGTGAACGCTTTAACCACAAGGCTACCCGACCGCCCAACCGGGATTCAAACCCACAATCATAGGTTTCTGGCGTGCCCAAGGGACGCAACTCTGCACAGCGAATCGCGGCCACCCGTGACCCCGCTTTGGACTAGAGGCTAAAGTCACAGACTGTAACAGTACAAACATACCCAGTACATATTCTGTATATTAAGACCATGTACACAACAAAGGCTGACTGTACGTTCAGACCATGTACACACATAATGCTGAGTGTACGTTCAGACCATGTACACACATAAGTCCAACTGTACGTTCAGACCATGTACACACATAATGCTGACTGTACGTTCAGACCATGTACACACATAAGGCTGACTGTACGTTCAGACCATGTACACACATAAGTCCAACTGTACGTTCAGACCATGTACACAACAAAGGCTGACTGTACGTTCAGACCATGTACACACATAAGGCTGACTGTACGTTCAGACCACGAACACACATAAGGCTGACTGTACATTCAGACCATGTACACACATAAGGCTGACTGTATGTTCAGACCATGTACACACATAAGGCTGACTGTACATTCAGAGCATGTACACACATAATGCCAACTGTACATTCAGACCATGTACACACATAAGGCTGACTGTAGGTTCAGACCATGTACACACATAAGGCCAACTGTACGTTCAGACCATTGTACACCAAGTGTGTATGCCGGTAAACATGAAGTTTTTGGATACATGGCGGACTGCAGGAGGACTCATGCCCTGCTACATACTCCCCCAATCAACAAGAGGCACGCAGAAGATGCATAGTGGAGTATCAAGACTCAAATTTAATATGAACATGCTCAGCCCCACGTTTGGCGCCAGTGTCATGCCATATTAATTACATATTGCTGATTGTGTGAACATCATGTGTACGCTTGTAGTTACTTCTGAATAGGTCTTCAGCAACCCACAGCAACTAACAGTATCAGGTGGTCAGGCTCGCTGACTTGGTTGATGCATGTCAACGTATCCCAATTGCGTGGAACCATCGCTCATGATGTCAATCACTGGATTGTCTGTCAAGACTTGATTATTTACAGACCTCCACGTGCGGCGTTAATCAACAAACAAACAAAAGTTACTTCTGTTTCCGGATCATGTTGGTGGACTCCTCTGTGTAGGCGGCGCGGTCACCCTCCATGATGCGGTACTGTCGCTGCAGCTTGAGCAGCTCCCCTTCCTGTAGACCCTCCATGTCGGGGTCACTCACATCGGACCGGGCTGATCGTGGGCGTGGCATTCTGGCACTTTACTTGTCCCTGAAGCATCAGGAAAATAACAAGAACTAGAAATTGTGGTATTTACTGGAAAATGTATTCCTAATTTACACATAATATACTAGCGGTTAAAACAAAAGTGTCTGATTTACTTAATACTTTCTCATAAACTTCATGCGCGTAACAAGTTTTGTATAACAAAATACCAGCCATATTATAGCACTTATCATTGTTATTGTGACAGTCAGTGTACATTTACTGTATTAACAACACAGGAGCTTTACTGCTAATCAGAACATGGAATTTTCTTGAGTTGTGTAAACAGTATGCAGTGTACCGAACACCTTACGCCATTTTGGTAAGGATGTGCACAGGCTCATTCCTTAGTAACGGTTTCTATGTTTTTCAGACGCCAATTTTGTCACCTCACTAAAACAACAGGGGTTTGGGGGGGCTTGCCCCTATCCCCCCCACTCAACAATTGAATTATATTTCATGAAATCTTTAATTACCATAATAGATACAAATACATTATAAGTAGCATCAAATACACATGTCGGATTAGTGTCCAGTATAATGCATGTGTAGTACCCATTTGCAATTGCAGCGGGTTGGGTCGGTTGATAGGATGTACTGGGTAGTAGCCTGCAACCTCGGGGTATCGCGGTACTTGTCATGTACGCTAAACGGAACAAAATGCACTCACTAACCTTTATGTTTATTCGTGTTCTCTGTATCAGATATCATTCATGTTATCAAACAATGCATATTTTACTGATAAAAGTTCATTATTTACATTAGTAGCTCCCAGTAAAAGCCGGCCTCGCGCTGTGTTTGACAAGGGAGAGAACTCCATCCTATCGCGGTACAGAGAAAAGTTTTGTATGGAGGTCTGAATTGGACAAAAAGAGGACATAATTCTACCAACCACTTGGTATGATCATGCAGGACATCAGTGATTTGTCCAGACAAGTGCAAAGACAGCCCAAGTAAAATTCCAAATGTGTTATCAGCAATAGGTATTCAATGCATATTAACCAAAAAGTAAGAGAAAAATATTTTTATAAGTCAACATCAAAATATCAGATATGATATTTAAAGATTGTTTAAAAAAAATTGGATGACAATAATTTGTCACAAAATGGAAAAATGTTAAAAGTCAACAATAAATATATAAAAAGCACTCCTAGTATGCCCAAAGTATGTATTTATCTTTTGGTTACTAGTGAAGAACGTATTTCTAAGTTTGGCATTATGGCCCTTATGATCTCCAAATAGATTCTGGGCACAGAGCGGGAAAAATTGTGCGGACTACGTAACTTCTGTTACCTCATTAGTCGCCATGAATATGCAGATGATCTAGTTCAGGTCAATAGAGAAAGTTTACTTGGGGAACTGCGGGTTATATCGTTGGCCATTGATAGATGGGGGTAAGGCAATATTACAACAGATGCCAGAAATATGTATCAACGGATTAATAACTCCTTACTTACAGCAGACGGAACATTCCGAGGAAATTGAAATTGTTTACAAAGTGAGCACTTCCTGGTTACTGATTTGCATTAATAGACTGCCGCTAAGAGGCGTGTCCCGCGTGAACTATCGGAAATCACAAATGCCGCGATACGATGAATGCCGCGGTACCATGGGGTGCGAGTATACATTTGGACTTGTCAAACCCTAATCAACATTTTTCCCTATGATGGTTATCGTACATAGATCGGTAAATCTATTGATTGGATTGTTTGTTTGAACATAGATCAGTAGTTCTATTTATTCGATTGTTTGTTTGGATCCCAAAGTATGGGCCAACAGATAATAGATGATTTCACATCCACACTGATGATTGTCGACCACAGCTGTGGACAAGTCTGTAAATCTTCCACAATGAAACGTTTCTACATATTACACGGTAGATATGACATGATAACAAAATAAAAAATGATCATTATGACATTTTTTCAAGCCTACACCGAGCAAAGCTGAGGCCAGGAACTCCAACAACAATGGACACAGAAAACATTCAGTGTTTGGCTTTATAATCGATAAATGATGAAGCAATATGAAACAGTCATGAAAATACTAATAAGAAATGCAACTTACTCTTGAGTAAATCCCGTCCGTAGCTGAAGTTCAGGTATGACTGACACCACTGTTTGCGAGCACTTGCTATGATGGCGGAATCCGTTGACGATGGTTGCTAGGGGAAACGGGTAATTCCAAGCTCCTTACAGCGATATCCCGTTCGCGGAGCTACCTATGTTACAAGAGTGTCACGAAAGTGTCACGCGGTGTAAGGAGCTTGAGGTACATCCCCTAAGGGGAAGTAACTGTGTTAAAGCAAAACTCTCTACAGCGAAATAAAGCTCCCGCACTTACCGGCTTATGGTACGATATGAGTCATTTTGAAAAGATGTCACTTTTGAGTTTCCAAAATTACAAAATCCAATTGTTGATATGATATCTTCTTTTTTGTTTAAATGAGTAACATATATCTGAAGCTGTCAATAACTTCAAATGGAATTCTTAATGATAAGGAATAACCATGCAGTTGCCATAGCAACTGAATAATTTCCCAAAACAATGTTTGTGTGAATCATTTTGGTTTGAAATTCATTCAAATGCAAAAAGCATATCTAAAACATATTTCTTTCTTCCTGATTTTGTATTTTAAACTTGAAGTGAGGATGAAGGGCATTTATGAAGTCTCTTATGACCAATATGTATTCAGTGTCAATTCTATAAAATACTGTTACCCCTTCAACATAAATATTACGATTTTTAAAAATTTGCTTATGCACACTCGATGACCCCTGACGTCACAGGGCATTGTTTCGCCGGTGTGACTGGCAACCGAATACTACAAATTACGTCATAGGGTATTGTCACGTGTTTGAAAAGTTTGTGGTACTGTATTCTAACGGTAGGCCCTAAATAATTTTTTAATTTGAAGTTTACACCATATGCGGCTTTTCCATTGGACGAGAGGTTGGTCACATGTCCGCGAAATTGACGTTCATAAGTGTATGAACGACAAAATTTTGACGTTCATACGTTTTTCAGGAGATCGTGTTCTTAAAATGACGTAAACACTGACGGACTACTTCCACATTCCTGGGGAAACCCCTGGGAATTCCCTAGCACTAAAACACGCCGAAGCATTCTTTCTGATCATTTAGACCCTTTATTCTTGGACTCAGCGTTTCAGTATACATTGAGAAATGTCAGAGAGCGTGACTGCATGATTGTTCACGAATGTCCTCGCTGCGGCCTATCCTAATGAACAAACGAAGATATGCACATCTTAACTAGCGTAGTATCGACTCAATCCGTGCCTAGGCTGACAGTGACTGTCTCCAGCAATCTATGAATTTACCTTAGTGTCCGTTTGACGCATCTTTATTCACCTTTCAATGGTCGGCCAGTTGATCAATGATGCCTGACACATGTAATCGCCCCAGGTTCTCTCCCGTCACGTTTATCGTGTTGGCCATTTTGACGTCTTGTACTTGATGTAAATGTATTACGACGCGCTGTCATTGTGACTGACTTACTGAGGTAGTTCTTTACAGACCTTTCTCATCTAATAAGGATATGATTTGATCACGTGTGCTGCGTTTCTGAGGATGTTTCTGAAGAGCAAGTTGTGCAACCATACGCCCATGTCACCTCTCTTTTTGAGGAACTATTTTACTCCGCGATATAGCTGGTTGTTGTATGTCTGTCAGTGTGAAGTCACACGTACTAAATAAAATTGTGTTTAGATCTTGGCCTACATCCTTTGAGTTAAGAAATTGTGATAAAACAAATTATAAGAATTGGCTTTCACTTTGTGTGAAGGTCAATTCTTAATTGTAGTCCTAGGTGACGCACAACAGTAGTATTTGTGGCGTCCTAATGCCTATGATGTAACAGTGACAATAGAGGAAGGGGACAGTGGAGAGCCAACGTTAGGCTTTTGACGTCATAAAGCATATGACGTCAAAGCTAGTGATAATAGTGGGAGGTATGAATATATTATGGTGTGGGTGCACAAATACACATTGAGCTACATGGGGAAGTTTTGAAAATTATTCTTTTGAATTACGTTTAGGTAAATGTTTGTCATTATTAAATAATTTATAAAACGGAAAGACAGTAAAATGACCACTCCCGCAGTCATCAATGTGTTTGCTTACATTTATACAACGTACATTTGGATCTCGAATTTGTTGTCTGTGTACAGTGATTCGGTCTTTCAGTTGCATACCAGTTTCTCCAATATAATGCGTACCACATCCCGCACCTTTTAAAACATACATAACATCTTAACTGCGACAGTTCATGTTGTTTTTAACAGTAAATAGTATATCTTGGCAAAATTGAAATTTGCAGTCTTCAATTACACTCTTCAAAAAAAGAAAAGCATAGTTAAAAAATAAGGATATTTATTAAGCGGAAAAGTATCTACACAGAATATGCGTGAACACAATCAAATGAAATTAGACACAGTGATCGACAAAAGCATTGTCGTCATTGTCAGCATTAATTCAGTTCAGTCATTGCACATGTGTAGCCACAAGGGGGCGTCATGGTCAGTACCTGGTCACACCACCTCTTGCAGCCGTCACTGCTCGACACCTCCTTGGCACAGATTGCACGAGTCGTCGGATTGTTTTCGTGGGGAATTCTTCGCTATTCCTCCTGTAAGGCGTTGGCGAGTTGTGCCAGTGTGTGGGGACGCTGGTGACGTTGACGGACGCGTCGATCAAGTTCGTCCCACAAATGTTCAATCGAGTTGAGATCAGGCGATTTGGACGGCGATGGAAGGACATTGATGTTCCCATTAACAAGGAAAATAAATGTTGCACGTACTGTGTGGGGCCGAGCGTTGTCATGTTGGAACAGCTCCCTCTGGCGGTCCAAAGTTGGGAGGAGGTGAGGACGCAGAATTTGGTCTATGTATCGGTTTGCTGTAAGATTGCCCTGGACAACCACTTACTGTGATCTACCCGTGTAGGATATGGCTCCCCACACCATGACACTCCGTCCACCAAATCGGTCCACCTGTCGAACGCAGATCGGCGCAAAACGTACATGTCGACGTCGGTATACACGTTGTCTTCGATTCCGTCGTTGAAGAAGAAAACGTGACTCATCGCTGAACCAAACGCGTCGACAGTTCCTGAGATCCCATGCCTGTACTCTGTTGCACCACCGGACACGTCGTTGACGGTGTAGACGTCGCAAGACAGGTCCAATTTTTGGTCGTCTCGCTCGAATTCCCACTTCCCTCAGACGATTTCTGATGGTTTGGTCGGAAATTCTTCGCATACCAGGCACTTGTCCAGCAGTGTCCGTTGCTGTAGCAAATCGATTCCAAAGGTGATGCAACCGGATGTACCGATCTTGAGCAGGGGGGGGGGGGGGGTCACTCTTGGTCTCCCACTTCTGGGATGATCTTGAGTGGAATTAGTGCGGGTATATCGATCCCATAGTCGAGATATGGTGCTTTGGTGAACGTTGACGTTCAGACTGGGACTCCCCTGTTCCAAACGTCCAATGGCGATATTTCGGTCAGCTGCCGTTAATCTTGGCATTTTTCGATCTACGTTCACGTTAGAAAATTCGTAATGAACTGAATTTTGTACGGTATTTTATAGTCAGTGTCTCTACTCTTGTTTCCAACACTTTGCACGTACACTGTGCTGAAAACATTTTTTGAAAGCAATTTCCATGCATCCTTTGCATTTTTGCTGATAAACGTTTACCAAAAACATTTTGAGATGTGTTTGCGCGCAATGCACAACAAACATAACATGATTAACGGGAATCAAACATAAGAATTGTCTTTATGACGATTGCTGAGGGAAAAAAATCTAATTGGAATTCTCAAAACACCTAGGCGTTTCTTTCTTTGGAGAGTGTACGATGTACCCCTATTATTGGCTGCACTATTGTACACCTAACTCTGACTTAAGCATCCCTCTAAGGACCCACTAAGAACCCACACTTCCGGTTGTGAGTTTACGTAGTAAAGCATAAGGATATGTAAATAATTCTGCTGCTCCACAAATCTCCGTTATTGATGATAATCTTAACCGTAAGGGAACAGCCATGACAAGGAGGGACATCCGCCATATTTCGGACGAGGCATACCACACATTAAAAATTACTGTAAGTGCTCTAAAATCTCACCCCCAAGAAATCACCAATCACAAATCAAGCGTGAGATTACCAGATAAGCCTGAGTTACACAATGGAGTGGAAACTTTCAGTCATAAGACTCATTTTGATAACGGGCTAAAAATGCTCTCACCGTAATTCTGGTTGCTCATTAAAACCTTAGAAAATAAAACTGCAAGAAGAGGTAAACTCATGTTTGGCCCAGAGCTGAATTCATATAAAGATATGACAGAAAAAATAGATATGTACGACACGAGCGATTACCCAAAAGAAAATCCACTGCACAGCGTAGTAAATAAAAAGGTGTTAGGTAAGATGAAGGATGAATGTGCTGGGACCCCTATAGCGGAGTATGTCGGAGTAAGACTTAAGATGTATTCCATAAAGAAGTCAGATAATAGGGAGAAAAGAAAAGCTAAGGGTGTTAAGAAGTAGGTGGTAAAAAAGCATATCAAACACGAACAGTATAAAGAAGCATTATTCAGTGGTAGAACAGACAGACAGACAGACAGTTTATTCAGTAAGAAGGCCATAGGCCCATAATACAGACAATGTTTGATTGCATGAACTACGCATGCCAAGGAAGTAGTCGATTTAAGTTTCTCTTAGCTGTTGGACTTTATATAGATATAAACATGTGTTATATACAACATCAAAGTTTTCTGATGAAATAATTTCAGTAAAAGATGTTACAGTTTGAAACTTGATATACTGTTTAAGATACATGTAAGATATTTTTCTACATTCAACAGGGATTTAAAATGTTTATAATAAAAGGTATCAGATATACTATTGATAGAACTACACCATGATTGTTGAAGGTTATCAAATAATCTTTGCTTAAAAAGATGAATAAATACCTTCACATTGCCAACATCTTGTGTTAACCATACATATCCAAAACCTAATTTAAACAAAATATTCTTAATGTGAGTAGCCCATGTGGTGCGACCAGAATGGTCCAGTGATTTGAGCATTAAATAACATTGGCGAGGCAGTCTGCGCTCATCCAAACGCAGTAGCCTGCACCAATACTTGATGGCCCTTGTGGTATACACAAGTTGGAGAGGGGCTCTTCCGCACTCTCCTAAAACCATTGCATTGTTTGTTGTTTTACCTGTATTTAGAAACCATTTACACATTTTGTTCTGTACATCTTCAATAATTTTACAATATGAGATGCCCCATATTTCTGCGCCGTAACAGACAATAGGCACAATCATAGCATCAAATATCTTAAATAAATCTTGACAGGGTATATTACCAACTTTCTTTTGATATCTATATAATGTCATAATGGCCTTGTTACTCTGTGCAGCAAGAGTATTTAGTGCCTTAGTCCAAACAAGTTTGGGCGTGAACACAATACCCAAATATCTATAAAACGACACGGTTTCAATATATACACTATTAAATTTCCATTTTTCATAATGTCTAAGGGGTCCACCATTTCTGAATACCATAACTTTGGTTTTCTTCAAGTTTACCTTCATGCCTGTGGTATTGCAAAAATGTTCCAAGGCATTGATCTTCTTTTGTAAATTTAAAGGTGTATCAGCAATAGATGACACGTCATCAGCAAACATAAGTGCATATATTGCTGGGCAGTCTTTAGTAATAAAGACAGTTTGTCCTCCATAATTTTCCATAAAATTTACAAGTTTATTTATGAATATTAAAAACATCTGAGGGCTGAGGATGCATCCTTGACGGGTACCTATATTACACTTAAAGTATTTGGATAACCCAGTAGGTGTTCTAACACAGGCACACAGTTTATTGTACAGTGATGTAATAATAGACAGAAACTTTCCGCAGACACCAATATCAGCCAAACTCTGTAACAACATATTGTGATCAACATTATCAAAAGCTTTTGAGAAATCTACAAATAAGCAGTAGAACCTTCCTTTCTTTTTACATGCATACTTTTGGATAATGGCCTGTAGTGAAAATATATGATCTGTCGTGGAATAGTTGGGTCTAAATCCAGCTTGAGATTCGTCAATGATATTGTTATCATCACACCACCTCTGTAGTCTAGCATTAAGAATAGATGTAAATACTTTGCATATGGTATCAATGAGTGATATACCTCTATAATTGTTGGCATCATTCATATCACCAGACTTGAACAGAGGACAGATGATACTTTTCCCCCACACATCTGGAAAGTTACCACTCTCAAAGATTTTGTTAAATGTAATAACTAAAATTGGTGTAATTTGTTTCTCTGAAGACTTTAAAAATTCAGCAGCAATACCATCAGGCCCAGGGGATTTATTATTCCCAAGCTGTTTTATTTGACTTGATATTTCTTCTGCTAGAATAGGAATGTTAATTGTTAGATCATTATTGTCAGGGATATGGTACATACTGCTATCAAGTGCAAGATCCTGCCTAAAAAGAAGAGACATAAAATGGTTAGTCCATTGCTCAGTATTAATTGATTGAGTGACTGCATTAAATGGTTTACTATCCTTGAGCAGTTTCCAGAACAACTTTGGGTTGTCTCTTGCAGCTATCAGTTTTTCTCTCTGTGCTTCAAGAAATGAGTTTTTCTTTCTACTAAAAGCATTTTTAAACATTGATCTTAAGTGTCTAAAAAGTGAAAAATCTTCCCCATGATCTCTGTGAGCTCTCAGGGCTTTGTATTTGTCATGTTTAATTAATTCAAGTTCATCATCCCACCAGGGAGGCTGCTGATTTCTCCTGAAGTTAGAATTTAAACCATATACTTTTTTGGTGTGTTCTGCAGCTTCTTGATAATAACTGACTAAACAAGATACTGCTGTATTACAATTATTATTAGCTAGTTGTAAGATATAATCATAATGCTCTACTAATATACCCTCAAGCTTGTGCAAGAAGGTTTCTTTAGCACCTTCATTCCACACATATTTCTCCCAACTGCCTCCACCTTCCTTTTCCAGATTACAGTTGGAGTTACTCCTTGTGTTACCTGGGGCTGGGGGTTGACTATATTTACCAGATGAGGTACCCTGACTATTGAGTGAGCAATATAAGGGGAAGTGATTGGAGTGATCCTGTGTACCAACCCCAAAGTTAGAGAAATATGGAAAGAGAGAAGAGGAGGCAATCATGTAATCCACAGCACTTGATCCATTATGAGTGAAACATGTGAATTCACCATTTGTATCATTAAACAATCTCCCATTCAATGTGTGAATACCAAAGGTCCTACACAATTCAACAAGTCTTTTGCCAAAATTATTATGTGTCACTGAGTCTCTGTTTTTTCTTGGCATATCAAATGTATCAGAGGGATAATCATCAACATCTCTCTGAATAAAGTCAATATTGTCATCCGGGATATAGTCAAGGAAGTCCTTTGTCCTTGCATTAAGATCACCAGCAAGAAATATATGCTTGTGTGGGTGTTCCCCAACAATAATGTTCAAGTAGTTTTCAAGATGAGTAAATCCATCACTATCTATATTCTCATTAACTGGTGAATTTTCGGGTGAGATATAAGTAAATATCAAAACACAGTCAGAGTCCCATGATAAACTTGATGTTTTGAATAAAAGTACAACAGTATTTTCAAAATTATCATAAAGCCTACATAACAGTCCACTATCTAGCCAATGAGAGCGTATCAAAACTGTGATACCACCACTATATCGCCCGAACGTGTGTGTCTTGGGACGGACACAGTTTAGCGCACGAAAACCGGACAAGAAGTCCGAGAATTCATCGGACCGTCTCACAAATGACTCACAAAACGCGATCAAGTCAAAATGTTCACAAAGACTTTTTACCTGAGATGTCGAGTTTTCATATTTTCGCAGTCCTTCTATATTCCACGAGAGAATATCAAATGTTGGGCCGTGGCCGTCACATCACTTACCAAAATTGTCAACATTGGGAGTTAACTCCCCTGAAGGAGGTGTGTCTCGGTTTGTGTTGCTTCCGGGTCCAAACAAATCACTCCATGAACGATCGCGAAAAGAGGGCCTTGCATCACGATGCGTACCCCCACCTGTAGACACCTTCTTCACACACTTGTCTTGTCGGTCGTACATATATACCTGCCCTTCCACAATAAGCTTGTTAACACGTATGTTAGGTCGTTTCCCGCTGTCTCTGGCTTCTTGAAAGTAGGTAGACAGTGCGCGTCTATCCTCTCGTATTTTCTGTGGGAAATCCTCTGTTACACGTGATCGGTGATTTCTATCTTGTTGTTCCCGTCCTCTCTTGAAAATATCACTCTTGTCTTTTGTCAGTAGGAATTTAGCTATGATAGGAGAATCACTTTTGCCAGGGTTGAGGCGGTGAGCACGAATAATAACAATATCATTTGCCTTCTCCATGTGTAACTCGTCGCGCAGAAACTCTCTCACGTTTGACTCGGACTGATCCCATGTTTCGCCCCTCTCTCCAGATATTCCATGGAATATTAAGTTGTTTCGCCGCTCACGACACTCTTGATCCTCGAGATTTTCTTCCAAACTAGACAGAGAAAGTCTCAGTTGTGTATTTTCATGTTGAAGCGAGGCTAGCTGCTCGTGGAAATCAGACGCCATTTTTGTGACCTTGTCATCGAGTCTCTCAAATTTATTGTTTATGTCCGTGGTGTTAGATTTAATGTCCATTAAAATCGCCATCAAGTCGCTGTTTTCATTTTCCGTTGCCGATATCTGTAACGATCCTGTTTCAGACACGGACAAAGTTGACTGATTTCGGGTATTGTGTGCGGGGCCGGACTTAGGTGGGCCTGGGTTCGTCTCGACACAACCATCTGCTACAAGTAGCAAACTCAGACAGATCAAATCCCGTAGGCACATCGAGAAACACTTTTTGCTAATTTTGATACCTTTCATGCTTCTTCTCGCTTTGTTTGGTTGTACAAACAGTCCCATTTTAGCTCTATATTGGGAAAGAGAGATCCCCATGGTGGGAGCTAAGAAAAACACGTCCACCCTGTTCAAACTCACGCATGGTAGAACATTCAAACACGAGATCACAGGATATATGGATTAAGAATGAACAAGACATCATTATCCCCCTTAAATACAAAGATATGGATTGATAAGGATGGTGTAACTACCTATGTTTATGGTTATGGTGGTAATATTGTATCGTCGGGAACTATGACCAACTCTTCTCGTACAAATGCCCTGCCCGGTCCATCTTTAAGATAATAAAGAATAGGCTCTCCTTCTTTCATAACCAATCGACTAATGTTATATGTCTTAAGGGACCAAATCGGATCGGTTGCGCGACGTAGGCCTCCTTCGAATTCACCGGGCTGGTATAAACATCTTACGCTTACTCTATCCGGAAGTTTTTTTTCTCCTCGGTGCTGAAGATTCAGAAGTCACAGATTTCATTTTAACCGCATCGGATGGTTTCTTCCCGATTTATCTCGTTACTTCATTATTCAGCGCTGATATTACCTACTACTAGCACAGAGTTGTTAGCAACTATGACCTGCTACTAGTAGGTACAAAGACGGTCTCTACGTCTCTGGAGACTAACATTTACTGCTACTACTAGCTAAAGGCAAAGGAGCATGTCTAAAATGATTTTCATTGGTCAACGAGTCTACGTAGACGGTCTGCAAGCCAGGCTCGGTCTCAACAGAAAAATAAAAAGATTACCGCAAAGCAACTTCAGCCTGTAACCATGCAGCTAGCTTTCTGGATGTAGAAGTAGCTTCGTAATGGTGAAATGCGCCTGCAAACCTTTCAACCACCATTCCAGTATGTTCCCAGTCACCTGGAATTACAAATAGAATCTACATTATCATGAAGAAAATTATACGGTAACCATTGATAAATAATTTTTTTATTTGAAGATTACACGATATACGGCTTTTCCATTGGACGAGAGGTCGGTCACATGACCGCGAAATTGACGTTCATAAGTGTATGAACGACACAATTTGACGTTCATACGTTTTTCACGAGACCGTGTTCTTGAAATGACGTAAACACTGACGGACTACTTCCACATTCCTGGGGAAACCCCTGGGAATTCCCTACCACGAAAACATGCATAAGCGTTCTTTCTGATCATTTAGAACCTTTATTCTTGGTCTCAGCGTTTCAGTATGCTTTGAGAAATGTCAGAGAGCGTGACTGCATGATTGTTCACGAATATCCTCGCTACCGCCCATCCAACAAACGAAGAAATGCACATCTAAACTATCGTAGTATCGACTCGATCCGTGCCTAGGCTGACATTGACCGTCTCAAGCAATCTATGAATTTACCTTTGTGTCTGTTTTTACGCATCTTTATTCACCTTTCAATGATCGGCCAGTTGATTAATGATGACTAACACATGTAACCGCCAAAGGTTCATCAACAACTTCGGAAATCTCTCCCGTCACGTTTATCGTGTCGGCCATTTTGACGTCTTGTACTTGATGTAAATGTATTACGACGCGCTGTCATTGTGACTGACTTACTGAGGTAGTTCGTTACAGACCTTTCTCATCTAATGAGGATATGATTTGAACACATGTGCTGCGTAAGATGTTTCTGGAGAGCAAGTTGTGCATCCATACGCCCATGTCACCTCTCTTTTGGAGGAACTATTTTACTCCGCGATATAGCTAGTTGTTGTATGGCTGTCAGTGTAAACATGAAGTCACACGTACTAAATAAAATTGTGTTTAGATCTAGGCCTACATCTTTTTAGGTAAGAAATTGTGATAAAAAAATTATAAGAATTGACCTTCACTTTGTGTGAGTTCATTGGAGTATGAACCTTCATAGAGTGAGGGCCAAACATTGTATGAACGTCGTCGCAAGCTCCGACGTTCATACAGTTTGGCCCTCACTCTATGAAGGTTCATACTCCAATGAACTCACATAAAGTGAAGGTCAATTCTTAAATAAATACTCTTCAATATTCCTACCATTGCCACAAATGGGAACGTAATGTCGTGCGTGTTTTCTACAGGTAGCCTTGCATTCTTTGCGTCCCTAGAAACAACGTCGACGTGCACAAGCAAGGTCACGCATCATAAATGCCGTTTATTCTAAAAGAAAGAGTGCTTTACCGATACAGTATGTCCTACAGTACTACCTATCGTATATTGTATTGGAGTTGTTGCCTGGTATCAAGCGGCCATGTTTTGACGCGAATCACTTGCATCCAAAGACGATTTGGTCATGTTCCTTTTCAGAATCGCTCGTTTCTTTTAGTAATTTAAGATTATGACTAGGCCTACAGCATCTAACTAACTGTAATCCTCTGATAACTAAATGTCTGAAGGCAAAATACCATTTTATTGATGAATATATCTCCATTTAACTCATACAGTTTAGTGTAGGGTGTAATGTCTGAATGTTTTTGTTGACAGTAGCAGACACTACATCTGCCTATGAGCAATGGACAGAACTGAGAATACCATATCATGAACAGTAGTGAACACTGCTGGCAACATCCTGTTTTAGTAAGTATAATTGAATCCCCAATTATAATGTCATTGTACATACAAAAAACGACATAGTGTTTTTAAATAGTGATCTGTTTGGCAGTGTTTTATATATTGTATATTTTTCTTTTCACTTTGTCTACTGGCCTGCATTTGTCCTTGTCATTTTCCAGTTATTTCTGATACATTCCAAAATATGATTTGTCTGTACAGTACCAGCACACTTTAATAAGGACTAAGAGCAAATGTGCCTATTTCTCAGTGTTTTAGACAATTTGTGTTGTACCCAAATAGAGGGAATGTTGATACTGTAGTTCTTGTTAATGTCTTGGTGGCAAGTGCCACATGATCATGGGCACCACTTCAGCATGTTTAGTTATACACATTTACCAGTGAAGATCAGGGTCAGAATAGGTCTTCAGCAAACCATGCTTGCTTTAAGAGGCGACTATCCTTGTCATAAGAGGCGACTAACGTGATTGAGGGGTCAGGCTCAGAGACCATGTTGATGCATGTCATCGTATCCCATTTCCATGGATTGATGCTCATGATGTCAATTACTGGATTGTCAGGTCCAGATTTGATTATTTACAGGCAGCTGTCAAAGCACGAATATTGCCTAGTACAGCATTAAACAACAAACAAACAAAGTTATACAGTTCAATTTTTTAAATAATCTTATACTCCAGTATTATAATGTGCTATTTTTATTGATTATTATGAATA